>NC_143143.1:10000-377500 GCF_059928025.1 Delphinapterus leucas
TCAGCGTGACTTACCACAATAACGGGGGGAAAAGTGTGTGTGTGTCCATAGCTATCCACTATACACCGAGTTCCAGTACATCTGTACAATGCAACACTGCGTGTTGTGTGTGTTTGAAATATGTTAAATGATGATGATAAACTGTAGTCCGATAAAAGAAACAAAATAAAACAACCACCCAAAACTCAAGATGTAGAGCTTCCAATGTCGGGCATTAAAAAAAATTTTTTTTAATGGAAAATATATATATATATATATCTGATGAGGGGTTCCTATCCTATCCCTAACCCTAAACCGTGCCCTAAACTCGTACCCTAACCCTAACCCTCACCCTAAACCCTAACCCTAACCTGTACCCTGACCCTAACCCGTACCCTAACCCGTACCCTAACCCTAACCTCGTTTTCCCCAGAGCACTCTTCCCCCCATGCACCGCCCACTTGCACCAGCCCCAGACTAGAAGCCACAGAATGCTCTTCATACAGCCCCACCCAGAATTTGTCTGCAGCTGCCGCTCAGTCCCTGATGCCTTCAAGCAGCACGTTTTTGCATTCTGTGCAGATTTTCTAGTTGTTTTCTGTGAGGGGTGAGTGTTCGTGATCTTGCAAAATCATCACAGGAAGGAGAACCAGCAATTACCCATCCACTTTTAGAACTGCCTTGTGCACAAACGTCACATCCTTTGAGCCACACTTGGAAAAAGTATACATTTCATCTGTTTCAAAGGTCACGATGGCTTCACTACAACGGACTTCAGAAACAGATCACTATCTTAACAGAGGGCACACTGCAGTGTAGGGAGAGGGGAACCCTTCGGAGCCCTGAGGTTTGCCAGAGGAGGGCTGGGGCTAGATGGTACAAGAGAAGGGAGGGAGAGAGAGGACCTCTCTCAAATGATTCCATTTTCAGATTCCCGTTCCCACACAGCAACCTGCTCTTTTCCACCAGCCATCTCCCTTCCTTCCTAAAGCAAACCTCCTTCTCTCCCCCCTACCCACCCCCATCATCCGAAGAGTCTCTCTCTCAGTAATCCCCTGACTTGTCCACCCCTCTCCATCTCCATGGCCACTCTCTGGCCCTGCTCCTGCCCTCAACTGAGCCGCTGCAGTTGCTTCCAATGGATTCGCCAGTCCCAGTTCCCCACCACACTCAGAGGATTCTCTGGTTGACAATCTGCCCACCTGACTCCCAGCCCCTCTACTCAGTTCCCAGCTCAAGAGTTCTTCCTGCTTCCTCCAGCCCCATGTACCACGTGGAATCACGCAGAGGTCCCTGAATTCCTGTACTCACAGGCTGCTCCAGACCTTACCCACCCTATTGTCTCTGCCTAAAGCCACCCAAATATCCTCATCCACCTGGACTTCTTTCAGCTCAAGACCCATCTCAATGTCCACTCCCCAGGCAGCCTGCCTGGCCCCCCCAGTTTGAGCTGGGGCCCTCCCTCTGCTCCTATACTGCCCTTGTCTTAGTCAGCTCTGGCTGCCATAACCAAACACCATACCTGGTGGTTACAAATAGTGGACACTCATTGCTCACAGTCTGGAGGCTGGAAGCCCAGACCAAACTGGTGGTGAGCCTTCCTGGTTCATGCCAGCTCCTTCCCACTCTGTCTTCACCTGGTGGAAGGAGCAAGGAAGCTCTTACAGGGACATAATTCCATTCTTGAGGGCTCTACCCTTATGACCCAGTCACCCCCAAGAGCCCCACTTCCTCACACTGTCACGTTGGGTGTTAGGATTTAACACGTGAATTGGGGGGACACAAACATGCAGACATAGCGACCCTTGACATACACTTATCACTGCTCCTTCCACTTTATCTAGGGATTGGTGGTTTCATGTCAGTCTCTTCCAAAAAGTAAGTTCCTTGAGGTAGCAGCCCAGTCATTCATTCTCTGGGCCCTGGGCACCAGGCTGAGGGGCCAGTGCGCATGGGGAGGCAGTAGAAAGCTATAGTCACAAATCTGCGCTTTGGTGTCAGACAGACCTGGACTTAAATCCTGTCTCCATCCTCGCTGTGACCCCGAGCAAGGTCACTGAGCCTATTTATCCACCTATGTAATGTCATCGTGAGGTCATGTAATACCTGGGTGACAGGTGTTCTCATGTGGTCAAAAGTTCACATGTGTGTTGGCTGCTCACACCTGGGCGTGTTCATTTCCACACGCCCAAATGGGCACACACATCCGTGCCAGACCCTAGGGGCCCACAGAACATGGTCATCAGAAAGAGAAGCTCTGGCCCTAAATGGCCACAGGCTCAGGAGCATAGCTCTGACCTTCAAGGGATGGAGAAACTGTGCTCTGGAGTTTGGGAGGAGAGACGAGATTTCTTCTGGCTAAAGGTGCTGGTGTGAACAGCTTAGTGTCACAACACGGCTGGGAGGTGCACTTTGTCTCTGCAGATGGAGAGGCGTGGGGTCTGGGGAGCCATCGGGAACTCAGTATGGCTAGAGAGGAGTATCCAAGTGTTGATCCCAAACTTTTGCCTAGAATTCCCCAGGATCCAAGAAAACTCTCATGAACAAAATCTGGTCCATTCTTTCCAGCTTAGCACAAAGTGTGAGAGCGGGTCCAGCTAACACACAGCCATGCGAGAGGCAGTAATTGAGGGTCCAAGACGGAGGAATGTTTGGAATTCAGTGATCCCCTGTGCAGGGAGGAAGGGTGTCACTTGCTTAGGGAAGCAGCCAGGACTGAGAATGTCCAAGGCACCGAGGCACACTCTGGAAGACGCAGCCCTGCGGCCCCCTCCCCACTCCCATCCCCACACCATGCTTCTCATGGGGGGCCCAGGATCTGCAGCAGCTGGTGTCTGACGAGTTTCTGAGCTGTGACCTTGACTCATTGCAGCTCTGCTCCTTGACTCATCACCCTGTGACCTGCTCAGAAATGACCTTCCTGGCACTGGATCAGCCCTCGGTCCCTGGGCTTCTTGCTGGAGTTCCCTTGGTGTCACCTAAACAGCCAAGACTGTCTTTGCCCATCTTTTCTTTATTTTTTGAGCAGAGTAGAGCTGATTTTAAAAAACATAAAACATGTCTGTTTTGGCCAAATGCAGTGATTTCTCCCAGATTGAGAAATAAATCTGTTTATTCAAAATAATACCACTACAATGAAAGAAGGGTTGAGGCAGATCTGAGCCATGACTGGTTCAAACAGGGCTGGAGCAGCTGTCAGTGAACACCTCCCAGGGTATCCCCAGGGCCAAGGGCCTCTGCGGCTGGAATGGGCTCACAGAACCAATGACCCAGATTTCAGAACAGACCAAAAGAGGCTGATGAACGGAGAAGCTTGGGAATAACTGCTCCCTCACTAGCTTAATGCGCCTCAAATTTGAGAGCCCGGTCTTCACTCACGTTGGGCCATATGAACTATTTTAATATGGCCCATCATGGGGTAGTCCGTGAGGTGTAGTCCGTGGGGTCCCAGGCTGGGTCAAGCATCCACGCCCATCATGGGAGATTTTAGGGCAAACTGTGCTGTGATCTTGGGTATTTAGGCCAGGCGATTTTCCAATGGTTAAGATGAGGCATATCCATTTGTTTCCTATTTTATATTCATGTTTTCAGTAACTCCAGGGAGATTCTAAGGTACAGGCAGGTCTGGGCCACTTGGAGGAGGCCGGGTCCCACGCTCCTGCCCCTAAGCGGCTGTTCTGTGACAGAGCTGGGCAGACGCACAGCACAGAGCACAGCCCAAGCAGGAGCCACGAGCAGGGGAAACTTGGGCCGCGGGTCACTGTGCCGAGCCAGAAGGGGATCTTGCTAGACATCGCCAACCACGCCAACCTTTATAGTCAAACCTGACCATGGTGGGGTGGGGGGGGGCATTAGCTAAAGGGTATAGGTTGCTCTTTGTGGTGATGGAAACCACGTGATGGTTGCTCTTATCCAAGAATAAACCAAGACCATTGACGTGACCCTTTAAATGGGGGCATTGTGTGGTCTGTGAATTATAACTCAATAAAGCTTTTTAAAATAAGTAAACAAATAAAGGGATGAACGAAGATTAAATACAATGAAAATGCAAAAAGGAAAGAATCAGCAGGCACCTAGTGTGTGATGTTGCAGATTGCTGTGGTCACTGGGACCACCCTGGGGGCCTGAGCAAGTGACCTCAGTTTACTCTCCTGTAAAAGATGTTATCAACTCTCCACCCCTGGGCCAGCCCCCAGCATGCAGATGTGTTGAAGGCTACAGTCTCTAGCACAGCCTGACATACAGAAAGCATTGAACCATCGCAATTTTCTCAATCTGAGTGTTAATCAATTGCTCAGATTTTCTGAACCATCACGATAACAAGTTTCCGCAGAGGCCAGAAGACCATTCCAGCTGCAGGGAGGGGCCCGAAGGAGAGTGGGAGTCCTGGGCACAGACGGCCCTGCACCTGCATCCCCAGGGTCCCGAGTGAGGGTCAGGTGGGGCAGCTAGCAGGGCTGGTGGATGCCCCCCCCGCACCCACCTGCCCACCACACTCAGAGGCCCCTCCCCCTGCTGCTCCCTCCAAGTGGAAAAAGTGAGATCAGGCCCTGGCTGGCTCTGGATGAGCTGAGGGAAGTGAGTCACCGTGCGATTTCCCAACCCTGAGCCCTGTGGCCAGGGGTCACGGGAGCCCTGACGTCAAGGTCAGTGTGAAAATGCCTGTGGACAGGGCTCAGGTCTCCTCAGCTGCGTCCAGCCCCTTGCTCCACAGTCGTGAAAACTGAGACCCACATGGGAAGGGTTGTCCGAGGCCATACAAGCGCCTCACGTGGGACACGACTGCAGCCCCTTGGTCAGGGCGCTTTTGTTTCTCGAGTGTCGCGCTAATAAAGTGAGGATATGCTCAGAGTACGGCTTCATAAACGGAACGCATGTGCAATCCACACCCAGACCAAGACATAAAACGTTCCAAGTACCTTAGAAGGCTCCCAAATACCTTAGTCACCAGTCCCCAAGAATGACTACTAGCCATGCTCCCGCCATCACGGGTGCATTCGCCTGTCTGTACTGGTTGTGCTGTGGGCACCCTGCTTCCTCCACTGAACTGGCATTTCTGAGATGCATTCACACCGGTTGTCTCCACGTTGTATGTGACTTCGTTCTGCTGTCGAGGGGCACCTGACACCTCTGGATTCGCTGGTCCCAAAGTCAGTGGGCGCTCGGCCTTGGGAGAGACATCCGAGTGGCTGCCCAGAGGCTCTAGGACCTTACGCGTGTACCCTCCCACCCACGGGACAGGAGGGCTCCTGGTGCCCCACACCCTTGCCATGACTCGGCTCACGCTGGTGTTAAACCCTGGAGTTTTAATTCTCACCTCCCTGAGGTGCGTACGTATGTTCGTGCTGAGCCTGCCAGTGGTTTGCTCCCTCTGTTCCGACACATGCATCGAAGCATCTGCCTTTCCCTTTGGCTGTGGCCTGCCCGTGTCTCTTGAGAGCTGCCTGGCGTGTGTGGGAGACCCCTGTCCAACATGCCCCAGTCTCAGAACTGACAAGGAAGTGCGCCCTCTCTGGGTCCCGCCCATGCTGCGGGAGACGCAGGTGTCCACTCTGAAACTTCTGTCGGGAGGAGGTAGGCTACCGGGTCTGCCCTCTCATGGGAGCCCAGAGGCCCCTCAGATTTGCCACCATCATACACATTCCAACCCCACTGCTTGGCTCATAAATCCAAGGAAGGGGAAACAATCTTATGAGGGCTGTGGCTCCACCCCATCCTTGCTCCCAGATGGGGTTCAGGGAACGCCATCCAAGTGAGCAGCCACGGGCTGGGCCCCAGCTCTGTGTCCTGGAATGTGTCAGTCCACCCTCAGCTGCAGACACTCAGGTGACAGCCCAGCTCCCTCATCTCCCAGGGGCGGGATGGCTCAGATCCACTGACAGGGGCACTGGGTGCACAGGGCAGGTCGTGCCTACTGAATCCTTGGGGGATGACCCTGGACCCTGCTCACTGCCTGTCGTTTACAGACTGACCAGTTGGAGGGCGGCCGTGTCATCGATGGGCAATGGCACAGCTCCAGCCCTGAGTCCTTCACCGGCCCTCCTGGTGACCCCAGGCCACTAGGGGCAGACTGCTGCCTGCTTCTACCGTCAGGACAGATGACTGGTCTTTACAGCAAGCTGACACGTTGGAGTGTTTCCCACACGCCACCCTGTGTTCTAGGTGTTTCTATGTGTGTTCGTTACTAATATCTCATAAAAGGTCTATGAAATAGCTGCTGTTATCATATCCATTTCAGAGACGGAAACACCAAGGCACCGAGAGGTTGAGTGACTGCCAGGTTCCAAGCCCAGGCTCACAGGCACCACCGGGCTGCGGCAAGACACTTGGTGGGGCTGCTTCTCTTGCACCTGGAACCCTCCGTCAGGTCCCCCCATCGCACACACCAGACCCAGAGACCCCAAGTAGAAGCAGCACAGCCCCCAGAGAATAGGTTGATTTCCTGGTATACCAGCCTTCAAGTACAATCTCTGCCAAGACATCCTGGGGTTAGAACATAATGGAGGTGACAACCGCCGTCTCATTTCAGAACCTGTGCGTCTCCAGTTCCCGGCAAACGACCGGCTGGCGCAGGCAAGACCCAAGACGTGCAGGCCCGGTGACATAAGACACTGTCCACCATGCTGTCAGCATGGCCCTGCCCTGGCCACTATCTGGGCCTGACTGTGGGTGGAACTTCCTTCCCAGACAGAGCCCACTGTGGCCGGGGCACCCTGAGGGCTGGGCCTGCTTCTGGGCTGCAAGGACCTCCCTTCCACAGGGTGATGGGGTCCCCGCTGAGGACAGGACAACGGAGGGCTCTGGAGGAGAACGACTGTCCTTCCTGGGAGGACTGCGTGGGGAAGGGGCGGGCGAGGAGAGTAGTGGAGCCTGTGGCCCAGCCTGGGGAACTGCCCTGAGAGCCCCACTGGCAACCCAGCTGCCCTGGAAATCTGCCAGGCTCGGTCCAGCTTAGGGAGTCCAATGGCCACTGGGCTCCTGAACTTGAGCTATAATCCTGGGGCTGGTAACCTAAGCGAAGGCCAAGCCGCAGGACAGAAATGTCAGGAAGGGGTTAAAGGGCGGGGAGGGTCCCCTGTCTTCCACAAGCTCCTTCCCTGTATTTGCTGGAACCCTTCCTCCCTCCCTCCTCTCCTCCCTCTCCCACATGACATACTTTCACACAAAGGCAGCCTCCTTTCCTAAACCTCCCTGCCTTCCAGGTTTTTCTGTGCATTTTTTTTGAGCTGTACTATTTTTCCTGTACATACTACTCTGTAGGCTTACCCCCATGAAATTATACCTCAGAAATACTCCACTGCCACAAACACAACTCAACACAAAATGATGTTTCACCATATGATTGTATCGTAATGTATCTCCGGACTGGTAGGTACTTACATTGTTTCTGATGTTCTATATAGAAGTAAACATCTTTCTGCACGTAGCTTGGCTGGGGTCACTCATTATTTTGCGAGGATAGATTCCCAAAGTAGAACTGCTGGGCCAAAGAGCCTGTGTGCTTACTTCAAAGGCTGTGTGTGTCACAATCTCAAACCCACGGAGTATAAGTACAGTGTGAGGGTGTTTTCCTATCTGCTGTGAAAGTGTGTTGCTGACGAGATGGCTCCATAATCCCCACATTTTCCCTGCAAACCAGGACCCTGCTATGTCAAAATCATGCCAGGAAGCGACGGAGTGATAACCCTGCTTCACTCCGTCATTCTAACCGTCAGCACCATGCAGCCCTGCCAAGGATCCAGCGCGGGTTCCTGAGCCACGGATCCTCTGGAGTCAGAAGAGCTCAGTCCTGTCTGGACTCCCACAGCAGGCACGTGTGCCAGTTTAGTATCTGATAAAGGGTCTCTGTACCGGACACTCTTCGGTTAAAACACTGTGCTTCTTCCTGTCCACCTATCCTTCCAGATGAGCTTTTGAATCACATTAGTAGGTGGTGGGCTGCCCCCTGCAGGCCTACGAGCCATGTCCTTGCCCAGCCTCAAGACCAGAGAGCCTGGAGTCAGCGGCAGAGACATCAGTGGCTTAATGGACAGGGACCTTATGCGTCTGAAGCAAGGTGGGGACTGTCTTCCCTCCTGGAGGGAGGGGGCGTTACCAGTTACAGGGGGAATTGACGTCAGGCTGGCTCACCAGTTGAGTTACCAGGGAAACCAGTAGAGGAGCACGGCCCTCCCTGTCCCTGTGATAAGCTACCATGGTGGAGATGTTTAGCTCTAAGGATTAGAAGTCACTAGCTGGGGGGACCAGGGGCAAGCATGTAGGCATTTTACTGACTAGGCTCTAGGATGAAAAGGGAAAGTCAGTCATGTGAGTGGGTGTAGGTCAGGCAGGGACTGGACGACCAGGGGGCGTCCACAGAACAAGAGAACCTCCGTCTTGGGCGGGGTGGGGGGGTGGGGGGTGGGGGGGTGGGGTGGGGTGGGGGGTGGGGGTGGGGGGGTGGGGGGGCAACCATACAGTGGGTTTAGAAAGATCCAGATATATTTTTGCTTTGACTTATCCTGAGTCCTTAAAACCCAGAAGAATTAATCTGCTCTCCAGGGCACAGTTGTCTCTGCCTTGGTCACACCATTTTTTTTTTTTTTTTTTTTTTGCAGTATGCGGGCCTCTCACTGTTGTGGCCTCTCCCATCGAGGAGCACAGGCTCCAGACACGCAGGCTCAGCGGCCATGGCTCACCGGCCCAGCCTCTCCGCGGCATGTGGGATCTTCCCGGACAGGGGCACGAACCCGTGTCCCCTGCATCGGCAGGCGGACTCTCAACCACTGCGCCACCAGGGAAGCCCTGTCACACCATTTTTATAACCTCAGTGACACTGAGCTTTCTCACATTAAGCCTCTGCCTTCCTGGATGACTTTGTTCCTAGCTTGTCCTATTGAGATCAGGTCTCAGCTTGTCTGTTACATTTTCAAATTACCACTGAATATCTATAGGAAACGTGTTCTTTCCACATATTTGTGTTCTCTGTTCTTTCCACATATTCTAACGCTTACCTCCCAGCCCCATCCCAGTGCCTCTGCTCAAGTCTGCACATGCAAGAGGGTCTGGGTAGGAAGGGCGCTCTTGCAGGTGCGGCCATACCCACACCTGCCCATAGTCCTTCTGCCCTTGGCTCGCCAGAAATATCCCTATGGTCTCAGTGATTACACACCCACGTTCCCAGCTTCCTGTGCTGTGGGCGACTTGTGTCTCCTTTACTTTGTTTGTTTGTTCTTTCCATATTTCTTAACTTCCCGAGTCTCAGTGAGAAGGAAGGGCGGGGAGCTGCACAGGTATCACCAGCCCGTGACCATCAGCCTGGCAGCCTCCTACAGGGGAGCCTTAAAAACAACCGGGACAGCGTCTCAGCGGTACTGGCTCACATAGGAGCAAACAAGCCTCAAGAAACAAAGGCCGCACAAAGCCCAAGGGGGGTCAGGGGAAGGTCCGATGCTGAGCCTGGACCATGAAGCCTGGCTCTCTTGCAGGCAGCCGGTGGCCGTGGGGCAGCACGCCTCCCCTTGTACACAGAACAGGCCATGCCAAGGGACCCTGGGCAGGTCCCTTCTCCCCTCTGGCCTGGGCTGCGAGGTCCCAGGGCCCCTTGAGAGCTGGCTTTCCTCCTATGACCCCCGTGACCTGATCTGGGGGGTTGCTTGCACGTCCATCCCTTGGCCATGTGTGTTGAGGGATGGTTCCCCTTCTCCATGGAGCTGTTTCCTGAAGATGTGGACAACAAAGCAGACGGACCTTTGGTGAAATCTGCATCATGTCTTTTCCTCCAAGGACAGCTCCAAAGACATTTTAAAAATACATGCGGACAAAATTCAAGTTTTCCAAAATAGTAAATGTTGCGAAATAACACTGCACATTTCCTCTTTTCTAGATAAAACAGAAAACACGTGGTTATTTTTAGCCCCTGGAGCTCCACTGGGAATGGGTGTAACATGTGCCCACGTGCACACAGAAAGGGCAATTTTTTTTTTTTTTTTTTGTGGTACGCGGGCCTCTCACTGTTGTGGCCTCTCCCGTTGCGGAGCACAGGCTCCGGACGCGCAGGCTCAGTGGCCATGGCTCACGGGCCCAGCCGCTCCGTGGCATGTGGGATCTTCCCAGACCGGGGCACAAACCCGCGTCCCCTGCATTGGCAGGCGGACTCTCAACCACTGCGCCACCAGGGAAGCCCCAGAAAGGACCCTTTTTATCAGCTGCCCTGCAAGGATGGAGCCGTCGCAAAGGACACAGGCAAGCGCAGCACTGCTCTGCCTGGTGGGGATTCCCTCCAAGCGTGGATGCCCAGGAAATGGAGAAGGACGGGCTCCCTGTAACCCCTCCCTCCTCTTCTTACGCAGCGTGAACCCAGCTCAGGCCCTGAGGCTCCCAGACTCAACCTCCTCCTGGGTAAAACCAGGATAGCGAAGGTGAGGCTTAGCTTTACGATGAGGGTTTGATAAAATAATGTGTCCCAAATGCTTCACCCACTACCCAATACACCCAACAAATGGCCGCATTACCATCACTGCCACCATCAGTGTTCATCCTTCGATTTCGCCATTTATGCAGTAAATCGTCTCTCCAGGGACCAGCTGTCTGAACGACTTCATTTTCCTTGCAAACTGACCCCACATCTCCAGGTGCAAACAGGATGTTGGAAAGAAGGACATCCTTGAGGACTTCACGGAGTAAATATCAAGGAGTCTGATATCAAGGGCTCCTAATGGCCAGAGCTGGAATGATTTGAGGAAAAAGTAATCTTTACTTATTAATATAATGAGTGTGCCATTAATTAATAATGACAGTATTGGCTAATCTCCCATAGACCAAAAGATCTCAGTCCATACTCATATAAATATCCAAATAAATAAATGTGGCAGAAGAAAGTCTTTTCCTACAGAAAAAATGTTATTAACAAATGAGGAAGCGGCTTCCCTGGTGGCAAAGTGGTTAGGACTCCATGCTCCCAATGCAGGAGGCCCAGGTTCAATCCCTGGTCAGGGAACTAGATTCCACATGTATGCTGCAACTAAGAGTTCGCATGCCACAACTAAGGAGCTGGCAAGCCACAACTAAGACCCTGCTCAACCAAATAAATAAATATTTTTTTAAAAATATGAGGAAGGGGGCACTTCCCTGGCAGTCCAGTGGTTAAGACTCCAAGCTCCCAATGCAGGGGACACGGGTTCAATCCCTGGTCAAGGAACTAAGATCCTGCATGCCTCCAGGAACAGCCAAAAATAAATAAATAAAAAAGGAAGGAATGAGGGAAATAGAATATCACCATTAGGCAAACAACCCTGTAATAACTATTTCCAGAAATTGGGCAAAAATCTGAGGAGAAACAGGATGCTGGCATAGCCTCAAAGCAACTCCCCCACAATATGTATCAATTACCCTGGGGAGGTGGCAAGAAATGGTCGTTCTGGATTATTTTTAGATCAGAACTTCTCGTAAGCACTCTCCTTGCATCCCCTTCCCCACCTAGTTTTTTTTCTTTCATGAGAATCTGCTTACGTATTAACTTCAGAGTAATTCTGATTTAAAGCAAACTAAAATCCTTGGAACAATGACTTACATAAACCATAGGCTTGAAATGAGGGTAAAAGGCAAAACATAAAGTGAACACACACAGCTAACATTTCAACACATTTATTTTGCACGAATGCCCATAGTCTTACCCACTCCTCGCACTCACGCCCCCATGGCCCACGCAGGAAGGATGCAGCTCCAGGACACCTTCCTCTTGGTGCACGAGGTCACGAGTGACTAAAAAACAGGAAGAAGTCGGAGAGGCTAAATCTACACAGTAACGTCTGAGCTGGAGGACCTTAGCTAAGGCAGGCTGGGAGAAGAGGGAGGTGAGGGCAGAGGCCAGGCACACACCCTCCCCAACCCCTCCTTGCAAGACCCCAGGAGAAGCCTGCCTGGCCCCAGCTCTCCCACAGGGCACCCAGGGCCGAGCCCCTGGAAGATGGGTCATCCTGGGTGGTCCCCTTGCTGGCCAGGGAGGTCTCTACTCTTAGCAGTGATGACAACATACTAAATATAAATGTGAAACCGTTACTAAACACCTGTTTACTTGAAAGAGACAAATTCATCCGTGCACCTGCTCCAACCAAAGTGTGGCCTGATTGCAGACAATCTGCAGGGAGGGCCTTCCTTCGCTCCTTGCTCCCTCGCCTCCTACTCTGCTTCTCATTCTTCCCCACGGGGCCCAGAACCAGGTTAAAGAGGCCCACTTTGCAGTCAGAAAAGGGAAAAGGGGACGGGATACGGAGAGGGGACACAGGAAGAGGGGAGGGGCGGAGGTGACGCGGAGCCATAGTCTGACGGACACGCGGCGCCGGCTCTTCCGGTCGCCTTCCGATGGCGTCACCGGCCTGCGCGGGCTGGAAGAGCAGAGTGCGTCGCCCCGATGCGCGCCGAGGGGAGAGCAGGCCTGAGCCGCGCGCGTGAAAGGCAGGGCCGGCTCCCTGCGGAGGCTCCTACATGGCGGCGGCCGCACACCACAAACGCCCCTGCGGAAAGCATGACAGGCGACAGAGACGGGCGAGACACACCTGACACAGTAGACGAGACTGTTCAACCCGCCTGCCAACCACGGGCGTCCACTCCGCGCGTGCTCAGGGGCCGCCGCCAGACTGCGCCTGCGCGGGCTCGATGATCACACCGCGCCTGCGCAGCGCCGTCTTCGTCGCCACTCAGGCGCCTGCGAGTCCTCGTATGGTCCCGGCTGCTCCGGTCGAGGCTTTCTCGGACTGCCCAGTTCGAAGGCATACGCTCTACTCGGGTTTCCAGCCGGCAGAAGGCCCACCCCTCAGCTCGTCTGACCATCATCTTGACCCTTACCTCCCGAATGTCCTCTACCACCTCTCCTCTCTCACCGAACCCTCACCTCCCCTGGCACCGAAGACGTGTGGTGATCCGGCGCTCAGCTCTGCGCCTGCGCGGGGCCCCTCGCAATTCCCAGCCGGCTTTAAGCTTCTAAGTGCGGGTTATCGCCCACACGGACACAAAATGTCGTTTTTCATCTTCAGCCTAAGGTTTTCTCTAACAGGGACGTCATGGGAATTACGATTTTCTAAGTGTATATTAATGATCAAGAAGGGACGGTCATCACTTTAACATGTCCTAATGGCCTCGGTTCTGCTGTCCGTCTTAGCTTCGTTTGGGTTCTAAAGGCCCGCGGCCAACTAAGGTTCTCGCTTCCTTGTTAGATTTTTTTTGCTTTGTTTGGAGGTCGGGGGTGGGGGGGGGAGGTTCCTTTCTCCGCGGGGACCTAGGCTGCCAGGACTCCGCCCCTTGTCCAGCCCAGGGCTCTGCAGGGAGTGCTGGGGGTCAAAGGGAGTGTGGGGTCAGGAGACCAGGGAAGAGTTGGGGGAAGGAGCCCCTGGGAAATAGGCTGAGACGCCTCAGAGACAGGAGTGGGTGTCCCCGGCCTGGACAGTTCGCTGAAGGTCTTCGCACCAGAAGGGATTCTGGGGGTCATTTCCACTTTGAGATGGGTGGTGTCACCCCCTCCACGTGAAGTTAACCTGCCCAGTAATGGGGAGAGAGGGGCTGCCATAGCCAAACAAGCTCCATGCAGTCTGGGCTGAGGGGTGAGAGGGATGCCTCCTTTCCCCTTTGCGTGTGAGGTGGGCCAGGTGGGGTAACAGAGGCCTTTCCTGTTCATGCTTTGCCCACCTGGGAGGTGCCCCTTAGCTCCCAGACAGCCCACCCACTCACCTCTCCCCACACCCCTTGAGTTATGTTTCTTGAGGTTTGGGGGCTGTAGCAGTGAGGTCCATGGGTATTGGGATGGGGGTGGGTGGAAGGTATGTCCTGTCCTAAACTCTCGTAGGCAAGAGTGATGTATTCTTGAAAGGCGGTGAAAACAAAGGTCAAGGAAGGAATGTCAGCTAAGCCTGCAGCCCATCGTTTGAAATGAGCACGAGTGGCTGGGCCCAGGCAGAAATGTAGGCTGGGAGGAAGGCCTCCAGGAAGAAGAGGGGAGGACCTGACGTCCCCAGGGTGTGGAGGGGCGAGGGGACTTGGGCCTGGCAGGACAGATGGAGGGGTCAACCAAGGCATGGTCCCTATGGGCAAATTTGAATGTGGCCTGCATTATAGGTGAGGGCAGTGCTAGACCAATCCCAGAATGTTGCCTGAAATTTGTATTATAATTTGGTTTTAGATTGTATTTCTACTTGATCTGTCTCTCTCTTATAAATAAATGGAATACAGCATGGCAGTTCTAGCTGTTTCAGTTCTGGTTAATGAAGATTTTAGTGCACTAAGATTTTGTTGGCTAATTAGAATTAATTATAATTTGGGGGTATTTTACCATGCCATCATGCAATTTTCACTGTTGCAAATGGAGAATGAAATCAAATACCCGTGACACTAAAGCGATCTGTTCATCTTCGGTAACTTGAACGGAGTTAAGTAGCCCAGTCAGTCGGGCTGTCTCCGCAGCTTCTTCCAGAACGACTAACTGAATTTTGGGAGAGAAAACCTTTCAGAGCTCAAGGGAAGAATGACAGGCAAATGGAACAGCTCCCGGAACTCTTCGGTACAGGCTTTTCAAGCTCCGTGGGCAGTAACACCCAGCCAGACGGCAGGGTCCTGAGCCCCGCAGGGTCGGTGCAGCTTTTGTCCCGGTTTATTTGAATTATTTATGCAGAAAACTCTCGTTCCCTGCCTGGGAAGACCTGTTTCCATGGACATCTCTTTTTAGACAACTCCCCTCTATTTTCTTTTCATCTGTTCTTGAGTAATTCCTGGGAATAACATGAAGAGGCATAAGTGACCTTCACCTGGACACAGGTCCAGCATTCCCTCTGATGCGCTTCCATAAAATAAGGTGAGAGCAGAAACTGGTATATTTTTAGAGGAAATTTCTTTGAGAAATAGTTTCTATTTTATCTGTAATCCTCTGGCTAATGTTTAAAACCAGTATTCATAATGCTGCCTAAGAGCTTTAGAGTAAATGGATTTTAATAAAGAAAAGCTATTTTAGAGTGCTGTGTTGTAAGAGGGGCTCAGCAAAGAGGAGTGGAGAGGAGACTAACAGATGAGGGGACCCCCGGGGCCCAGAGGGAGCAGCCAGGAACCAGACAAAAGAGATCGCAGGGCAGCAGACAGCCAGGTGCCCGTTCCTGGCACTCTGCTCCCGAGAGGAGAGAACTCAGCAGCAGCCTCGGAAGCTGGTTTAAGCCAATATGCGCAGGCCTCTTTCTAGCCCTGCAAGGTGAGCTGGGTGCCCTGCCTGCCCCTTTGCCTCTCCCTCCCCCTTTCATCTCCCAGCTCCTATCAAATGGTTATTTTTATTTGTGAAGCTGGTACATACGCCTTTTGTTCTGTAACTGTAATTAAATCCCTGGTCTTGGTATCGGGTGCACAGTGTGTGTGCCTAAGACACCCCACACACTGTGTCTCCCCTTTCCTAGTTCCACCCACAATTACCACTGACCATTGCGCCCACTCTGTGTCAGTCCTGTGAGGTGTGGCTTGAACTAGGTCGTAGCAGGAATGTTTACACCCCAGATGTGGGCATACCTGCAAATCAGCACTTGATTTATTGCTTTGCAGAGTGTCTTGACTCAGTAAAAGGACAGAGAAAACGTTAACAGTGCAGATTAAACTTAATACCGTGTTGAAGCCAATACAGTGTGAGCAGCACAAGAAAATGGAGGAAATATTCTTTAAGTATGAGAAAACTATAATCCAGTTCAGCCAAGAAGTCGTTGACAAACGAGGGTCAGACTGAGTTTTGTGGCTTCATTTTTGTCTTATCCGTTAATGAAAAAAAAAAAATCCACCAACGTGGGCATGGGAAGGACCCTCGCTGATCGATTACAGGCCTAGGTTACCTGTAGAGATGAGAGTTCGCCAAAAATCAACACAAGTATTCTGTGAGAATCAATTGGTTGGAAATTACAATGAAGAGTATTGTGTATTTTTTAAATTACTTGTAAACTATGTGCTCCAGACACTTTACTAGAATTTACAATAGGCTTGTACATATATGTACATGCATATGTTCTTGTTCCTGAGAGCCAACTGTTAGACCTTTACCCAGAGTCATGGCCACCAGCGGGGTTCTGCCCTGGGATGGGTCAACCTTCATTTCTTATTCCGTCAAATTCTTGCAGTTTTTATACCTGCAGTTATGCAAAGTTCAGGTACAAGGAGATTTACTTACTGTGTGATGCACCCACTTTTGCATAGCTTTTGGTGATTTTCGGTGATTCTATTTGACTCTTATAATTGTGGCAAGTTGTGCATTTACTCAGCAGATGCCCTGTGGTCTGTGCTGAGTACATCACGGCCAAGGATGCTGTCCTGGTCCTCAAGAGGTTAGACCCGAGTGAGACCCTGTGAGGGTCCTAGCAGATTCCCAGGTACTTACAGAAAAGCCAAGAGACACAAGACAGCCTCCTTTTCAGCAGTGTCTAAGAGGCTAGTCCTTGCCGGCGACCCCGCCCCTCCACTCTCAGGGTCCTGACTCTCCAGGGCCCCTCCCTGTGGCCACCATCACCAGGCCTCTGCCCTCCTGGTCTTCCCTCCTGGTCTTGGACCTGCTCTGCTCCACACCTGGGCTCACTCTGGAGCTGAGCGGGTCCTGAAGCTACGCCTCAGGGGTCTGATGCTTCTAGAGACATTTGCGGTTGTCGTGGGCGCTCCTGAGGGGACAGAAGGCTGGCCCTGAGGACAGATTATAGTCCCAGGACACGGTGTGTGCGGGTGGCTAGGTCACCTCTGCAAACGCCAAGCCTGGGCTGGGTGGAGGACCTCGAGGGTTTCAGCATGGACTGCTTGCCCGAGCTGCTTCTGAATGGAGCCCCCCGCATACTACACAGAGGGTGTGTCTGTGACAATAGGTTTAAGGGACAGGATCATCCCAGAGACGTCAAACGGGTGGTGGTGGGAGGGCTGTACAGCCACGTGCCGTGGTCCTGTGGCCAGCGTCCTCTTGGCCCTGGCCCACCATGTGTGTGGTGGCCCAGAGGGGAGGAAAGCACAGGGCTTTCTGGTCATCATCGTTGGATCTTCCTTGGAATAAAGAGGCCGCCGGTGCGGCCTCCCATTCAGGTCGCATCAGCAGCTACACGAGCCCAACCCACTAACCGTCCGCCATCCACACGGGCAGTGCTTCTCTCCAGGCAGCCCTGGAGATTAATTAAAGAAAAAATAAACATTGCTGGGGACGTTATAGGACATGACACTTGCTGCCCTCTCTTTCTGAAGCTGTAACCATGATGGATGACCCATTGTTGGATTATTATGAAAGATGGACAAGCTTAGAATTTCAACAAAACCTACAATATCATCAGTGAGCACAGTCAGCTTAATGGTTCATAAAGCAGCTGCTTGACTGCTGACACGATAGGTCTAGAAGGAGGGCCTGGCCTTCCCCAGCAGCCTTGCCCTGAGAACATGGATTTTCTCTAGAGCCTTTGTTTCTTTTTCCTTCCTGTCCCACCCCTGGTGCTCTGGTACCTCCGGGATCTGCCTTCTATACAGGACCTGTTTGTCTTGGGCAGTTGCGTGGCTGCATTTTGGGAACCAACTGCAGGTGACCAGACTGGCTCAGCTCCTCCCACACGAGGTTCAGGCCTCGTGGGCAGGTGACACACTCCCTTGGGGGCACAGAAGTTTCAGGTGCCGAGGAACTGACAGCAGTATCTGGGCACAGGCTGTACATGGTTTACATCTGAAGCCTGTTCACACAGAGCAGGTGGTTAAGACAACAGGTTGGGTTTGGATGGACCTGCAGCACGCCTGCCGCGTGACCTTGGATGGTCACCTCCCCACCATGTCCAGAGCTGGGGTCATGCCACCCACCACAGAGGGCACCACACGGCACAGTGTAAGGAGATGCCGAGCATGCAGAGCCTCCTCGAACCGGCCCAAGGGCAGGTGGCCGCTGCACGTCTCCCTCTCTAGACCCCTCTGGAGACCTCTGCCTCCCTGTTCTCTTTCTGTTCGCATCTCAGCACGACAGGCAGCCCGGAAGCTGTGACAGATGGCGTGGTCTGCAGGGCAGAAGACCCTGGTCCAGGAGGTCTTGCCTGGTGACAAGTGACAAGATCAGGAAGGCAGGACTTTATGTTAACCAGTGGGGACAGGGCGCTGTGATGAGAGGTGGACACTGAGTCATGGGTTTCCCGGAGCACGCGAAAGCTGCCTCCTGAGCAGGGTCAGAGGGGTCAGTTCCTCTTAGCCTCCTGGGGACTGAGGGCCCCCACGAGAACGTGGACGTGGTAGAGGATGCTGACGAAGGCTCTGTGGGTTACTGTAGCAGCAGCTGCCTCGGAATAATCACAGATGTGGCCAGTGTTGTTTGTTATTCCCATGATTGGGTTCAGCTGCGTAAACAGAAACCCAAAATAACAGTGGCTAAAACAAGGCAGAAGTGCATTTTATTTCATGTTAAGGAAGCACAGAGGTTGGCATTCCCAGCTGACGTGAAATCCACACCCGGGTCACTAGTGACCAGGAATGCTTCTACCCCATTGCTCATGGCTTCCCTTTTCCCTCCCAAAGTGGCTGCTGGAGCTACAGCCTTCACATCTGCCCACTCCCCAGCTCGCAAGGAGATTTCCAGAAGCTCTCAGACACCACTCCTGCTTATGCATCTTCATCTCCAGCTTACCTGTCCACCTATACCGGCTGCAGCAGAGTCTGGGAAATGCATCAATAGTTCAGGTGACCATGTGCCCACCTGAAAGTTGGGCATTTGTATCCTAGACCAGCAGCACCCAACCATTTTGGCACCAGGGACCAGCTTTGTGGAAGATCATTTTTCCGCGGACAGGTGGTGGGGAGTGCTTCAGGTAGCAAAGCAAGCGACCGGGAGCGCGGATGAAGCTTCTCTCCCTCGCCTGCCACTCACGCTCGCTTCCTGCTGTGCGGCCTGGTTCCTAGATCACATCCTTTACTATAATAAGCCAGTAAATGTAAGGAGTGTTTCCCTGAGTTCTGTGAGCCACTGTAGCAGATAACTGAACCCAAAGAGGAGGTCAGGGGACCCCCTGTATTATAGCTGGTTGGTCAGAAGCACAGGTAACAACCTAGCCCTGGCACCTGAGTGGGGGCCATCCCAGGGGTTGAGCCATCACCCATGACATCTGTCAGAACTGAGGGCACCCTAGGGCGCCCAGCTGGTGCGGGAAAAGTCCACTCTTTTGGTGCAGGGGGTGAGTGTGACTCAGGAAAGCAGGGTTTTTTTTCTAGACCTCAGCTCGAACTAGCAATCTTTGTCACAGGTATTCACAAATTCTTTCTTTTTTTTATTTTTGCTGCTCTTCTGATGGAAAGTAGAAGCTCCCTGAGAGGAGGTGACGGCCCAATTACTGGGGGAAGGAGGAAGGAGGCGAGTGGGGAGTGGCCTCGGTCGTGCCTTCGGGAGGGGCAGCAGCTCTGACTGTGGGGAACGGTGGGGGCAGGGAGAAGGGGTCTGAGACAGGTGTGAGGTAGACGGAGGGCAGAGGGGATGGACAGAGCCCTTGACTTCAGAGGGCAGGCTCACGGCAGGTGTGAGAGGACATGGTTGGCCTATCACACGATCCGTAGGAGAGGCCCCCCAGGCTGTAGGGCACGTGGACCTGGATTCAGACCAGGGGCTGGGGCTGGGGCTGGGGATCAGAGGCCGATGCTCAGAGCCGAGGGGTCGCGGCCACGAGCAAGGCAGCGATGCGGGGGAGAGCAGCGCCAGGATGGAGGCAGGATGGTGACGCCATGCGAAGGAGGCTGGTGAGGCCGGGTGGACCAACGAAAACAGGAAAATGTGGTGAGTGGGAGCCAGATGGGGAAGTGTTTCAGGAAGGCGTGGGATCTGCGGCTGGTCAGGAGAATTAGAGGGTGACAGGGAAGGGCCGCGCCGTGCCATGGCCACGGGAGGGAGCGTGGTGCTGGGTAGACCGGCGTGGGCAGCCCCTGTGAGAACAGCCGCCAGCTGGTCCACGTAGTTCAAAAATTCCCTAACGTAAGGGCTGCGGTTCCACTGGGGTCGCTGGAGGGCCTCCTGCCTCCTGCTCCACCCCTTGGTGACACAGAGGGGTCACAATTTACCCTAATTGCCTATTTCCCTTTCCTCAGAAAGAGCCTAAGAAATATGAATTTCACTGGTGAAGTTTTGATCATTGGGGCTGTTCACTTGCAGCAGAGTTTTCAGGTCTGAACAGAACTCCTTCTCTGTGGGTGTGTGTGGAGGGGTTCAAGCTGGTCTGTCCTGATGCCCTGCTCGGTGCAGGCTGGGCCCACCGAGGCCCCTGAGGAAATGCATAGGCGGCAGAGCGTGGGGCACAGACCCAAGGAAGACAGAACGCTGGAGGACACGTCTGCACAGCAGAGTTTCTTCCTGGATCCCTGTCCGGTTGCCAGAGCCACGCGCCTGCCTGTGAGGGTTCTAAGATCTCGTCCACGATTCATCACGAGACCAAAGTCCCACAGTGTGAGAGCGGACGGACCAGTCACCTGGGCTTTCTGTACAAAAGGCCCTGCGGGAGGAGGGGGCACACCTGTGTCCCTAACAGGGTCTGCAGGGCCAGCGCCGAGGTCAGACACACAGGCCTGTTCAGGGGCTAATCTCCGCCCGTTGAGACGTGACGACAGTGCTAGAGTCTGTGATTCTAGGTGAGGATTTGGGTGCAGATTCTATCAGGGATGAACAAGGGCAGCCAGTATCACAGAATAGAGCTTTTGGGGGGCGGGGGGGGAGGTGGCACGCTGTTCAGCATGCGGAACTTCCCCAACCAGGGATCAAACCCGTGCCCCCTGCAGTGTGAGCGCAGAGTCTTAACCACTGGACCATCAGGGAAGCCCTACAGAGTAGATTTTATCTTCACTAAGATGTGGTCTGCGCCAGAATCACCTGGGACTTTTGTGGAAAATGCAGATTCCTGGGACCTGTTGAATAGAATCTGTCGTGGAGGCCCTTCAGTCTGCATTTAACAAGCTCCCTCAGTGAATCCCATGTTCATTGGAGCTTGAGAATTATTGGTGATTAAAGCAATGGGAGCTGAGTAAGGCTGCCCCTGTTCCCAGACAGGCGACCCTGGACACCTCCCTGCCCATCTGTCCGGGCCCTTCTGGCTGCCAGACCAAAGATACCACAGACTGGTATTTATTTCTCACAGTTCTGCAGGTCCAAGATCAGGGTGCCAGCACGGTCGGGAGAGGGCCCACTTCCTGGTTCGGGGATGGCCATCTCCTTGCCATGGCCTCACTTGGTGGAACGGGCTGAGGGGACCCCAGTCTCTTCTTACAAGGGCGCTAATCCCTTTCATGAGGGCTCTGCCCTCATGACCTAGTCGCCTCCCGAAGGCTCCAACCCCAAACGCCATCCCATTGGGCATTAGGATTTCCCCATATGAATCTGGGGAGGACACAAACATTCAGTCCATTGCATCACCTAAGCCTCAAGTTTCTCTTTTGCAGACTGAAGTAGCATCTCTCTAAGATTCTTTTTGTTTAAAGTAATAGAAATCAAAGCCAAACTAAATCAGGCAAAATAAAAATTAAACATAATTTTATTGGCTCAGGTCATTGAAAACTTCCAGGAGTCAGACTGTGGCAGACAGATGCACTTAGAGACCCACAGAGTCGCTGGACCCTCCTTCCCTCCCTCCCTCGCTTGTCTCCAGAGCTGCTCCCTGAGTGCGGCTTCGCTCTCCAGAAGCTCCTCCACAGACGTCACCAAGACCCATTCTGGGCTTACCTCTCCCTCCAGCTGGTGATCTTGAGAAACAGACCTCTTCTCTCTGCTCCACCCTTGAGTTCACATCAGCCTGCAAGGTGGTCTCCAAGACTGTGGGGTCGTGCTCACCCTGGGCCCATCACACATCAGAGGTACCAGGGACTCGGGCCGGCCAGCCTCAACCAGGTGCCTGCCCACCAAATCCCACCAGATCCAGGGAAAGAAAATGCAGCTCACCAGCAGAGCTCACGTGAGGCTTCCGACAAAACCCACAGCCGGCCTTCCGTACGGGAAGAAGTTGGTGAGCTTGTGCCTGTGGATGATACGGCCTGCATCTCTAGGAATGAGGGCTCTCCCGGTCCAGCTCCTGGTAGAAGTGTCCTGTGTCACATTCACGGTTCTGCACGGCCCTGGCTACTTCTAGGACACGGGACCCGAGTAGGTGGTGTCAGAGCAAAAGCAGAACAGTCCTCTTAGTTCTCACATTCACATCTAATACCAAGTCTCCCGGCTCCGCAGGTGGATGTCCCATCCCTGCTGGGGCATCAGGTGTCAGGCAGAGAGCTCACAGAGGGTGTGCATCTCCCCACGCGCATGGAGAGACTGTACTGGGTGCTCTGGGGAAGGATTCCCTGAGCAGGCTTCTATTCTGGAAAGTAGAAACAAAAGCCCCTGGTCGCTGTTTGCCAGAAGACAAAGAAATCCCATTGTCAAGGGCAGCACCACGGTGCTCAAGCTTGAATAAAGTACCCATTGAAAGCGTTGAAGATTTCCTCAGGGAAGAGTCTCAGGGACATTTCCCTCAGCTGCTGTTTTTGTTGGCTGGCCCCACAAGATGCTGACATTTACCTTGAAGGAAGGTCCGGAGGGACACATACACAATGGGTGTTGATGGAAGGAACCCTCCGGTCAGAACAGGAGAGCCACACTTCCCAGAACCTCTCCTGGAGCCAGTGGCGCTGATCCTGTGGGCGTCTGTCGGGGCCTGGACGCAACCCTCATCTGGCCACACAGTACTGGTTTCATTCGCGTCCAATTCAGCTTTTAGGAAGGCAGTTCCTCGGGGCTCAGGGAACAGCATCACGGTCGCTGGCCCAACATCCCGATTCCCACTGGGGCCCGCAGAGAGCTCTCCTTAGCTTTGGGTCCACGACAAGGACCCTCTCCTACAAGCTCTGAGCAGATGCTGTTGTACCTGCAGACCTGAGGGTGTGCCCTCACGTCCCGTCATCCTTGGTTCACGGTGTGACACCCGGGGGCCAGGTCTCAGCAGTAAAGCTGAGGTGGACCAAAAGTTCCTCGTCAGCTCCCAGTTTAACCATCTGATAAAAATCATGGGTCTGAACGGTAGGCTTTCTTAGAGGAAACGGTGCTTTTCCATCCTGGTAAGAGACGACAGTGGGTTCCTGAGCTGTGAGGTTAAATTGTGGAGGGACTCTGGGCACCAGGGCCTGGCAGACGTGGCCATCAGGACCTGCAGCCTGTGACCAGACAACTTCCCTTGCCCCCCAGGCAGCATGTGCTTCTCTGAGGAGCTGGACGGATGAGGCCAGATATTGCTTCTGGCCAGTCGCCAAGTGCCTCTCATGACCCTGCCATCTTCCCCCTGCACCTCCTGAGCCCGCTTACTCGAGAGAAATGCCAGCAGGAAGGACGAGCTTCCGGCCTCAGCTCTCACCACTGCTGTGCCCTCTACCCCAGACAGGCTGAATGTCCCCCAGACAGGCTGAATGTCCCCCAGCCAGATGCTAGCAGGGTTGTCCCCGCCACTGTGGAAGGCTGCTCAAGGCCCTGAGGGGGTCCTCTCAGCGCCACCCTGGAGGGTGAGCGGTCCTCAGGGCAGTTGCTGGGGTGAACATCCAGGGCCACAGCAGCTGCCCTCCAGCCCGGAGGACAAGCGGGGGTTTTCAAACTGCGGGGCTCAGAACAAGCTTCATATCCCAGGAGTTCTGGTGGGCATTCCAGGAAGGGCTAAGTCAAGCCTACAGGTCCTCACTCCCACCCTGGCCTACACACACTGGCCTACTCTGCCACAGAAATGTTTGCAGTAAAGTTCCCAAGCCACCTGCAAACGCACAGCCGCTTTTGATGGCGCCCACCGTTCCCAACTCTCTCTTCTTGAAAGCGGATGGTTTCATGTCACGTCATCACAAGCTTCACACAGTCTTCCCAATCCAAGTGTCATCTTGTGGACCGGCTGCTCGGACATGGTCTCCGCGGCCACGTGGGTCCCCATGACGCCAGCACGGGGCAGGGGGTGGTGGGCGCAGCATCTCCGTGGATGTGGCCATCTGGCCCCCGCTGCCCTGCAGGCATCAGTGGGGCTATTCGGTTCCTGGACTCTTCAGTTCCCGGAGACCGGGGGGCCAGACCAGTGGGATCTCTGTGACTGGCCACCTTTCCCTTGGACTCTGGGGGCAGGCAGAGGTGTCCTAGCCTCCCTGATAGGAGCAAGCACTGGCCGAAGAAGCAAGTTCTAGAGGATCTCTCCGTGGCCTCAGGTGCCGCCCTCCGGTCTGTGTGTGAGAATCACTCATTCACCACCCACCACCGACAGCTGTCTCTCTGGCCACACACTGTCCGTGGTTCAGCGATCTCTCAAGCAGCACAGTCCTCTTGGTCGTGGGTACCATGCTCCTAGCCAGACCAGTCAGCCTCCCAAACTGGAGTCTGCTTGCAGGGAGCACCCCTGTGGAGCCGCCTGCGTGGCCGGCCTGGCTGCTCCCATTCTAAAGGATCCAGGGTCTCCAGTGGGGTTCCTCAGATCCTGCAGAGCTGTAGGGGTGTCCCCGGCCCCTCCAAGACCAGGGTCGAGGGATTCCAGGTCCCCTAACCCCTTGCAACTCCTTCAGCAGCTGCATTTTGATGTTTTATCCACTTTTATTTACATATCCTCATATTTTTTGTTATTTATTTATTCACTCAATTAATCAAGGGCTGAACTTTATTTTTTTTATTTTATATCTGAGCATAGTTGATTAACAATGTTGTGTTAGTTTCAGGTGTACAGCAAAGTGATTCAGTTATACATATACATGTATCTATTCTTTTTCAAATTCTTTTCCCGTTTAGGTTATTAGAGAATATTGAGCAGCGTTCCCTGTGCTATACAGTAGGTCCTTGTTGGTTATCTATTTTATAAATAGCAGTGTGTACGTGTCCATCCCAACCCCCCAGTCTATCCCTCCCTCCCACCCTTCTCCCCAGTAACTATAAGTTCGTTCTCTAAGTCTGTGAGTCAGTTTCTGTTTCGTAAATAAGTTCATTTGTATCGTTTTTTAAAGGTTCTGCATATAAGCAATATCATATGATATGTGTCTTTCTCTGTCTGACTTACTTCACTTAGTAGGATAATCTTCAGGTCCACCTATGTTGCTGCAAATGGCATTATGTCATTCTTTTTAATGGTTGAATAGTATTTCACTGTATATATGTACCACACATTCTTTATCCATTCATCTCTCAATGGACATTTAGGTTGATTCCATGTCTTGGCTATTGTAACAGCACTGCTATGAACATTGGGGTGCATGTATCCTTTCGAACCATGTTTTTCTCTGGATACATGCCCAGGAGTGGGATTGCTGGATCCTACAGTGGCTCTATTTTTAGTTTCCTAAGGAACCTCCGTACTGTCCTCCATAGTGGCTGCACCAATTTACATTCCCATCAACAGTGTAGGAGGGCTCCCTTTTCTCCACACCCTCTCCAGCATTTGTTGCTTGTAGATTTTTTAGATGATGCCCATTCTGACTGGTGTGGGGTGATAGCTCATTGTAGTTTTGATTTGCATTTCTCTGATAATTAGCAATGTTGAGCATCTTTTCATGTGCTTCTTGGCCATCTGTATGTCTCCTTTGGAGAAATGTCTATTTAGGTCATCTGCCCATTTTTTGATTGGGTTGTGTGTTTTTTTTTTTATATTGAGCCAAATGAGCTGTTTGTAAATTTCAGAGACTAATCCCTTTATCCACTTTTATTTACAGGCCCCCGTATGTTTTTTAACAAGTATAAAATCATTGAATCTAAACCACTTGTATGTTAAAAATCAAGAGGACTATTTCCAAAGGAAAATGGACTTGAGCTGCTCCCTGCCTCAGGGGAAGACCCCGCCTCCTAGGAAATCCTTAAATGTGGCCTTGGCTGAAAAAAAGACTCATGAAGTCGGGCCGCTCCTGTCCTGATGCCCAGGACACAGGTGTGTCTGTCGCTTGGAGACTCCTGCCACTCCCTCCCCAGTGCCTTAGGTAGTCGTGCAATTTCCTCATTGTGTGGGTTCCAGCCTGGCTTTTAGTCACACCCACAGGATTGCAGGAGGAGAAACAGGCCCCTGACTCTGTGCAGATTCGGACTCCATGAATGTTCGCTCTGACCTTTGCTAAGTCCAGCATCATTAGCGGTGCAGACATTCAAACTCCCCTCAAGGCTGAAAGCAGGACTAGGCATCTGCTGTGCTTTGCTTAATGAGCCATAAAATGGGCCGCTGGGCAATTGCTTCTCACTGTCGAGCCCCAGCTTGAGTGACAGCCGCCAGGACTGTGGGGGAGGGACGTATCTTGTCACAAAAGCCCGAGGCACTGCCTTCCTTGATCACAACTGACTAGAGGGAAAATATTTATATGCACACACCTCATTTCCCATTAGCTTAAATTTTTTTTCAGTACTTAGTTTCTCCATCATCATTTTGGGAGAATGTTAACACCATTAATCTTCCTTTCTTTAATTACGATGAGCCTGAGTGAGAGGTTCCCAGAGGCGGGGACTCACCGGGACCCTCTCCCCGCCTCTTCCTCCTCAGACCCACCTGTTCCACCTCCCACGCCCCTGGGCCCCAACCCCCCCCCAGGCTCTTCCAGCTCAGCAAGGACCCCATGCCCTGACCTCTCATCTCCTCTATGTTAGCAAAACCTGCATCATTCTGTTAAAGAGAAATTTGAGGAAAACACACACCCTTAATCCTGTTACTTTAACACATTCTTTTTCACATTTGCTCACACCTACTACCATTTTCAGCACTAATGTGGACATTCCACGTGGCCTCTGTCTCAGTGCACAAACCACCTTGTTTTAACCCATAATTAGCACTATTTTCTCAGGGTCTAAGTCATGCTGAAACCTGTCGTAACTCAATCATATTCCAGTAACTTCATCAGCCATGATTCACCTCCCATCCCTTGAATGCTGAAATGTTCTTTTCCTCCACGTGTATATTTTACACGTAATGTCACAAATATCTTTAGGAATGGAAGCCTTTTTTTTTTTGGCTGCATCGGGTCTTCGTTTCTGTGCGAGGGCTTTCTCCAGTTGCAGAAAGCGGGGGCCACTCTTCATCGCGGTGCACGGGCCTCTCACTATCGTGGCCTCTCTTGTTGTGGAGCACAGGCTCCGGACGCGCAAGCTCAGTAGTTGTGGCTCACGGGCCCGGTTGCTCCGAGGCATGTGGGATCTTCCCAGACCAGGGCTCGAACCTGTGTCCCCTGCATTGGCAGGCAGACTCTCAACCACTGCACCACCAGGGAAGCCCTGGAAGCCTTTTTTTTGTTGCTATTATGTTTTTATTTGTTTGTCCTTCAGCTGAGTAATTTCCTTCTGGGTCGATGGGATGAATAGCTTTAAGGGTCTTTTCTTTTATATAAATTTATTTATATTTTATTTATTTATTTTTTGCTGCATTGGGTCTTCATTGCTGCGCACGGGCTTTCTCTTGTTGCTGACAGCGGGGGTTACTCTTCCTTGCGGTGTGCATGCTTCTCGTTGTGGTGGCTTCTCCTGTTGCGGAGTACGGGCTCTAGGCACACGGGCTTCAGTAGTTGTGGCTTGCGGGCTCTAGAGTGCAGGCTCAGTAGTCGTGGCACACGGGCTTAGCTGCTCCGTGGCATGTGGGATCTTCCCGGACCAGAGATCGAACCTGTGTCCCCTACACTGGCAGGCGGATTCTTAACCACTGCGCCACCAGGGAAGTCCCTAGCTTTAAGGGTCTTGACTTTAAAAAAGGTTGTGCGACACTTGTACTCGGTGGAGACCTGGGTGGGTCCTCAGAACTGAGCCATGGCAGGCAGGACACTTGGCACAAGGGGCAGGCCCAGCTCTGGGGTCAGGTGGGGTCCCCTCCCCTTAAGGTGTCACGTCTCAGTGTTATCATCCCAGACAGTAGCCACCCTTGTGCAACCCCCTCACTGTGTGTGTAGCCAGGACCCAGGTCTAGGTTCTAATGGGAGAGTGTGGGGATAGAGGGCTCTTCCTCAGAGATCAGGGAATAAGGACTCTGACCTCTCTCACTCTCTCTCTCCCTCTAGAAAGGCTGCTGCCCTGCTGTGAGCAGCCAATGAAGAGGCAGAGGCGCCCACGTGACATGGACTGGGGACACCCATGTCACCCCTAACCCACCCCCTGACAGCCCTCAAGGCTGAAGACACAGCCAGGCCGCCAGATCCCCTGACCACAGAAAACATGAGAAGCGAAATGCTGTCATATTATGATGCTGGGTCCTGGGCAATTTGGCAAGTAGCACCGGCTTTGGACCACTTTATGGTGCAGTGCCTTTCCCTTTGTCAGGGGTCCACACAGCCATCTCCCCCGTCAGCCTGCCCTGCAGCCACCCCTTTCTCTGCAAGGCCGTGTTGGCCGAGCGCTGTCTGCACACCAACTCCCCAGGGCTCTGGTGTGGGAAGCAGCCTCTGTCCTGCAGGCGGGTCATGAGGCCTTTGGGAAAGCGACCCTGGGGCTCCCCCTCACCCCCAGGGAAGGTGTGCGATGCCGCTGGTCCCCGGCGATGAGCGGGAGCCCCGTCCCTCCTACTCTTCGCCCTGGACGCACCACGCGCGTGGGCTGAGGGCAGAGCCTGGCTCCCTGTGGGCACTTTGGGATGTGTGTTCAGTTAACGAAGGGGTGAGTAGATCAGAAGGTTAAACAAGGCCTCTGTGTAAGGGCAGGTCCCCGGTCAGCCCCAGAGGGTCCTTTCCAAGGAGCCCCAGCCTGCCATCGTGGCTCCGAGTTGGTGGGTCGGGGGCCTTCGGGGGGCTGGCGGGAGGACAGAGCAGACGGCTGTCCTGCTGCTGCTTCTCTGTTCTCTTTCCAGGGCCACCCGTCTGGCTCCAGGCCTGGAGCCAGATGCTGCATTCTACATGGAGACAGAAGAGGAGAGGTGGAGTGTGGCCCCGGAGCGTCAACTGAGGGTGACCCTTTCCAGACTCGCAGGGCCCAGCGGACTTGGACCTGCTCTGGTGATTCTAACGTCAGGTACAGCAGGGCCCGCTGCGCTGGGTTTACTCACCTCCACGCAGCTGCTCCCAGATGGGGGCCGATGCCTAGCCTTCTGGGTGGGGAAGAGTGGGGGCTTCCTGGCCTTTGCAGGAATCCCTGCTCCTCCAGGCCTGGAAGGGGGCCGTGCCACGCACACGCATACTAACACGCACGTGTGTGCGCACGCACTCGAAGACGCGTGTGCACGCGTCGCACACGCGTGTGTGCGCACACGAACGCATGTGCGCGCTCGCCCACATCTGTGAGCGAGCACAGAGGGGCACACCCTAACTTCCTGCTGACGGGACTGAACGTCCAGCATCCAAGCTCTCAGGTACCACCTGGGAAGGCCCTCCCCTGTGGTCAGAGCAGAGAGGTTGGGGCCCTACGGGGGGCAGCCCTGCTCTCGCTGCTCCCCTGCCATCAGGAGCCCAGGACCTGGGCCTTCTGGCCGCCTGGGCCAGCGTTTCAGAGGAACCAGTACCCATGGCTCCAGGGCCTTACTCCTGGACTGACCCTGGTGTGTGCCTGCCCTGGGGGACCTCAGTTTACTCACTCGTGCAGCCAGCAGGGGGACCACCAACCCTGGTGGTGGACGACTTGATGCCACTTGCCCAGATCCTGGCTGGTTTTTCCTGCATCCCTGCGGTTTTCTGACAAAGGGGGGCATGTTAGCGCCTGACATGTCCTCACCTCTTGCTATTTTTGCAAGAGGCCTGAGCACAGTTTTTAAAAATAGAAATAATGAGGGAAAGCAGAAGCTCTGACCTTGAGTCCTGAGGCCAGGACAGGATTCCCAGTACCCTCTCTGGCTCAAGATGATAAATGATCATTGTGCTGTGTTTGCCCTCGGCTAATTTATCCTTGGCCTAGAGAGAAAGTTTCTGCCTCTTTTTCTCTTTGTGGGGGGAGGCTGGAAAAGTGCTTCAGGCCTAACCTCTGTGTCCGGTCTTTTGTGGCGGTTCTCTGCCTGGAAACGTTGTGCACATCCCGTCCCAGGGGATCGGGGGTCTCACCCCTCCTATGCTGGCCAGAAGCCGGTGTGTCCCTACCACATATCTGGGGGTATTCGGGGAACGACCCCCCACTTCCCTGCCCCCAAGCTGCACCCATCCACCTGCACAGGGACCGAGAAGGCCGGGGATCCTCCAGCACCCATGGGAGGCCGTGTGTCAGTGGGACACTCAGGCATGGTCGTAATACCTACCGTCCTCCCAGCCTTGCTTTGGTGTCCATTTGAAATTTGCGATGTGGGACACACTGGCCCTTCCCCATGCTCCCGAGGCCCCACTGGGCTCCTGAATCAGATGGAAGTCTGCAAGGACCCGGGACCAAGGCCTGGGACTGTCTTCGGGTCCCCACACCTGCGTATGGCTGTGTACCGGCCCCCAGCCCAGGCCCTGTGCTTCTGAGGTGTATGCACACCTCTATATACAAGGTCCAGAGCGAGCAGAGGCTGACCCGGAAAACCGAGGTTTCTGAACCTCACTTGGAGCCTGGGCAACCGCTGGCCTCCCTCAGCTGGTGGACACCCCCTTGGCCTTGGGGGTTGCTGCGAGGTTCCAGGCATCCTGGGTCCTTCGGATGGAACGAGCTGCGGGAGGGTGGATGCGGGGGGGGGTGCCCTGCCCCACGTATACCTGTGAGCCGGGGACTGCGTGGTCTCAGGAGCTGCCTCCCCAAGGCTCTTGGAACTGGCTGCCTGGGGCAGGGCCTCAGGCCCAGAAGTCTAGGACAGAATCTACAAATTCCAAACCAAGTGGCAATTGTGGTCCTAGAGTAACATTTTTAAAAAATGTGTATAAATGGAAACTTTATAAAATATTCTGTATTTAAAATATGGAAACAAAAGTGTCTCTTTCAAAGGGTCTCTTTAAAAAGAACCATCTAAGGCCAGGGCAGAAAACTGCAGATCTGAGGCCCTGTTCTGCCTCCATCTTCACTTACCAGCAAACTGAAATGATTTTTGTATTTTTAAGTGGGTGGGGAAAAATATAAAGAAGAATATTTCTTGATGTGCAAATTATATGAAATTTAAATTTCAGTGTCCATAATAAAGTGTTATTGGGCCCAGCCTCCCACCAGCTACACCGCAGAGGCTAAAATGTTCCGTGTCACAGACTGCGCCCTCTTCCGCTCCAGACACCCCGACTTCCTGTGTTGGGCTTGCATGGAGGGCTGGGGCAGAGCCCGACGAGGCTGGGAAGCCAAGCATCCTTGGTTCTCCAGGTCCTCCTGGCAGAAGAGAGGTGATGGATCCCAGGCACTGGGAACGACGCGCCCAGGAGCCGCTGCATCATGGCTGCGGCAGACACTGCTTTGAGCACCGAGGCCTGAGGCCAGCTGGACGGCCCCCACGTGGATGAAGAAATGGCCAGGGGGTTGCAGATGGCGTGAGCGTGAGTGCAGTGGCCGTGCTCTCCTTGGGCCGGGCCGGGCATGCAGGCTGGGGGCAGAGGGTAGAGGTTGGGCCTCAGGTGGACAGGGGCTGGGCCAACAGCTGGGCTGGCAGGGGTCCTCCAGGGCCTCTCAGGGTCTCTCTGCTGGGAGAGGACCTTGCTGGCTGTCCCCTCCCCTCCAGCCTCCCGCCCCAGCTCTTCCCAAGTCCTGTGCTGTCCACCGGGCGCTCCTTTGTGTTCCAGGCACCTCCCACCCTGTTCTGCTGTTCACAGGGAGGGCAGACGGGCAGGTGGCTGGTCCAGGCAGGGGTCAGTTCCCCTTCTGTTCTGCCAGTGGATTTGGACTCTGGGATGAGATGAGACCCAGGCAGGCCCTGCACCACTTCTGCTGTAGACTGAACATTTGGGTCCCTGCCAAAATTCATGTATTGAAACCTGATGCCCAACGTGACTATTGCAGGAGGTGGGCCTTTGGGGGGTGATGAGGTCCCGCGGGTGGAGCAAGGATACAGTGAGAAGGCAGCCGGCTAGTGACCAGAAAGTGAGGCGTCACCAGATGCCAAATATGCCGGCGCCTTGATCTCCACGTCCAGCCTCCTGACTGACAAATAGATGTTACTTAAGCCGCCCCGGCTGTGGTGTTTCTGATAAAGTCGCCTGACCGCCCTGAGACCTGTGTGGACGGAGGGAGCTGAAGGGAGGTGGACACAGGCCCCCAGCCCACCCCACCCCTCCCGCCCCCCCCGGCAGCGACCATGAGGGAGGCGGAGCCGGGCGCCCTGGTGGGAGGGGAAGGAAAACTCTGCTGCTCTGAGCTCAGTGCTTTCAGAAAACGGTTTTGTTTTTAGATCAGCGGGTTTCATAGGTATTTAAAATAACATTAGCCACACCCCAGATGGTCACTTTGTTCTTGGTCCTAAGACACTGGATTGGGTTCACAGCGGGCGTGGCTGCAGGCCCCCAGGCCTCCAAGGGCAGCGTCAGCCCTTCGGGAGCCTAGTGACTGTCCAGGAGGTCACTTCCCAGGGACTCGGGATTGAGCAACGTCCCCCAAGTCACACCTGGCCCCCTGCTGCCTGGTAGTGCTGGCCTTGTGCCCAGAGTCCGGGAGAGCAATTCCAGATTCCTGTGTTCCAGGGAGGCCACACCCCACTGTAGGCAATGTGAGGCCTTGGGAGGCTGCTGGGGGAACCCCAATCCTGGGGGCTGCCCCGACCATTCTGCAGAGTGAAGGATATGGATTGGGTAGGGGATGTCAGCACTGGGGCCGAAGGCTCCAGGACTGCAGGGTGAGATTTCTGGGAAGTCACCGTCGCTTCGCATCATTGTGGGCGCGGCACCTCCTTCTACGCTTCTCATTAACCCTATTTTTAGTCCAAACTGCTGAAGCGTCTGAAAACATCATCAGGTCTCCTCCACACCTGCCTTCTGAAGTGAGAGGCCAGGCTGAGAGTCAGACATGATGCGGGAACACAGACCATTGCAGAGGCTGAGTCCCAGGGAGGGGTCCCATCCCCTCCAAGTCCCCTGAGGCCTAGGGCCAGTGGGGGGGCGGGTTTCTAAAGAGAACTCAGCATCCCCACAGCCTCTCAGGGGCCCCTCCCTGGCTCCTCTGAGAAAATAAAGACCACTCTGCATGGCACCAGCATGGACCACAGTCAGATCCTGTCTGACCACAGCACCCTGTAGTGAGGTCTGCTCAGAGGGACGGGGTGGGGAGGGGAGTGTGTCCTGGAAGGCACAGGGTCCATGCTGTGCTGACTCAGATCACAGAGTGCCCGAGAGAAGTGGGCCAGCTTGACGCCCGCTTCTCCTCCCTCCTGTGAGCTGGAGACATGGGCTTGGGCTGTTGGGATCCTTTAGAGAAGGTTCTGGACCCCCTACTCACATCTCTGCCGTCTCAGTCCCTCTGCCCCTGGCTTTGGACCATTCTTTACCCGGGGCTCCGCCCTGCCTCACCTGCCCTGGCCGATGCTTCTGAGCCTTCCTCTGACTCCTCATTCTGGAGGCCCAGCTGGGGTCCTGGGTGCTGGGCCCCCTCTGGTGGGCCCAAGTTTTCCTTTAATCTCTGGAGAGAGTGGAGACGAGCCAGAACTTTGAGGGGAAGTTGAAGCTGTTGCCTCTTTGGATCAAACGCAGTGATTTCCCTGGAGTGAACCCAGTCCTTCTTTCCAAATTCTGTTGCAGCGCTTGGGAGGCTGCGGTAGCTCAAGCTTACGGGAGCCCTTGGGAGGCAGGCGTCCGTCGCCCTTGCGCCCGGTGGGAGCGAGTAGAGGGGAGTGAGACTTTGGCTTTTCCCCCTCGAGGAGGGCCTGGACTGGAGGGGCGCCGATGAAGAAGAAGAGCTGCTTTTGTTGTCTTCTGATAAAGAGAACGGGGTTTGGCCAAGGAAGGTTGTGCAGGTGACTGCAGAGCAAGGCGGGGATAAAGGAGGCCAGAGGCCTCCGTGGGCCCTGGAGTGGACGCCATCCCTGAGGGGGTGGGGCAGGGGGCACGGGTGCTGTCCTTGCTGCCGGGAAGCTGCAGAAAGGAACGCACTTGGTCAGGCCTCATCCAGGGGCCCCTGCTCGAGGCCCGATCTGCAGAGCCGGCCCGAGTGCAGCCATGCGGTACCCCATCCCAGGGCAGCGCACAGCCCTGTCACCAAGGCGATGATGCAGAGCTGTGATAAAAGCCATCTGCCACTCGTAAAACATGACATCACTTTCCTGCAAAGCCGGAAGCCAGCCTGGGGCTCAGGCAAGCAATGGCCTATAAAATCCTGAGTAATCATCTCAAAGCATACTTTCCAACGTAAAGAACATTCTAGGCAGCTGTTTCCAGATTATTTATGTGAAACCATTTTACACCCCTGAACTTTTACCGTGTTCACTGTCTGACCCTTCCTAAACCCTCCCCTGTGGTCCTGCAAGCAGTCTCGGGAGCACAGGCCACTGTCCCTCTGAGTGACAAGTGGCAGAGCTGTGCTCCTGTGCCCTTTGCCCCCAGACGTATTGGCAGGCAGGGCCAGAAATGCCAGCAATCTCCCATTTGCCAGGAGGACGAGCTGAGCTCTGTCCTGTGTCTGTTTCTATGGTACCATAAAGAACAGCGGGTTTTGTCTGGGTTGGACGTGAAACCCTAACTCAGGGGGTCCTCCCTGGCCAGGGCTGTGAGGGGACCCCTCTGGCCATGCCCCTCCAAGGGCAGAGCCTGGGGCTTGCCCCCCGACACCAGAGGAGACGTGGAATCTTCATGGGTTGGCAGAGGAGATGGAGTTCTCAGAAAGGGCTGATTACTGGAAGCCATCACTGTGGCAACAGGGCTGTTGGATGGGGCCACCAGGGTGGACCTCAAGCTGGGGCACGGTCAATGGACCCCACAGCAGGCTGTTCCCCCGGGGAGAACCTGACATCCCACCATGCAGCTTGTCAGCATGAGGTTTTTGCTCCAGATCCAGAAATTTGGTAGCTCTGAATAAGAATTTTTGCTGTAATTTATTCTCTCACTTGAATCTTGCATTTGCCTTTAAATATCAAATCTTATTTGTCTGATATCTGCATTTTCATCTCTAATCATTAAACCTGTAAATTACATTCATGCATAATGTTTGGTGAATGCCTTTTAATTTTACAAAATGCCTCCTTCTAAAATTATTCCCCTACACCCCAGAAAAGACAAAATGGTGTCACTGGTAACTTGGAGACAAAAATATTTAGTAAGTCTTATCAGTTTTGGCTTTTGCTGTTCAGGTTAGCAGTGGACATCTATTATCCCTCAATTATTGAAAGGAAAGAGACAACTAAATTAATAATGTCTCTAATTACTGTGTCCTCATCCTGCCCAGACCCTCCCATCCTGGGGGCCATGGCCCTGGATGATTCAGGCGGTCCCAAAGCAGCACCCCAAATACTCCTGCATGCCTTTCCATTTGGATCTGAAGGCGCCTGCGTTGTGATATCTCTATGTTCACAGAACAGAGTGCACTATGGTGCCAGCTGGACACCACAGCTGGGCCAATACAGCAAACAGTGCCCAGCCAGCACCCAGACCCCCAAGACCTGCACCAGCTTCTGGGAGATGGGTGCTGCTGACGCCCTCATGAGGTCCATTTCTGCCCCAGGCACTCTGGACGCTCTGCCCAGTAACTGTCCCCTTCTTCTCAATCTGCCAGATCCCCCACCCTACGGGGCCCGCGTGGAGCTCCCCCGCCCCGCCCCACCACGCTCCCTGGGCACAGGAGATGTTACACCACCAGATTCTTACCACTCCGCCTTCTCCCCTGCTTGTCCTGAGGCCAGAGATTTGCAGGACCAGAACTCACTCCTCTGGCCACACCGCCCCTTAGCTTAGAGGCCTCTTTTTCTTCTCTTTTCTCTCCATCAGATTTCACAGCATTTTGACTCTTCCACTGGTCTTTTCAAAGAAATGTCTTCTTGTTTTATTTGCCATCTCCATGGTTGTTTGTTTTCTACGGCATTTGTTTTTGGTTTGTTCTGTAGGAATCCATTCCTTCTTTATTTGGGCTTATTTTACTGTTCTTTTCCTAGTTTCTCTAACTGAAAGCTTAGTTCGCTTATTTTTAGTCATTATCATTTTTTAACAAATGCGGTCATCACTCCAAGTTTCCTCTGAGTACCCCTTTGGTGGCATCCTACAGGTTTTAATAGGTGCCGTTCTCATTTGTGTTCTTTTTTTTTTTTTTTGCGGTACACGGGCCTCTCACTGTTGTGGCCTCTCTCGTTGCAGAGCAGAGGCTCAGCGGCCATGGATCACGCTTCCCGGACCGGAGCACGAACCCGCATCCTCTGCATTGGCAGGCGGACTCTCAACCACTGTGCCACCAGGGAAGCCCTGTGTTCATTTTTAAATGGTCTAATTTGCCTTTTGGTTTCCTTCATAACCCCCAAATTATATAGAGCAGTGCTTTTATTTGTGGTATTAATTTCCAGGTAGAAATATTTTTAAAGCTTAGCTCTTTTTTTTAAATTAAACTGCACTGTGCTCAGTGAACAGACTGTAGATGACGTATGCATAAGTATCTGTATATATGTATATGGTATATATACATACATACTCCATGAACCAACTGTAGATTATATATGCTTATGTATCCGTATGTACATGTGTCTGTGCACATACACACACAGACACACACACATACTCAGTGAACAGACTGTAGATTTTCTTCCTTTGGAATTTCTTGACAATTTTCCTTATAGTCAGTAGATGGTCAGTTTTTGGTGGCTATTCCATATATGATAGAAAATAACATATTATGTATTTGAGTGATACAAATTGTGCAAAATAAAGTCAAGGTTTTTTATTGTTTAATTTGCTCATTTCTTTGGCATCTTGATCTGTCATTTTTAATTAGAACAAAGGGGCTCTATTTTCCAAAGACCCCTCAGGCTGTGGCTGTGAGGACCAGGACAGGAGAATGAATGGGCCACAGCCCCAGCAGGAGGCACTCAGTGGGCTGGCTGGCGGGGCCGCGTTTGTCCACAGGATGCTAACCCCACTGCGGCCGCCCCTCAGAGTCCCCCCCAAGCCCAGCACAGATAACACTGGTCTTATTGTCCCCCTCTCCTACGGAGGCGTCCCGCCTGCTAGTGGTCAGTGTAAATCCCTCTCTCCAGGCCTATTACCCCAACGGCCCCAAGTCCCAGGCAGGCGGGGGAGGGCAAGAATCTTTCCATGTTTTCTATTTCCCCCTGACAAGGGTTAAAACCCCAAACCCCGTGACACCTGAGCACACGTGGATGCCCGCACCCCCCCACACCCCGCCCACTGCCCAGAGACAAACCTCCTCCACCAGCCCAGCTAGCCCAACCCCCAGCTCCCAGAATAGCCTGCGGCCAGGGCTGGCCTGTGGTAAACAGCCCAGGAGCCTCCCTGGTGGGTCTGGGATGAGTCATCCTTAGGAAAACACAGGGGTGGGACTGGGACCTGAGCTGGTGGGCGGGTCCCTCCAGGTCTCCTTCCTCCACTCCAGGCTGGACACGGGCCAGCCGGGTACAGAGGGGCGGCAGTGGGGAAGGCAGGCTTGGTGTCCCAGAAGGAGGAGGTATGGCAGCTTGCAGGCTATGCTGCTCCCCTTTCTACCCCCGCAACTCAGGAAGGAGGGTCCTGGGCCCTCCTGGAATGTTGCCCAGCCCTGCAGGACAACTGTCACCCTGCAGCTGTCAGCCCACAGGTCCTGGGACGGTCGTCCCCCTCCCGCCCCAACGCACGCTCGAACTTCACGGCGCAAGTCTCTTCCCAGCCTGTCCCAGGTTTCCAGGTGCCACTTCACAGGTGACACTGGATTAGGCTCCAGTGTGGTCCCGCACCCCTCCCATGACACCCGCAAGCGAGTGTGTGCACTTCTCCCCTTCTGCACAAAGGCGGCCCCTGCCCTGTTCTCCAGTCTCCAGTCGCCACCGGCAGCCGTTTCTGCTTGAAAAGACTAACAGAGCCCCCTGAGCCAGGCCCACTGGCGGCTCCCCACACCCTGGGGAGATCGTGGGTGGAAGGAGCCCCGGCACGTGGGAGAACCAGGGGCCCTAGACGGGGAAGAGGCAGGTGGCGTGTCCCCTGTGTCTGTCCCCAGGGACCTCACCTCTCTCTGCCTGGAACACTCCTCACTGGGAACCCCCATCTGTCCTCTGGCCCAGTCCCAGCACCTCCTGTGAGGTGCACCCACCCCTGCAGCCCCAGTACCCTCCCCCTGTCCTTGCAGGGCAGCTGCTGAGCCTCGAGCCGGGGCCTCACGCTGGATTTCCTTGGATAAGCCCAGGTGAGGTCACACAGTGGAGAAGGTGGCTCCTGTCCAGGATCCTCAACAAACACCAGGCTCGGCATCCAGGTGACCCCACTCAGGACCAGGGCCGGTCCTGCCGAGGACTCCAGCCCCACAGACCTCCAAGTTGCTTGTTCCCTCCCATGCAGGTTTCTCGTCAAATGTCCTTTTCTCAGGGGCCGTCTCCGTGTAAATAGCAGTCCCCTCACCCAGAACATGCATTATTCCCTCTCTGTGGTACCAACTTTATTTTTCTACGTAATTCCTGGCACCCCCTGACATATTTAACACTGGTTTATTGGAGCGCCAGCCTTTGGGAGGAAAAAGCTCCCATTGCTACTACTCCTCAGCCTTGGATGAGGCTGCATCTAACCTCCTGGTGCCCTTCCGGGAGTAACCCCACCTGTCCTGGCCTCTGCCCAGGGACAGTACAGCAGAGGCCTAAGGGAGCCTCGGACCCTGTGCATTTGCGGGCATGTGTGTGTGCCTGTGTGTATGTCTCTGAGTGTGTGCGTGTATTTGTCTGTGGCTGTGCCTCTCTGTGTGTGCATGTGTGTGTGTCTGTGCACGTCTGTGTGTGTATGTGTATATTTCCTTGGCTGAGTCCATTAAGCCAAATCAAATTACTTCTCAGAGCAAAATATAAGGAACCGTTAGGCAGAAAGACCTGGCCAAGAGTTTTCCATACTCTGACCTCCTGTGGTGAGTGCTCTGTTTTCAAAGGCTTTTTTCACTCACCTTCGCCTGTTGACACCTGACCCCAAGTTGGATGGTGGCTTGTGGTCCCTTCTTTGACACACGCCCTACATCTGACCAGGGCACGGGTGTGAACAAGGCACTGATCTTTGTGGAGCATGTGCATTTTAGGGGATACGAACCATAAATGAGAACAGAAGACGGTACAGTATCTTCACACGGTGATGGCGTTGCTGGGAAAATAATTAGAGTGGCGGGATGAGAGGAAGTGGGGTGAGGCTAGTGAGACAATGATTTTCCAAGGTGATAGTTGAGATAAAGCAAGAACTGTGCATGGGAGCCATCCAGGGCTGGGGTCCAAATAATACATGTCCCAAGAGAGTGATGGGGGTGGGGGGAGAGGTAACCTAAGTGCACAGGGGGCCCCAGTGAGGCCCCCACTCTTAATGTCCACGGTCCATGGGATCCGCCCACCCCACGGACACTGAACATGGGAGGCCTGGGTGGGTAGGTGGGGCGCTGGAGCCTATAGAATCCCCAGGCCGAGGCAGACGCCGTGGTGACCACAGACCTAAGCTCCTTCCTGCCGGGTTCCCCCTCCCCCAGATGGGGGTTGGTGCTTCTCAACCTCCATCTCAGTTTGCACAGCATCTCCTTGGCCTCTCTGAGTAACCCTTGTCCAAAGTTACCTCTTCTGCACACAAATGGTGCTGTCAGTGTGAGAGGGCGGGAGGGAGGAGCTCCATCTCCAGGGGATGAAAATGCCCCCAAATGCTCCATTTCCAGTCAAGTCCACCTTCACTCTCTCGTCCCCACCCACCCCCAGCCCTGGCCCCAACACATCCTCCAGATCCAGTTCCAGGAGGGCCCAGCCCTTCACTTACTTCAGATGGCCTCAGAAACATCTATTTCACTGACTTGCTGGGCTGGGACTCCCCTCCTTCACCCCAAGTATCTAATGGGCGCCTTCTGAATGTCAGGCACTGGGCCAGGCACTGAGATTCAATGGTGAGTCTCAGGGAAAATGGACCCTGAATCCATGCAAGAGAAAACTGCAGTCCTGAGAAGGCAGTACAGTGAGTCAATGGGAGACTAGGGGTCCCACCCCAGGGCTCCCACCAGAGACTGGCTCCCCTCAGTCCTGCCAGAGAGGCTTCGTCCTTGGAAACTTCAGCCCCTGAAGGGCAGGGGGCAGTAAGCCTGGTGGTAGGTGTGTTTGTGACGTCTCCTTTGTCCAGGTTCACTTACCTTCCCAACTATGACTTTAGGCCGAAATGCACATTAGTATTCCCTACTGGGGGGCTTCCCTGGTGGCGCAGTGGTTAAGAATCCGCCTGCCAATGCAGGGGACACGGGTTCCAGCCCTGGTCCGCGAAGACCTCACATGCCACGGAGCAACTAAGCCTGTGAGCCACAACTCCTGAAGCACGTGCGCCTAGAGCCCGAACTCGGCAACAAGAGAAGCCACCGCAATGAGAAGCCCGCGCACCACAACAAAGAGTAGCCCCCGCTCTCCGTAACTGGAGAAAGCCCGCACGCAGCAACAAAGACATAACGCAGTCAAAAATAAATAAATAAAATCAATTAATTTTAAAAAAATTCCCTATTGCGGGCTGGGGGTCCAGAAGCTGTATGGGCACAGAAGTACCACGCCCCTGGCTGTAGGTGGCCAATTTTGCGCGTCTGGCGAGGCCAATTGATACACACACACACACACACACACACACACACACACACAAAGTCCCGCCCAAAGCGAGGGAGGTGCCGCCTCCCGCACACGCCGGGCACCTCTCTGTGCCAAGCGAATTCTAACTGGGGCACCGGCGCCGCCATAGTTAAGGCGCAGGCGTGGTCCCCTCGAGGTGGGATGGGGCCCCAGCGTGCAGGAGCTTCGCTCCGGTGCGGGCCTCCCCTCCGGATTTGGGCCAACACTCCGCTCCTCTCACCGTCTCCCGCGGTGTCGACCCCAACGCCCCCTCCTCCTCCCCTTCGCCGGCAGCCTGGGGCGCGGCACCCGCCCAAGGCGAGGGCGTGGGGCATAAGGTCGCCGCCCAGAGGGAGCTCATCCGGCGGCGCAGACGCCCAGCGCCTCCGGGGAGGGACTTGGCCTGGGTTCTGGCCCTCGGCTTATCGGGGAGGAGCCGAGAGGCTGCAGCTGGCGGCGGCCTGCCCCGGGTGGGCCGAGGTCCTGGGCGCGGCAGCCAGGCCGGGGAGCCCTTCTCGGCAGAACCCGCAGCGCGGGATCAGCGCCGTCTGCTTTCCTCTCTGTCTTCTCTGGGCAAACCGCGGGAAGAAAGCGCCCTCTCTTTAGCGGGCCGGGAGCTGCAGAGCATCGCGGGGCGCGGCCGAGGGGAGGAGAAAACAGAGGGAGCAGCGTAGGCCCGGGCTCGCGGGGCTGCGGCTCCGCCAATCTGCGGGCGCTGACGCGGGGGGCGGCTCCGCGGCGCTCGGATATCTGACCGCCCGGGGAGAGGCTCGGCTGTGCGGGGGCTGCGCTCCGGGGACGGCCGGTGCACCTGCCCGGGGACTTCGCCGGACGCTCCGTGCGCCACCCCCCCCCCCGCTCCCGCCCCCTGCTCGGTCCCCGCGGCCCTTAGCCCTCATTCCCCTCCAGGTCCCCGCCTGCGGGCCGCAGCGTGAGAGAACCGAGCCCTGCCCGAAGGAGCCGCCCCTTGTCCGCCCGGCCGGCTCGGCGCCTAGCGCGGCCCACGGAGCAGCGCAAGAGACTGCGCCGAGCCTCGGATCGGATTGCGCCGCGCGGTCGCCTCCACCCCCCACCCCAGGCCGCCGCGCCTTGGCCGGGATGGGCCTAAGTGTCCGGCCCCTGCGCGCCTGATGAGCGCGGCCGCGGCCCCGGAGACCCAAGCGGGCCGCTACGTGCGCGGGGCCTCCCCGAGCTGCGCCCCCAGCTTCGCGGACGAGGGCCGCAGGGCCCGGCCGGCTGAGGGCGCGGCCGCTCCGGAGAGGCGAGAGGGAGCGGCCCCGAAATGGCCCGGCGAGCGGGCGCTTTGGCGGTGGGCGCCCTACGCGTGGGACAGCCCCGGGACGAGTAGCTGGCCGACGCCAGATGGACCTTGATCCGCGCCGCGGCACCGCGTTCGTGCCAAGCCAAGACTAGAAGGGCACGGGCGGAGCGCGCTCTGGGGGCGCCCGGAGTTCCAGGCCCCGCTCGCCCGCCGGGCCATGAAGATGATCCTGGTGCGCAGATTCCGCGTGCTCATCCTGATGGCGTTCCTGGTGGCCTGCGCGCTGCACATCGTGCTGGATCTGCTGCCCAAGCTGGAGCGGAGCGGAGCGCAGCCCTCGGGGGAACCCGGCTGCTCCTGCGCGCAGCCCGCGGCCGAGGCGGCGGCACCCGGCTGGGCCCAGGCGCGCGGACGCCCGGGGGAGCCCCCGGCAGCAGCCTCCGCCGCCGGCGACGCGGGCTGGCCCAACAAGCACACACTGCGCATCCTGCAGGACTTCAGCTCCGACCCTTCCTCCAACCTCACGTCCCACTCGCTTGAGAAACTGCCACCCGCAGCCGAACCGGTCGAGGGCGCCTTGCCGGGGCAGGATCCCGGCGCCCTGCGACCCTTAGACCCCGGTCACCGGCCGCTGCTCAGAGACCACGGGACGCGTGGACCTGTGCCGCCCCCCGGCCCGAGCGGGGACGGCTCCCTCCTGGCCAGGCTGTTCCAGCACCCACTGTACCAGGTAGCCATTCCGCCGCTAACGGAGGACGATGTCCTCTTCAACGTGAACAGCGACATCAGGTTCAACCCCAAGGCGGCGGCAGCGGAGAAGCCAGACTGGTGAGTGGGGCTGCCGCTGCTGAGGCCCGTGCTGGCAGGCCCGACACCCGGGGCAGCCACGCGCCCCTTGAGAATAAAGATCCTTGCACATCCAAGGCGCTGTGTAAAGAGGCTCAGGGTCAGAGACTCGCAGAGGGCGTGGACCCCAAGGCAGAGGCCCCAGGAAGGGGAGCTTTGTGGGGCGGGCAGCGTGCAGGCTCTGGGCACTGCCTTTGTCTCCAGAATGACTGCCTCCCTGAGAAGGGTGCTGGGTGCTTTGGGAGCTGTTTCCTGTGGCCACTGACCTGGGAGGCAGACATGGCAGGCAGGAGGAGCCGGGAAGAGTGAGTTCTGCATTTACAGGAAAGCAGTGCTGGCCTGCAGTGCCCTGGTCACTGGCTTACAAAGGGACTCAGGCAGTGAGTGAAGGCGCTTCCTTGGGAAGCCGCTGCCTGCCGGTGCTTTTGGCAACACCGCTCTGCTGGACGTGTCGGGAAGGTCTGGAGAGGCCTCATGAGCCTTGTAAACCAGTCCCTGAGAAAACATTAGCAGAGGGGCATGCTGGCCCCCGTGAGGCATAACCAAGGGGTTCTCCCCCTGCCCAGGCTGCAAGGGGGTGACAGCTTCCTAAAAGGCGAGTAGCATCCCCCAGGAGCATCTCTTTAAACTGTCCTGCTTTAACCCCTCCCCCCAAGGCCCTCCTCAGCCACACAGATCAAAATAAGCAGATGCTGCCGCCCTGGGCGGTGAAATATTAACCAACAGCAAGGCCACGATAAACAAGTACCTGCACAGGCTACACAGGCAACAGAGGTGAAAGGCCAGGTTTCCGAAGCATCTCATAAAATCCTTTCTCCTTTGCAGTTGGACCAGACCCAGTGTTTTCTGTCTAAACACACCAAGGTGTTTAGTGGCCTCTGAGCTTTGTCCGCTGGCCAGGTTCACGGAAACGCTCAGAAATTTGAGCCTGGGCCTCTTCGTAGGAGAGACAGAGCCCAGAGCCAGTGGTCAGTGATGGGGCCCTTGGGCAGCTTCTCTTAACCCATCGTGTCCATTGTGGGGCTGAAAAGGCCTCACTTGCAGGTGAATTAGCGCTTAGACAAGTTCCACTTTTCCCTCCGGCGGCAAACAGGGCCTGTCCTCCCCCAGACTGGCCCTTTGGCTCAAGAGACAAGGATGGGCCACGTTGGCAGCAGGTCCTCGATTTGGGCCTCGGCTGGAGTGAGTGCCACTTTCCTCTCTCCCCACCCACGGCTGCTTCCTGAAAATCAAATTTAGCCTCTTGAATCATTGCTGTCCCAAAGCAGAGCACCCAGCGAAGGCTTCCGCCAGGCTGGGCTCATCTGCCCCCAGGAAGCCAGCAGCCCTCGCACCCCGGGCTGACATCATGCTCGTCAGGCTGTTTCAGTGACCCTGGCACAGACGCGGCGGGTCTTCGCGCTGACGGTCTGGGTTTGGTCTGCTGTTAGAGCTGTCTGTGGCGTCTCCCAAGGGTAAGTGAGAATTACAGGCCTTCAAGTATATTATTAGTTGGTGGAACAACAGCCACAGAGAAAGTGCGGACGTCGCAGGGCCCTGTTTGAGTAGAGGCACCTCTGAGTAAATCCATGTTTGCTTGGCTCCAAAGTGAAAACCTTGGCATCGATGCCAACTCCCCCATCCATCTCGAGACCTTGCTGTTCTGTTCTTTCCCTGTTGACCTGGGTCACCTTCATTTGTGCAGGCCACACGAAGGTCCTGAGGATGAATTCCTACCCACAGGGGACACGGCCGTGGACTCCTATCCCAACTGGCTCAAATTCCACATCGGCATCAACCGCTATGAGTTGTACTCTCGACACAACCCAGCTGTGGAGGCCCTGCTGCGTGACCTCGGCGCCCAGAAGATCACCAGTGTTGGTAGGTGACCTCCCTGCCCGGCCAGCTCTCCTTGCTGGAGCATCACCTCGTGGGCGAGTTATACTGGCAGCCTTCCCAGAGGAGGCGCCCGCAGGCCTTCGATGCTGTCAGTATTTGGGGGCAGCGGGAGGCTGCCTTCTGCTGTTGCAAGATGAGCATGGTGGGGCAATATGCCGCCCCCAGTCCTGTTGTTCGGCTGCAGGGGGTGCCCCACGGGTCCCCCCCCGCGGGTTAAGAAGAGGCCCCCCTGGCAGCTGCAGGGAGACGCCTTGGAGAGCTCGGCACCTTCTGGTTGTCTGGGGAGGCTCTGCCTCAGAGCCCACCTGGTGCTCCTGGGGTTCGTGTGGGCGGGGAGTGACAAGGGCTCAGCTCTATCCAGGGCAGAGCCCCATACACGGAGTAGTTTGGAGGAGACATCTCTGAGTTCTTTGGGATCTGCTGAATCAGAAGTTTCAGGGCATCCAGTTACTGGTTTCAGGCAAGTGTGTCGGCAGTGGTTTCTGAGCGTGGAGGTTTGACGCCATTGTTCTCAGGCCTGTAGGCAACTGTTTGTGAAGGTCCCGATGAGTCACTAATAGCTCCAAGGGCAGAGCGGGTGGGCAGAGGCCCTGGGTGGGAGGGACAGTCCCAGGAGTCGGAAGGGTGGAGGGAGGCCCCAGGAGCATGCATGCTGGGGGCAGGGGGTTCCAGGCACTGTTTTACTGGTGTCTGGGCCATCCTGAGGCTGAAGGGTCTCTGCTAACCTGGGCTGATGCCAGGGAGCTGGGAGTTGCCTGTGAGGCTGGCGCCTGGGTTTCCAGAGCTCTTTAGAGGCTGTGTTGGGTGTCTCCGCCCGGTGGTGCTGAGCTGTTTGGCAGCACCCTTCTCCCTAGCATATGGCTGTTCACCCTGAGAGAGAACTCGCCGGGGCACGACGGTGGTCTCCCCTCCTTCTTGCTGCCCAGGAGGAATCTGAGTGCCTCCCGGCCCCCAGCCCCACCCAGACCTCCTCCTGTGCTGGAAGGCAATCCGTGCGGACGAAGAGGACTGCATGGGAGAGGCCACAGCCGGGGTGTCCCCTTCTCTCCTGAGTAGACGAGGTTGTTCGAGAAACATCCAATGCGATGACTGTTTGTCGTCTGTTCAGCGGATTCTCTTGAGCACCTCCTGCATCTCAGGGCCCCTTTCTGGGCCGTGGGAGTTGGGGGTGAATCCAGCCTCAACAAGCTTCTGCTGCGTCCTGACCTGCACATGCCGATGGACAGATAAATTCGAGAGTGATTACGAGGCGGCGACCTCCACCTGGGAGGACCAGGTCTTGAATGGGGCGAAGGCTTCCATGATGGAAGGCGGCAGGGAGCGTGGGCCTTTCGGGAAAATGGCAACAGCATCTTAAAGTTGGGGTTTAGGGAAGTGCAGCATTCATGTTTGCAGGCTGCTGTCCACCCCAGTCTCCCATCTGTCAAGTGGGCTCAGGCACGTTGCATCTTATTTCAAGAAGATGGACAGTGCACCCAGGCTTGTACAGTATTAACTCAGGCTTTGTGCAGGGTCTTGGTTAGAGGCAGGGCTGCAAGGATCCCACAGGCCAGCCAGGCTCGCCATACCACTCAGGGGACAGACAGCCTCCCAGCTCTCACTGGACGTTGCCCTGTGCAGAGAGCAGAGCCCAGGAGCCCAGGGAGCCGCCGGAGGCCGAGGACAGCCCTCGGGGGCTCACAGGCAGCTTTGCCCGCCCTGGGCACCCTCCTCCCTCATTCTCCCGGGGGCCTGGCCTTGGGGCACCCCCCCCCCTTTGGTCCGACTGTCCTGGGCGGTGGCGCCTAGGCTGCCTGACGTCCCGGAGTTCTGGCTTGCTCTGCGCCTGGCAGGGTGACCTGGGGTGAGTGCCTGCCCATCTGTGTCCTGTGGGCTGTTTGAGCTGATCTCACCCGTTGGACTACCCTGGCCTAGGTGGTCCTAACCCAGCATGTTACTTGGGGCCGTGGGCCGGTCAGAGCCCAGGCTGGCATTCACAGGTGCCTGACGAGCATGGGAAGGTTGACTTGGTGGGACCCCGGGTATCATCACCCACAGCGAACAGCAGGCCTGGTGTGTCCCGGCTCCCCCAGTCACGAGTCAGCGTGACTCTCGGCAGATGGGTTAACTTCTGTGGGCCTCCCCGTGTCTCCTGTGGATCACAGACGCAGTCATATCCTCGACCCTGTAATCTCCAGCTTGCAAATCTGAAATCATAACCCATTTGACAGCAAAACCCGACCCAACATGAACGGACATGGAGGCAAAGCCTAAAATGAGAGACTGTTTATAAACCCTTGTTTTTCTCACTTGGAGTGAATGTTCCCATGGAGTGCATTTAATTCCGGGGTTCTCCCCCTGCCCGCTCAGGGCTACAGGATCTGTGGGATGGATACACCACCTGCAACTCTTGTCATCTGAAATTTTCAAAACCCCTGAACACTTCTGCCCCAGAGATTTTGAAGACGAGTGTGGACCCATGAAACCTGCCTCACAGGGCTGTTGAGAGGTGTTGGTGAGGAAGAGGTGGGAGCAGAGGCTAGGCAGCGTCCCCGCTCGTTACCTCTGCATGGGGCGGCCAGCACTGGGCAAGCTGGAGTCTGCTGAAGGCCTCCACCGGACGCTCAGCCCCACTGTGTGCGGCTTTGTGCCTGGAGGTGCTCCCAGCAAGTTCACACTTGAGAGGAGGCCCCTCTTCCTGAGGAAGCAGGACATCTTCTCACCTGGAGCCCAGTGGAGCCTCCGGGAGCATGGCTGCAAGTGTCCAGGCCCAGGCTCCTGCTGGGCGGGGAGCAGGGGAGGGCTGGCCCGGCCTGGCTGCAGGCGTCCCCGGGGAATGCACACCTCCCCGGGGGTGTCTGCCCCCCCATCCAGCTGGTCGTTTTTGTTGGACACCCAGCTGCTGAGACAGCAGCCTCTGACTGGGCCCTTGGCTTAGCAGAGCCACTGGGTAGGTTTGCAGACCGGGGTCCCTGGACAAGAGCTGTCTGCTGCTGGAGGCCCTGCCCCTGCCGCTGCTGTGACCTGGGGGGGTGCATCCCTCGGAGGCCCCATGGGAGCCGGGAACCTGCCTTGGGAGTCAGGGTTCAACAGCGCCGTCCGTCCTTTTGAGCTTAAAGTGGAAGAAGAGCTAGAAATCCAGCCCATCTCCCGACCCCACCCTGCAAATTGGGGGACAGGCCTCCGGGAGGGCAGGCTTGCCCATGGTCAGCACATCTCTGCCCCCAGCTCTGGGCTGTGTCTGGACCCAGATGGTCACTTCAGTCTTGGAACGTGAGCCCAGAAGTGGTGTGGCGATGAGAACAGGTCCTGCGAGGCCCCCGATGCTTTCCCTCAGAACAGCTCCGTCAAGGCTCCCCGTTCAGAACCCCTTGATCCACTCACAAAGCACATGTGGCCAGCGGAGACTTCTTTAGAGCTGGGCTCCCGGCTGCTTAGCAATGGCTATTAGCCGCCTTTAAAGAGGCTCAGGACCCTGAAGCCAGGCCTGCAGAGGCTTTGGCTGGGCCAGTGATAGTGTTGATAATTAAATCACTATTGTGCACAATCATGGATGCAAAGAATAAATGACACAATTAACTACCTGTACTTGGAGTTACTTAAAAAGAAGTCACTCAGCAGGAGAGGATTCGGGCAGCCTCTGGCCTGAAGCACAGACCCCACAGTTGCTCATCCAGATCAGGACAAAGCCCTGGGTGGTGCCGAGCAGTGGAGACGCGGCTCCACGGGACAGAAGTCCTGGGTGCTCACTCACCTGCTAGGACAGCAGCCCAGGGGGCCGTAGGGCCGCCCTGCCTAATGAGCGGGCTGCTCAGGAAGGTGGTTCTGGGCCCAGAAGGGCTACAGTCCCCCTCCTTCCCTGGGGAAACCACCGCGTCATGCTCCGCATCAGTCCCCGGAGCCTGGCTCGACTGACCCTGAGGAAGGGAACTGAAAATGCCCAGTAAGCTGGACGCCCACGCCCAGGGCCGGAGGGGCCTTCAGTCATCCTAGAGGAGGGACAAAGGCCGCCCCAGGGAACCCGGAGACGGCGGTGAATAGCTGAGGTCCTCCTCGTGTCTCTTCGCTGTCGGGTTGAAGGTCAAAAACAAAGCCTGTGCGTTGCTGGCCCAGCTGCACCCCCCAGCGCTTGCTTTCTCCATTTTGAACCGTTGGCAGCCACGGCCCCGGAATCCAGCAGGCGTGTGTTCCGACTGGGTTCCGTCTAAGTCCAGGGCGGGAGCTGGTTTCCACCTGGGGCAGTGCTGTGGTTTCCCTCTCAAGTAAGCAGAACTCCCCCGATAAGGGTGAGCTGGATGGTAGCAAATCACGGCGTCAGGCGTAGTCCAGGCCGGAAGCTGTTGCTTCTCGAACGTCCTGGGGCCTGTGTCATGGACTGAAGTCTGGGCTGCACCCCCAAGTTGGGCCGAGGACCCAGGCCGGGGCACAGGCTTACGTGGGGCAGGTGCCCACGGGGCTGGCCCCTCAGTGCCTGTAAATGGATGCGCTCTCGCCTTTCTCCGTGGCTATGGGGTGGGCGGGGAGAACAGAGAACCCAGCGGCTCCCGGTGTCACATTCTCCAAACTTGAGCCATCCTTGGGCCAGGCCTCACTTCTTCTGACCCTTAAATCAAGGCAGGGGCTGTGAAAACAGCTGGACCAGCGTCCTGACCGTGACCCCTAAGGACAGACGTTGGTCCTACTTCACAGATGAACTGGCCGAGGCCGAGGGCACAACGTCAGTGGCCCTGCTGGCACCTGGCAGCACCTCCCACATGGAGGTGTCTATGTGGTCCACCAGTCTCCAGAAGACAGAGTTCATTCATTTAAAGTCAGGGTGGCCCATCCAAATACGGGTCAGGGATCTTGTTAGGAATGGGGAGGGCACAGGCTCGGGGACCTTCACCCACAGACCTGGGTCACTCTGTCTCCGATGCTGGGTCCAGGTCCCCTTCAGATGGAGCTGCTGACCTGGCAGCAGGAGTCAGGCAGGTGGCCGGGGACCTGGAGGACAGGTCTGGCCTCGGCGCCCATGGAGCCCTGCAGCCCCTGAAACATATGGGAACTTGGACCTTGAGGTCCTGCCTCTCTCGCCCCTGAAGTCCGCTGACCTGAACATGCCTGACGCTGTTCCAGGTGCTTCACTAGCGTGACCCCGGTCACCACAAGAGCAACCCCGGGAGAGGGTGCAAGGCGTCCCCGTGCTCACCTGAGTCCCCTGAGGCACCGACGAGTGGGTCTCAGCCCTGCCCCCAGCCCCATGGGGGAGGCTGGGTGGGTGTGGTGAGCCCCCTTCAACAGAGGGAGCCGAGGTCGGGGCAAGCGGAGACACCGTCTAGGGCGCCAGTTGGGGCCACCGCACACCCAACCCTCCAGTGTGGCAACCTCCCGCCACCTCTGCCGTCGGCCCATTTTCCCAGGCCCCGTCCACCCTCCTCAGCACGGCTCCTCCAGCCCCTGGTTGGTGCTTCCTGACCCTGAAACATCTGCCTGCCCCGGGCCTTGGTCCCGGACCCTCCCCACTCCACCGCCACGACCCTCACATTTGCACCCATACCCTGACCTAACCCCACAGCCTCAGGCCACCGCTACCCGGGGGTCCCCCCAGAGCCTGGAGCAGTGCATCATCAAGCTCACGGGCCTGCCCCAAGGCAGCAGGTGACCCTGTATTCTTTCCCTCCTGTTGCAGCCATGAAGTCGGGGGGCACACAACTCAAGCTCATCATGACCTTCCAGAACTACGGGCAAGCACTGTTCAAACCCATGAAGTAAGTGCCGGGCCGGTGGGGGTCAGGTGCGAGGGGCTGTGATCGGGAGTGCGCAGGTCGTGTGATCTGTGTCTCAGCCTCTCAGCTCTGCTCTCCTCGCCCGAGAGCAGCCAGACTCTATGTCTGTGAATGCGCATAGCCGTGCCCGTAAAACTTTGTTTCTAAAACTAGTGGGTCAGCTGATTTGACCCCGATCCCTATTCTAGATAAAATAGAAACTGCTACCAAAATCGGAATGAGCCCCTCAGTGGCACCTGAAAACTGGGGATGGCGGAGAAGGAACACTTGGAAGCCAGACTACCCCGGAAATGAGCAGCATCTACTATGGTGGTCCTGGGGCTTGCTTGTCCCACATGGGCCCAGTTGTTTGCCATCTTTGGTTACTTTCAAACAGGGCCTTTTTTTTTTTTTTTAACATCTTTATTGGCGTATAATTGCTTTACAATGGTGTGTTAGTTTCTGCTTTATAACAAAGTGAATCAGTTATACATATACATATGTTCCCATGTCTCTTCCCTCTTGCGTCTCCCTCCCTCCCACCCTCCCTATCCCACTCCTCCAGGCGATCACAAAGCACTGAGCTGATCTCCCTGTGCTATGCGGCTGCTTCCCACAAGCTATCTACCTTACCAAACAGGGCCCTTTTTGCACTGTTGAGACGGTTCATTGTTTTTAAAGCATGGGTTGCACCCCCGAAAGCCCATGAGGCCATTCAGGTCATGTGGGGCTGCTGGGCTGGGTGGGGACTGTGGCAAAGGTCCAGGGCATGGGCCCCCCAAGAAGGAGCAGCTATCCGTGACCAGGGCGGCCGGCCAGCCTGGTTCACACAGGACAGAACCCCAACGTTCATGAGGGGTGATGTGGGCGAGGTGAGGCCTAGGCTGCATGTGGGCTCCTTGGGGAAGGTTCTGGAGGGGAGGGGGCTCCTCATAGAACTTTCTGGCCACCGTGGGCTCCTCTGTGCCCTCTCAGATTGGAGCTTGAGTAGAGGGGCCCCTTCCAGGCCTCTTTTGATGTCACAACAGTGAGTATGGAACTGTGCAGGGAGGAGGATGTGCCAGGCGGGGTCGAGCTCAGATGTTGCATTGACGGCTAGGTGACAGGTGGGCCTGGACCCCTCCCTGGCAGGAAGCCGGGACGATAGCTGAAAACCACAATGTCTTTGTCGCCCCGTCGGCCACACAGGCCCCCCGTCTCGGTGGTGTATTGTCCACAGTCCAGTAAGTCGTCTCCAGGTGCGCCCAGAGCTTTGTAAGTTGAAGATTCTGAATTAATTAGGTGGTAGTATTTTTCCTCTGAGATCTTGAAGGATGTATGCTGAGAGGGTCTAGAGAGGAACAGCCCTGAGGTGGGAGGTAGAGCCTGGGGGGGGCCCGCAAAGTGTAATTTACGTGGTTTGTGCACGACCATTTAAAGTTGTTTTTTTTTTTTAATTTATTTATTTAATTTATTTTTATTTTTGGCTGCGTTGGGTCTTTGTTGCTGTGCGCGGGCTCTAGGCACGTGCGGGCTTCAGTAGTTGTGGCTCACGGGCTCTAGAGTGCGGGCTTCGGTAGTTGTGGTGCGCGGGCCTAGTTGTTCCGCAGCGTGTGGGATCTTCCCGGGCCAGGGTTTGAACCTGTGTCCCCTGCATTGGCAGGCGGATTCTTAACCAGGGAAGCCCCACCATTTAAAGTTTAATGGGTATATATTTTTAATAGACATTGAAAAATATTTAAATAGGGCATTAGCCCATGAGTTGCTGAGTATTCTTGCTTTAGTGTTAAAGTAAGATTTTTTAACACCTTTATCAAGATGTAATTTACATATTTCATAATTCAGCCACTTAAAGTCTACAATTCAATAGCTTTCAGTATATTCACGGAACTGTGCATCCATCACCACAATTTTAGAACCTTTTCGTTACTCCAGAAAAAACCTGTCCTATGCTGCCCTCCCTCCAGGCCTGGACAGCCACTAGGCTACTCTCTGCCTCTGTGGACTTGGCCAGCTTGGAGTTTCATGTAAACAGACTCACACACTGTCTGATTCTTTGTGTCTGCGTCTCTCACTGAGCATCATGTGTTCAAGGTTCATCCATGTTGTGGCCGGTGCCACAGCTTCCTTCCTTTCTGTGGCCGAACAACGCTCCCCAGTGTGGATGGGCCACATGTTACTTGTACTTTCATCCGTTAACGGGCATTGGAGTTATTTCCACTTATTGGCTGTATGAATAACGCTGTATGAACATTCATGTACAGAGTTTTGGGTGGACATGTTTTCATTTCTCCCGGCTGTATGCCTGGGAGTGGAATTGCTGGGTCACATAATAACTAAGTGTGACTGTTTGAAGAGCTGCAGACGCTTTTCCTCGGCGGCTACGTATCGTGTGGTCCCACCAGCCACCTCCACGTGCTGCTCGTCAGTACTTGCCTTTATCCGCCTTTTCGGTCCTCGCCATCTTGGTGGGTGTGTGACGTGGTGTCTCCTTGAGGTTCTGATTCATAGTTGTCTACTGACGAGTGGTGTCGAGTGTCTTTTCATGTCCTTGTTGGTCATTTAGATCTTCTTTGGAGAAATGTCTGTTCAGATCTTTTGCTGTTGTTTAGTTCGTTGTCTTTCCATTAGTAAATTGTAAGAATTCTTTATATATTTTGGATATAAGACCCTTATCACATACGTGGTGTCCTTTGAGGCACAAGTTTCTCATTTTGAGGATGTTGGATTTAACTATTATGTTGTTGTAGCTCGTGCTTTTGGTGTAGTGTTTAAATTGTAATATCGAAAAATGTACATGCTAGGTAATAGTGGTGCAGGTGATTGTGTGTGGCTGAAGTTCAGAAGCATTGGTGTATCCACAGAGACAACAGGCCTGGCAAGGCCATTGTTGTGTGACCTCCAGTAAATTCATTCCCCCTTACTGGGACTCAGTTTATCCATCTGTCAACAAAGGCATTGTAGGAAGAGGTTTGAGGTCTAAACTCTATTGGATTGGTTTAGGAGACAGGGCACCAAGTTTATAGAAGGAAGCCAGGAGGAGCTGGTATTTGGCAAGTTGGGGCGGGGCTGGGCAGATGCACCAGAGTGTACGGGCTTTGCAACAGGATTCAACCTGCTTCTTGGAAAGGAAGCGTCCAGGTGTGCCCGTAACACTAGCTGTGACCACCTGCTGGCAGAGGTACGCGTTCAGTCACCCCACAAGCACTGAGCCCGGCCTGGCCTCCTGCCAGGTGCAGGGAATGCGGGCATGACTCAGGCCTGGCACTGCTGCTGCTTAGGGCGGGACGGAGAGCGGTGTGTCTGCTCCACTGCGCAGGGCCTGGTCCTCGGTGGGTGCCACACATACGTCTGCAGAACGAACAAGAGAACGAGCCACTGACGGCAGACGGGAGACTGAGGGCTGGTGAGCCCTTGGGAGGCAGCTGGAAGGTTTCTCAGAAGTGACCTCCAGCTGAGGCCTGAGCACAAGTGTGACGGTCAGGAGGACAGCCTGGAGGAGGCAGCACAGTCCAGGACCGGGTGGCTTCTACAGCCTGGAGGACCAGTGCTGCTGTGCAGAGGAGCACATCACAGGGCCGTTTATACTGAGGTTCATTTAAGTGAGATGAAGTTACAACCTGGGCTCTCGTCACACCAGCCACACCTGAGGCGTCAGTGGCTGCACATAACTGGTGGTGCCGTGTTGGACACGCCCAGCATCACAGAAAGTTCTGTGGGATGGTTCTGTGTTTGAGCACAGAACCCGAGGGGAGACGGGTCCAGGCAGCTGGAGAGGGGCAGCGGTCAGACTCTGCAGGGCATCAGGGCCTGGATGTTTGGATTTTTTCCAGGAGTGTCAGTCAGCTACGTTATACGGGGAGGGTGGGAGGGCTTATCGGGTGTCAGATGGGAGGTGCTGGTGTCTGCGCCTGAGGAGGCGTGAGGATGGGGGATGAGCGTGGCTCTTAGAGACACTTGGGAGAGGAAGACCCCCTGGGCACAGTGACGGACGTGGTCGGGGCTGAGAGAGTGAAGGCTTCCAACCTAGGTGCCAGTGGCCTGCGGGGCCGTGGGGGGGCGGGGGGCGGGTCCAGGCAGGGAGCAGGTGCACGTGGAGGCACCTAGAAGGTGAGGCCTATCCATAGAGAGTATCCTTGCTGTGTGACCTTGCAACACTCCCTCCCCTCTCTGGGCCTTGGTTGCCTTACGCTGCATGAGGCTGGATTACAGGAGGCTTCGGGCCCCTGCCCTTCTGGGACCTCTGTATCTCTAGTAAGGAAGACAGTAAACTCAGCACCGGTGGGGCTCCCGGAGCCACTGCAGTCCCCTCCCCGAGTCAGTCCTTGCTCTTTGATTGTCTGGGTGTGCTGGAGTTTGCAATTGTGACTTGCAAACATTCGAGGGATGATGAATATTTGGTGCACTTGAACAGTGGCTATTTAGGGCACAACAGCCGAATGCAGGCTGGAAACGGAGCTGCAGCCGCGCTTCTGCTCAGGTCACTTGCCAGCAGGCGACCTGTCGCTCCCCGCGGCCTGGCGAGGCTGCTTTAACGGTCCGCTTTCACCAAAACAGCAGGCCGCCTCCTGAGCGTTTGGAATCCGGAGCTACAGCGCCCTCTGTGCTGTGTGTGTTTTGGGATCCAAAGCGTGTTCAGACGCAGGGAGGGAAGGAAAGCACACCTGCCCCCGTGGTAGCTTTCAGGGGAAAATAGCTCCAACAGCAAGACGACACCTCCAGTACAGACGAGCCGGTCGCTAGTGTTCCACAGACCCAGCATCACTTGCAAAGCAGAAGAAGAGAAAAACCCCACGGGCCAGGCTCAGTGAGTCTGAAATGGGTCGAGTCTGGCTCACTGAGCACTTGTCATGCAGGGCTGAGGAGCTGGAGCGAGAGTGGAAGGCGCCCCCAAAGAAGGCACCACCCCCACAGCCTGGAGGCAGATGGGGCCGAGGTCGTGGGTCCAGGAAAGGGCGCCTCGCCAGACACAGTGCCTCACGGACCCAGACAGGGAGGCCACTGTTACCCCACAGACCTTGTGGACAAGGAGACTGAGGCTCAGAGTGCCCGAGGGCACCCAAGGGCACTGGCCAGCAGTAGATGTGGCTGGAGTGACCACTGCACTGTCCCTACTCAGATCTCAGAGCAGTGGCCATCATCGTCTTTGATGTCGTTAACGTGTGGGTTCATTTCTGGTTCCTTAATTTATAACAACAGCTGAGCTCTAACCCTATGCGTCCACACTGTGTGAGTGTCCCAGGCTGCCGTCGGGAAGCATCACGACCCAGGCAGCTTAGAGAGTCAGGAAGCTCTTCTTCCTCAGTTCCGGAGGCCAGAGGCAGAAACCACAGTGTCGCAGGACCGCCTCCCCCAAAGGCTTCTGGAGGGTCCTTCCTGCCTCTTCCAGCTTCTGGGCGTGGCTGTCGATCCTTGGCGTTCTGTGGCTTGTGGCCAGGTCACTCCCTTTTCTGCCTCTGTTGTCGCATGGCCTCTCCTGCGGGTCTGTGTCCAAATTCCTCTCTTCTTATAAGGACACCAGTCACTGGACTCAGGGCCACCCTGATCCACTATGACCTTTTCTTAATGAATCCCATCTGCCAAGTCCCTATTTCCAAATAAGGCCACAGTCACAGGTCCCCAGGGTTAGGACTTAAACATACCATTTTTGGGGAACACAATTCAACCCTTTCCAACATCCAGGTAAGACTATATTCCGTGTATACCCACACCTCTTCCCAGTGCCTGGGTGACAAAGGTAGGAAAGAGTTTTCATCTTCATGGCTGATGGATTCACCCGCCGCCCCGCCTGCCTGGGTCTCCTCTGTATGTTATATGAGGAGGGTCAGTTAGATCAAGGGCAAATACTATCAGTGCTGGTAAAATCCAATACAATTTTAGCTTTACCGACACTTGTAATTCCCCACTTTCCCACCTTCTTAAAATGCACGTTTCTGTTGAGTTGGAACGTTCACATGGAAATGCACACAGATGGTAAGCGGGTGTTTACAGCACATGCCAGTAACCAGGTGACCAGGTAACCAGCAAACCAGCACCAGGTCAGGACCAACTGACAGCCCCCAGACCCCTGTGGCCGCTGCAGTTTCCTCCTCCCAGGGTGGCTCCTGCCCCCCGGTTCCCAGCGAGTGAATCCCCGCCCCCCTGCCCCCACCCATGCTGCCCGTGCGTCTGAGAGATGCCTCTCCCATGGCTCGTTCTCGTGGCCAAGTTACATTCCACTGTGTGAAAACCTCCGGTTTCTTCATCCCTCTCCTGTTGATGGACTTGTGGGCGGTTTCAGTTAAAGAATGTTGTTAGTGGAGCTGCCCTGACGGCTCTCGTACTTCTGAGGGCTCGTCTGGGGGCAGGGCTGTGCCTGGAGCACAGTGCTGGGTGGCAGGGTCGGGCTCTGTTCAGCTTGGCTTCAGTAGAGCTGCTGTCCAGGGCAGCCATCCTGTGGTCTACACTCCAGCAGCTCATTCCAGGGCAGGGTGTGGCACCCAGGCTTGATGCCAGTGTCTGTGATGGCCGTACACAGAGCCTGGACAGGTCACAGGCTGTGAATGCCCTGTCCCTCTGGACCAGGCCAGACCTAACCCCACTTCTGGCCCCTGGGGCCTCACTCCCTTTGTTTGCGGGCAGCAGCTCCCCTCTGTCCTGCTCTGGGAGCCTTGGTCTGGAGGGACAGCCGCGTGTGTGGCTTTGCGGGCGGAGGGGCCTGTGTCTGCACGTCCATCCGGGGGCTGCTGCCCGCCCTGCAGGGACACATGGCCGCCTCTGCCCACCACGCGCTCCTTGTTTGTGCCACGGCTGGTCTCCCTGAGGCTACCACGCTCGGCCGCGCTGTCCACGCCAGTGAGACCCGTTCCCTCACCTTCTCAGGTCTGTTAGGGTTTGACAGCCTCCACTCTGGCCGGCGAAGCCAGTGCCCCTGTAGCTGACACGTCATGTTTTAATTTTATCACCAGCCCTCCTTCAAGGAGGAGGAAATTGAGGCTCAGGGGGTTTAAACGTGAATCGGGCGTGGGAGGCCGGCCAGGGCTTGGTTCCAGGGTCTTGGACGTCAGGTCCCAGGCCTGTCAGGCACCGTCAGGCCGAGGCTCGGCCGTCCGGGGACCCTGGACCCGGGGTCTCTGCTGGGGAGGTGCCCATGCTGCCCACTCCTCCCAGAGGCATCGCACGTGAAGAGGCTCTAAGTACCTGCATTACTTTTGCAAAGAACAGGTAGGGGTGTGTGTGTGTGTGTGTGTGTGTGTGTGTGTGCATGCGCGCATCTCCGGGAGAAACCATCCCTGAGCAGCTTTTTGAGGCCCAGGAGCTCCTCGTAGCCAAGGTGCACACACAGAGGCAGCTGCAAAAACGCCTTCTGGCCAGCCAGCCCTTCTCACCGCAGAAACGTGAGCCGCCCCCCACCCCCAGCCTGGCCCGCCGGGGGCAGCGCGGGCCTGAGAACAGGAAGTGCTGGAGGGCAGGGCCTCCCGTGGTGACTTGCACCTCAGCCTGCTGAGCCCTGCTCAGGCCCGCGCTGGGGTCCAGGGGCGCGAGCAGGCAGCCTCACTGAACCGCCTGCCCTCCAGGCCCCGCCAGGGCCTCCCGATGACCAGTGCGTCCAGCGGGGTGCGGTGCTCAGACGGGCGCCCTCTCGGCTGTCTTCCCAGTGCTTGCACTGCCTCTGGGTTAGTGACACGGTGGTCCAGACCCACCGCCTGGCCCTGAGCAGGCCCTGCCCCTTGCTGGGGCGCCTCCCCAGTAGGACCGCATCCAGCTGTCGTGAGCACAGGCCCGGGGGAGCCCACTTGCTACAACCTCGTGGGGCGAGCTTCTCTGGGGCAACACAGGGCAGGAGTCGCAAGGGGCTTGACTCTGTGAGGTTATCTGTCCCTGGAACAGTTATGTGGGAGGCGACTGGAGGGGCTGGCTCTCCCCTGACACCTCCTCCCTCCCCCCTCCCTCCAGGGCTGGCAGGCAGAGGGGCTACGGTGGCGTTCTCCGTGGTCCCCACGTGGTCACCGTGTCCGTGGACCTGGGGCTCCGTGCCTCGTTATCAAAGCATGAAACCATTGCACGCTACTTCCACTCATCACTTTTACGAGGAGAGGATTTAAAGAGGCTCCCCTGGCTGCCAGAGCGGGAGCCATGGCCGCGTTTATACTGCAACACAGGTGCCGCTACAGCCTTGCATGCTTAGCGGCTATCCCAGATTAATGTGTAAAATGCAGTTTTGTTGTCCACGACCCCGTACTGCGTGTTGGTCTCCAGGACCGATTTATATATGAGTCAGACAGCGCCTCTCCTATATTTAATCTCTTTTTTTTTTTTTTTTTTTTTTTTGCGGTACGCGGGCCTCTCACTGTTGTGGCCTCTCCCGTTGCAGAGCACAGGCTCCGGACGCGCAGCCTCAGCGGCCATGGCTCACGGGCCCAGCCGCTCCGCAGCATGTGGGATCCTCCCGGACCGGGGCACGAACCCGCGTCCCCTGCGTCGGCAGGCGGGCTCTCAACCACTGCACCACCAGGGAAGCCCTTTAATCTCTTTTGATGCTCCCGTCAGACATGCCGTATGGATCCTGTACAGCGGGGGCTGGGCTGCGAGCCACAGAGCTGCCTCCTTTGCTGAGAGAGGCAAGTGCCACCTCCTGGGGGCCCTGAGCTCCCCTGGGCCTCGGCGTCCTTGCCGGTAACAGGGGCCACACTAGGAGCACAGCAGGGCAGCCGGGCTGGCCGCTTCCTCTCTGAGCCACTGTGGGATTTAAGTACAGATGGGGTCGCTGGGTCGTTCTGGAACTCTGCACCCCGCTGGCCTGGTCTCATTACCTCAGCTGGTTGCTGGCACCCAGAGTCCCCTTCCTGCACTTACCTTGGGGGAGGGCCCCACCTGCGCTCCATATCCGGGGCTGCCCAGTGCCCTGCAGTTTGTCCACAACCTCAGTTGACTCCCCACTGAGCCCTGGGTGTGACCCATCTATGTCTCCAGTAAGCACAGGGCCTAGTGGACTCAGGGGAGCTTCGGGCTCCAAACTCCTGCAGTTAACGTGTACAGCCCGGCAGGGGCACTGTGCGGGGCTCCCGCGGGCTCAGAGCAGCACCTGGTGTCCCCACGTGGCCCCTGCAGGAAGGAGCGGGAGCTCTGAGGCCCATCCTGGCCTCTGCGGGTGGTGCAAACAGAAGACGTCCAGAGCTGCAGAGCCCAGTGTACCAGGCCCAGGGGGGCCTCCTCGGCCAGCACAGGCCCTGTGACAGGGGTGGGTGGACGGGTCCTGCGGTTAGCCTGTGAGGGTCTGAGCATGCAGGGGGCTCTCCAGCAGCTATTCCAGGTCCAGTCCTTGGTCTTTGGTGCATCTCCACGGCACCCTCCCCATGCCACTGGGAGTGATGAACAGACACCATGTCTCACGTGGTTGATCACCTTACAGGCCCCCAGTTGTAGGGCACTTAGGTTGTCTCCAATTTCATGGGTTATTTTTATAGTCAGAAAGCCGTGGACTTTATTAATTGAAAAACTAGTAACAACCCATTACAGGCTTTTGAGAGACTCTCCCGAGCTTGTCAGCAGCAGAGCAGAGCTGTTGGCCCAGTGGAGGCTCGGGGCAGAGCAGCCAGGACCGCAGCTGAGCCTGCACAGCCACCCTGGGCTCTCTGCCCGACAGCACACTGGGGAGTCAGCTGTCCACCTTCGAGAGCCGCCACCACTGCGAGTGAGTGTCTTGAGGAAACGAGAGGGCAGGAGAAGACTCTGGGGGACAGAGGGGCTCACCTGAGACGTGGGGGTTGTTGCCTGAGGAGCATGGTGCCGGGCCTCGGGGAAGGGTCTCTGGAGAAGGGGCTTCTCCCGCTCCAATCTTTGCTTCGCTTCCAGGGTCCACTGCAAGCCTTCTCCCCGGGGTCCAAGCGTCCCCGTGTCTCCATGTGGAGGACATGGTTGCCCCGACCAGCTGAGCTCCTAGGTCCCCAGGAAGGGCTGGCCTGATGCTGCCCAGTCAGAGGCTCCCAAGGGTCCGAGGCAGCGCAGCACCACCGCCTCCCACGTGCCCTGGGCGCTGGCATGCTTGAGCGCTGGGAGGATTCATTGAGTTGGTCCCCACTGCAGCCCCCGGGGGCTCGTCATCCTAGCCCGTTCAGACAGGACCCAGAGGCCCAGGGAGGGAATGGCTGCCCGCAGAGCTGCGAGGCCAGCGTCGTGGCCAAGGGAACCGCCCGCCCCAGGTTCCCGGGTGGCTCCATGTGGCTGGCCTGGCCATTATGCTGGGCCGCTACTGTGCGTGGGCTCGAGTGGCCAGGGCACGGTCACTGCGGCTCCCCAAACACCCTGCTGTTTCACCAGCGGCCACAACTCCCTGATTCGGGCGACCACGGCTGTTCCTGCAGCTGGGAGTTCCTTCGCTTGACGAAAGAAAAGAAAAAGGAAGCTACTGCAGGCAGGCAGGGAAGTGGGTAAAGGTAAGAAGTTAGTACAACCTGCAGAGGGCGCAGTTCTGGCCGCTGTCGAGCAGGTGGGGGGCTGTGCCGTCTCCCAGTCCCCCCAGCCTCGTCAGGACGCCCACCCCAGCTGACCATGACAAATGTTTCCTTGGAAGCTTCTGGAAAAGATTATCCCCTTTGCTCAAATCAAAGTAAGCAAGTCATTTTTTCTGAAAACATCCTCCTGAGCGGCAGCGTGGAGATTCTCCCTGGTGTTAGGGTCTCTGGGGGCCGTCACTGGGCTATCGTGAAAGGGGCAGAAGGCGAGAAGAAGGAAAGAAACTCTGGTCTTCATTCCCACATGCCAGAGAAGAAACCGAGTCGGGCATCTCAAGAGCAGTTTGGTCAGCTGGTTGTGTTTTACACCGTAAAAGGAAATTTTGCAGACCTGACATCTCCTTAAAAAGCCTCGAAAATAAGCTGGAATCGACCCTACGCTCGGGATTGACTTTGTTTTTCCTTCAGCAGGAAAAACAACATCACAGCAGTAGCCTTGGTGCTAAATATTTAATACACGGTTTAGTAGGTTTGAGCATCTTTTTTTACCTTGAATAAAAAGATGAGCAACGGAGGCTTAAGTACGGAAAGAAGAACTAGGAGCCTGTGTTCATGGTTGCCAGGGACAGAGCATTCATTTGCACTCTAATGTCATTCCTTAGTCACGTCCCCAAATTCCAGATGAGCTGACAGAAAAGTATTTAAAACACAATAGATCTTAAACTTTCAAGCAAATCTCTTCCCCCACCCCACCCCACCCCCCACCCCGACCCTTTGCTTTGGAACGCAAGTCTGAGTCACTGCAATTATTTTTAAATGGAAACGACTTCAGACTTTCTTTGTAGTTACAGATCTTTGAATTGTTTTTTCATTGGTTTTCATGAAATTGACCATAAGAGGTTTGAGTCTCTTCTGAGTTAATTTTTCCACCCAACCATAAGTGAGCAATTTGTCCCCTGTGTCCTACTTTGAAGAGCTGTCGCCATGTCTCTTGGAGACCCAAGGGGAGGGGGTCAGCGGGTGTGAAGGCCCCTCGTGATCACCTGATGGCGGCAAATCGCTGATTGGTCCTGATGCTCTGGCTGTGGCTCACGGCGTGGCCGGTCGAGGCATGGGCAGGTCTGTGGGCGAGTAACAAGATGCTGGGGGAACCCGTCCCTGGGTGTGGTCATTATGAGGCCCATAGCCTTCAGGGAAATCCTCCCCCCCAAAGAAAATAGGTTGGTAGGAGTGGACAACAGGTGCTGGAGGTTCTCAGTAGGAAGAGCGTGTTTTACCAAACAGACCCCCACCCCCGCAGGGGCCAGGACAAGCGTTGCCACAACTGGCAGGAGATACTGACGGAAAGGTCTCGCCGAGGTAGCTGCCAGGGAGCGGGCTCCTCTCCCTTCCAGAATGTCTACCAGCCGAAAACCTGATACTAAACAGCTTAGTGTGTCTCCTTAATGACAGGGTGCTCGCTTGCTGCCGTGTGAGTGATGGGAAGATTGTCCGAGAAAGAAAGGCTGATTTCTGCCTCCTCGCCTGCGCCGGGTGAGCCCGGATCCACTGCGCATTTTGGAGGAACGAGCAAGCGTCTGTCTCGTTGGGTGTTTTGCCCCTGAGGTTGGCCCGGGGACGGGAGCCAGAGCCTCGTCCCTGCAGTGGCCTCTGCCCCCAGGACATCAGGCCACCTGGTTAGGACAAGGGTCTTTGCAGAAGTGATGGAGTCAGGATCTTGGGGCGAGGTGGTCACCTTGGACCGCTGGATGGGCCCGAAATGCAGTCACGTGTGTCCTTGGTTTGGACACAGAGAAATCAGAGGAGGGATATGGTGATGGAGGCAGAGCTGGGGCCGAGGAAGCTGGAAGAGGCTGGAGGGACCCGCCACCCCCGGAGCCCCTGGGGGGAGTGTGACCCGCCCACGCCCTGATTTTGGACCCCGGTCCTCAGAACCGTGAGGGGTGAACTCCTGTTGTGTGAAGCACGTCTGTGGGCATCTGTTACAGCAGCTGCAGGACACCCATCCACGCGCCTCCTGGGCCCCCAGCTCCTGGAACTAGGAGGAGGTGGTGGGGATACAGACGCCGCCAGGATCTCCAGTCCACGTGCCTCGCCCGGCTTTGCCGCTTCCCAGCACGTGACCCGGCTACAGTGCCTCACATGTGAGGTGGGTCTAGTCACACTGCCTGCCCCCCAGAGTCCTGACCTGCCTGCGTCAGTGCTAGAAAGTTCTACAGGAGGGTTTGCTGTCATCAGTAGCTTACTGAATAATGGATAGAAGAGGGTCAGAGGAGGCTGGGTGCACGGAGACCCAGGGGAGGACCCCCGGGAGCACCGCCGTCCGTCTGTGAGCATCTCCGGGGCCGAGCGGGTACCTGCAGTGACACCTGAAGGGGTGCCTTTCGCGATTCTCACGTGGCCTTGGAGACACTTGTTCGTTCTGCCTCTCTTGCTGGGCCTGGGATGCCGGTCCTTCTGCACGACACACAAGAGGTGTATGTGTGGCCCACCTCTCTCTGGGCCTCAGTTTCCCATCTGGGCTCAGGGATCTCGGGGACCCTTAGCTCTGACAAGGACACGGAAAAGCCTTGTGACAGCTGTGTGTGCCCTGGGCAAATTGCACCGTTGCCCTTTTTCCAAAGTTTCACCCAACGGTTTGCCGTTCTCTCTCCTGGCTCCCGCATCCCCGTTCAACTGGCCTTGGCTCGCCATGTGCAACTCAGCACGGGTTGGTGGGGCAGCCAGCAGCAGGGGCACGGCGGGACTCTGCTCCCCCTGGTGGCATCACCCCTGAGCCGTCTTACCTGCCCCACTTCACAGAGGCACCAAGGGCGCACCTGCTCCGTCAGCATGGAGAGGGTGGCAGCCCGGGCAGGCCTGTGTGAGCAGACCCTTCCCCACCAGTTGTCCTCCCCAGGTGTCCAGTGAAGAGAATATGGTCCAGCCCACTCCCCACCCCAGTCCCCCCATCTCAATCCGGGGGTCCCCTTGGACTAACGCAGGGCATTGGACCTCAGCGCTGGGCCCTGTATCGGGACCCCTCTGTTGGTGAGCTGAAACCTCTCACTGGCTGTGTCCTTGTCTGTAGGACGGGGGCCCTTCACAGGGGTCGTGAGGACTGAGAGAGTGAACGCACGGAAAGCGCTTAGCAGGGCGCTCAGCTCAGAGTAAGAGCTGGATAAATGTTGGCTTTTATTCCTTCGTGGGTTTGGGTCATAAGCTGCCAATTTACTCTGCTTTCAATCAAAGCAAAAGTTCTCTGTTTTCCCACAAGTTCAAGAATGCTGAGATGTTGACAGTAGCAGTGAGGTCAGCACGGGGGCTGTTGGTCTGTGGGAGGGGACGAGGGGTCTGACAGCTGTTAAGAGGGGTGCAGCGGTGCAGACCTGCTGGGAGCTGGGCCAAGCGTCTGGCAGGAACTGGACGCACTGGTGGGCCCTTCCTCCCACCAGGAACCAGGACCTTTCTTGGGGACATGGGGACGGTTCTTGCAGCCAAACCTCTGGGGCTGCAGCCCCTTGTCCCCTGTGAGCCTAGGCACCTGACCTGGCGGCTGGCAGCCAGCGTCTTCCGGCCTCGCTGTGCCCAGAGGCAGTTCTGATCCCAGAGGAAACGCAGGCTTTCGAGACCCACACCCGGAGCCATGTCTGACTTTGGGGCCTAAAGAAAGAGCCTAGGACTGGGTCAGACACCCGGGTCCTGACCCAGGGCCGGCCATTTCCAGCCATGTGACTCTGCAGACGTCACTCACCCTTTTCCAACCTCAGACGTCTGTGTCATTAAAACAGGGGCAAAGATCAGAGCCTTGAGGGGCGCCCCAAGCACAAATCGTGCAGCCCAGGGAGGGCACACGATGCGCGTCGGATTCTGCCCCCTCAGCTTATGTGAAAACAGAGGTACTTCTCTCGAAACGTTCTGCGTCACTTCTTAAAAGTGTAATGCATTTCAGCGTGACCAGATCTGGAGGAAGCAGACGGAATTTCACAACCTCTCCAAGGTTGCTAAATCACTGTGTCCTTTGTGCTGCTTTGGTGTTGCCAAAGATTCCATACGCCTTTCCTGTTCCTGTGGTAAAAAATTACCACAAATTTAGTGGCTTAAAGCAACACAAGCTTGGTCTCTTACGGTTCTGGAGGTCCGAAATCTAAAATGGATCTGTGGGCTGTGGGCTTCTGGAGGCTCTGGAGTTGGCTTTCTGCCGAGGAATGCAGGCGCCTCTAGAAGCTAGAGAAGGAAACAGATTTCCGCACCCCCCACCCCGCCAGAGCCTCCATCTTCAGGGCCGCCAGTGTAGCCTCTTCTGGCTTCAGATCTCCCTGTGCTTCCCTCTAATAAGGACCCTTTTGATGACTTAGGGCCCATGCAGATAATCCAGGATAATCTCCTCATCTCAAGATCCTTAACTAAATCACATCTGCAAAGTTCCTCTTGCCATTTAAGGTAGCCGTATTCACAGATTCTGGGGATTTAGATCACAGATTTCCTGGGAGAGGTCCACATAGCAGTCGTTCTCACTTTAGTATGAATAACCACAATCACGTAGTATTGTGCTTCCTTCCGAGCTAAGGGAAGTCCCTCTAAAGGAAGGGGGTTTGGGTGTGGTCAGCTCTGGAGAGGAAGGAGAGAGGGACATGCAGGAGGCCCCGAGAACTGGTCCCAAGCAGCCTCTCACTAGGGTTTAGCGGGTCTGGGCTTTGAGGGTATCAGGGACCGCCCTCCAGGGCCTGCTTTCTGGTGGCCTTGGGGCTCCATCGGACTGTCTGAGCCAGGTGGAGTGTGAAGTTCCAGGGTCTTCCTGACAGGAGGAGCGGACCCGGACCTTCCTCGGACCCTGGCCCTTCCCACTTCCACCAGTTTCTACCTTTCTTCCCTTTTCAACCCCAGTCGCCATTGCCAAGGCCATCTTTCACTTCAACAGACACCTAAATCCGTGGTTTGCCTCGTTCCTCAGCTGCTGTTTGACCAGGAAGTCATCAGCCTTAACACCTTTTCATTTCCCTGCCTTGCAGTCCCGAGGCCAGGGTGGGGGAGGGCCGTGACTCCTGGGCTGCAGGTGCCCTTCCAGGAAATGCTGGTCCCTGGCCCCTGGGCTCTCCGCCCCTCGTCAGGGCCAGCCCTGGGTGCTCAGCCAACTCCAGAGGGTCCGATAGCATCTCCTTTTCACATCTCCATGCCTCCCTCCCAGGAAGAAGCCTGGGGCGGGCCGCACCCCACACCTGCCCTCCTGCACCTGAGCACACCTTCCGCCGGGACACCTGGAGGAAGAAGAGGCTGCCAGGTGACGCGGTTCAGCCAAGTCCAGTCTCCTGCCTGGTGCTTTGGGTTCAGTAGTTTTCCAAAGTACCTGCTGTTCCCCAGTGCAGCCCAGGAAGTGGCAGGAAGGTGGCCGGCCCCCCATGGAGGGGACCATGGTCCACCTTCTCCCTACTCAGTGCAAGGAAAGAAATCCCAGTCTCTACAGTGGGACCGGTGCCCCTGGCCCCTGGTATCCCATAGACGCTCCCAGGTTATCCCTTGCTCAGCACCTGCGCCCTGAGATGTGCCAGCATCCTCCCCACAGCAGATAAATGGAACTCCAAGACTCCCTGAGTTCTCCCAGGCGTGAACTGGCTGGTAAGGACGCCAGGAGGTGAGCAGAGCTGCCTTCCTGTAAATGGCCTGGGGACAGAGGTCACCGGAAAACCCCAAGGCGGGAGATGGGAAGGTACCAGGAACTGTTCCGGAGCCTGGTCACAGTGCCTTCAGGAAGTGGCTGGGCTTTTCCCAGAGCAGCAGGGCTCAGAGCCACCTGCATTCCACGTGTGTGACCTGCTCAGAGGGGTGGGCCAGGGTGAGGGAGAGAGAACAAAGGCTGAAGCACTGGTGATGGTGATGATGGCCTGGCCGAGAAAGTGGAAGAAGGAAGGTCCACTGGGAGGGCAGGCAGAGGGCCCTGTTGGGTCAGGGGAGCCACGAGCTGAGTGGAGAGGCAGAGCCTGGGAGACAGAGGGCAGAGGAGGACCCAGGGGTGAGGATATACGGGCAGAGGGACAGTCGGAGGGAGCAGAGAGGCCTCAGAAAGGCCGTCCTCTAGATCTGCACTGTCCAGGACAGTAGCCACCAGCCACATGTGCCTGTTTATGTGTAAGTTAATTAAAATAAAATGTGAAGGTCGGGTCCTATGTCCAACATCTGGGTGTGCCTGTGAGGTGTAGAGCATGTCCATCACCGAGGAAAGTCCTGCTGGGCTGGGGAGGGCAGTGCAGGCCACGCTGAGAAGCAGAGTCAGTGACCCGGAGCCCCTGGGTGGGGTGAGAATGGCCGATCCCCTGGCAGCACGGGCGAGAGCTGTGCTGCCAGCCCCAGGCATGGCCCCGGGGACTCTGAGGGCCCACAGCTTCGTACATTTTTGTAGGGCTCTCTTTGAGGGGCTCTGCCCTAGGAGCTGGTGGTGAGTTCTGATGTATTTTCCAACGAAAATAATTCTTAATTCCACGACAGACTGAAAAAATAAAAGGCCGGGGACGTATCGGGTGGGGTTTGCAGGCTGTGCAACTGGGAGACGCTGCCTTGCGGGGAGGGCTGTTCTGGGGTCTGCAGAGAAGAAATCTGACTTAAATCTGCACCAGCTCTCTTCCAGTTTAAACATCAAAGTCCGTAGAACCAGTGTTGTGTAGACAGTGCTGGGCTCGGCCAGGGATTCTCAGTTGAGCCAACCACCACCTTCAATCTCAGAAATACCCAGTCCTCCAGCCGCTGCAGACCCAGGGCATGGGTGGCTTCCAGTGAGGGAGGCTCACATATTTAATTCGACCCACAGTGTTTTTCAAAAAAGGAAATTTACTTGCCAGCATTTAAAAGTCAGGAGATTCCACCAGGAAGCCTGAACTTGGTTTCCTTGATGTCTCAGGAGCCCTGGCCAGCGTGGCCTTGCCTTCTCCCGGGTGCTGAGCAGTCCCCACCCTGGGTGCCAGCCCCCTGCAGGGTCTGTGACTGGGAAATGCACGCCAGCCACCTCCAGCTCAGCCAGGTGACTAGGTGGCCTGTGCCTCGGTCACCAGCAGCCGTCTGCAGGGTATCCCTAAGTGGCTCACAAAGGGACTGGTGCAAGGCCAGGGTTGTCCCCAGTCAGAGTCCTGCCCAGGCCAGAGTTAACACCAGCTGGAATCGTGAACACTGGTCTGTTCCCAGAGTCACAAGCTGGTTCTGGAAAGGCTGATTCAGGTGACATTTGGGGAAGCACGGGGAAAGGGGCGAGTCCCGTCAGGAGCTCTGAGAGCACAGGGAGCGAGGGAGCCCCCAGTGGATGTGCAACCCACTGGACTGAGGCCTGGGTCTGGTCCTCCCCACGTGGCCTCAGTTTCCTGAGGGTGGCTCTCCAGCACTCAATACCTGTGCGTGTGCCTGGGTGCTTAGCAGTGATGTCGGCTGGCGGTTGGGTCCAGGTGGTCTCTGGCCAACTCAAGCTGCATTTTGGGGAGTAAGGACTCAGGGAAGCCAGGCTGGGAGAGTTACCTGGGGAAATGTGGTGAGTCTCCTGTCGCTGGCGCATTCAAGCCTGTACTGGACAGCCTCCGCCTTGAGTGGGAGGTGTGGGCCAGATCATGGGAGGCCCTTGACTCTCGCCCGATCTGTGTTTCCCAGCTCAGAGAAGATCGCTGGCATTTGGTAAATTCTTATTAGGCTGAGGGTTGGGTTTCCTCCCTGGGTGCCGCCAGGTGGCCTCCTGGGGAAATTGTCCCCAGCGGTGGAGGCAGGGCCCGGAACGGACCTGGATCTCATGCAGGGAGTGTGTTTGCTCCCACATGACTTTGGACAGTGGGCAAACGCCCCAAAATGTGAGGTCAAAGCCTGGCCCTCACCGTGTTTGCCCCCAGCCGCCTGCTAAGCACTGATGTCTGCAGGGTGACGTCCACCCTTCAGCAGAGTCCTGCACGTGGCCTCCTGTCCCTTGGCCAGGTGGAGGGGCTGTCTGCCGCTCACGGTGGGGCTCGGCGCGTTAGAGCCGACAGGCTCCTGGAGCCCCTTAGTCCTCACATCCTGGGGGGATGTGGAGTCCGCAGAGGGCCAGGCGGCGCTCCCCTCGCCCCACACACTGCGATGGGGGCGCCCAGCGCAGCGCAGGAGCAGCCGGCGGCCCGGCAGGGCTTCCCGGAGGTGGTGTGGGGTGGAGCACGCTGCTGTCTGCTCACCAGCCTGGGAGGGGAGGGACCAGCAGTGGCCGTGCTCACTGTGGCAGCGTGGAAGGCTTGCGAAGGAGCTGCCTCAGGCGGCAGGGGGACTGCGCTGAGCGCTGAGAGCTTAGCCAGCAGTCCTCACAGTTGCAGAGAGTGGCGCTGTGCCGCGAACCCCGTGGACAAGGCTGCAGCCCTTGCGAGCCTTCGCGGTGCTCACGTGTGCTCCAGTGGGGCCGTTACCCAGACTCCAAACTCCTTTGACTGAGGACCCCTTTTGTGCTGGGAGCCTGAGGGCCTGGTGGGGTGGGACACACATTTGGGAATGCCGACTGAGCCACTGGGAGACATGGAGGGAAGGCTTTTCCAGGAAGATGGAACAGCAGAGCGGAGGCCTCAGAGCAGAGGCCCAGGAGACAGTGTGGCGATCTCAGCTCCACTCAGGGACACGGTAAGACCCAGGGCAGGGGCGGAGGCAGGCCACTGGTGCCCTGGGGACACGGACAGCGGTCACCTTGTGGGCTTCAGAGACGGGTTCTGCAGTCCTCGTGCCTCCTGCACACCCCCGGGGAGCCCTCTGTCCAGGCAGCGGCCGGGCAGCGACAGCAGGTTGGGGTCAGTTTGCACAACCTGACCCGGGCCCCGGCTCACACCCGGGGAAGTCGCTTGCTCAGGGCGGGTCCTCTGCTGCCTGGCCATCCTCACCAGCAGCCTCTCACAAGAATCTGCATATGGTGGGCGGTGAGGGGGGGGGGGTGTTGATCATCATTTAATAACCAGCCCCTGTGGTTATTAAAGCCTGATGGGCAGAGTCTGCCGATTTCCACAGTGCAGACACTTCCAGGCTTCAGGCTCCCCGCACGAGGTCGCCGAGGTGGGCTGGGAACAGGTGTCCCAGCACGGGTTTCCACCTGCAGACAAGAGGAGCAGCCTCAGCTCAGGAAATAGCTGGGACATCGTGAGATCTAAGTGGTTATTCTTTTTTTTTGTTCTTTTTGCGGTAGGCGGGCCTCTCACTGCTGTGGCCTCTCCCGTTGCGGAGCACAGGCTCCGGATGCGCAGGCTCAGCGGCCATGGTTCACGGGCCCAGCCGCTCCACGGCATGTGGGATCTTCCCGGACCGGGGCACGAACCCGTGTCTCCTGCATCGGCAGGCGGACTCTCAACCACTGCACCACCAGGAAGCCCTAAGTGGTTATTCTTAAATGCAACTTATTTAGCTGTAGGTTTATATAATTTTATTTATTTTTATTTTTTTTTTGGCCGTGCCATACAGCTTGTGGGATCTTACTTCCCCAACCAGGGATTGAACCCGCACCTTCGGCAGTGAACGCTTGGAGTCGTAACCATTGGACCACCGGGGAATTCCCTATATAATTTAATTTTTAACAATGACTACATTTAACGACTTGTTCCCAGAATCCTTGGGAATTCGACAGTCAGCTCCCCGGAGTTGGTACGATCCACACGCCCCCTTCCACTGGGAGGACTTCTCTTTGATAAACTTCTGTTTTGTTCCATTTTCTCCAGGCAAATGAGGGAGCAGGAGACACCCCCTGACTTCTTCTATTTCTCCGATTACGAGAGGCACAACGCAGAGATCGCTGCCTTCCACCTGGACAGGTGAGCCCTCCCGCCGGCACCCTCGTGGCATTGTCACCCCATGGCCGTGCCCTGCTGTGTGCCTGGCCGACAGGAGTTGCCCAGGTAACCCAGGGTAGAGAGCCAGCCGTCGGGAATAAAGGGGAGAAAAGAGGAGACTCACAGGGCATCAGCCTCTCTGGCAAGACCAAAGGTCATGAGTCTCGCAAAACTGGGCTCCTTCCCTCCGTGATCACCTGTCTCAGGGCAGCTCTGCCAGCAGAATGCAAATTCTTTCTGGCCTCACAGGCCCCTTGCTGCTGGGGGGAGGGTGGGCAGCCGACGCGAGGGCTCTGGGCCTGACGGAGGAGAGTGAGGTGCCCACTCAGCTCCGGTGGGAGCGGCTGGAGGGTACGGAGGTGAGGACTCCTTTCCCTGTCCTTCTGCCAGGATCCTGGACTTCCGCCGGGTCCCTCCCGTGGCTGGTAGGATGGTCAACATGACCAAGGAGATCCGGGACGTCACGCGGGACAAGAAGCTGTGGAGAACCTTCTTCATTTCCCCAGGTAACCTCATTCCCCAGGTAGCCTGCCCCTGCACCGCGTGCCACACACCCTAAGTCTAAAAGTCTTGATCGTTCCTGACTCCGCCCCCCGGGCTGGCATAGATGTTGTTTCTACCAAAGGCAAAAGGAAATTCGTCACCTCTTCGGGGGTCTCCTTCAGGTGGTCCGGCCAGAGGGGAACTCCGTTCTTTGGACTCCCCCAGATTTAAAACACCCCAGCAAGACCCTCCCATAGTGGCAGGGGCTGTGCTGCGCCCCCCTCTTCCACCAAGTGCCGGCGGGGAGCAGCGACTTCACCTGGTCCCCTGGAGGGTTGACCCTGGTTCCCCTTGCACTCGGGTACCCTGCACGCTCCATGTACCAGGAGGTGCTGACGTTTATGAAAACCTTCAAGACTTCATATTATAAACCTTAAATGTAAGTCACGCTCTGCTGAGTTACCTGCCCCAGCCTGTTTCAGATGTGGTACTTGGGGCTCCACGATCCGCCCATCCCTTTCCCAAGCACTTCCTTTGCGCCAGGCCCTGCGCTGAGCTGTTCCAGGCACCCACGCTCACTAGGCTTGAGCCATGGAGAACTCTCTTGTATTTCATCTTGGAACATTTTGAGTTGTCCCAGTGACGCCGGCAAGCAGAGTGGAGTGGCCCAGCTGGGACACCGAGATCCACAGAGAGTGGACCTCGCCCCCCGCTCCCCTGCAGGAATGCCTCGGCCATGCCTGGCACCCACCCCAGTTAGTTCATGCCAACAGAAGCCACATAAGGCCCTGGATTGTCTGTGTCTGAAGACCTGCTGGCGAATAAAAGCCCGGCCTAGAAACTCCTTTCTTGTAGACTGATGTTCAGATTGACATGCTCGGCACGCTTCTCAGCTGCATTCATAAATTCATCAGAACTGAGGCCCACACGTCCTTAATTTCATGAAGCTCCATGTTTGCCATCCATTGCTCACCGAGAGCCTCGTCTGGCTCCTCAGAGCCCATAAAGAGAGGAAAGTAGGGCAGAAACCCACCCACCCGCCCGAGGCAGGAGGGTTCTCATTCCCTTTTGTGTCAGTGTCTCACCCATGTGACCAGAAACCAAAGGGCAAAGTGAGAGCCTGTGCGTCGGGAGGGGTCTTTGAGGGCTTTCCGGGGTCGCCTTGCCTGTGCCCGAGCCGCGTGGATGGGTGGGACAGGCCTGTCCGGGGGCGTGTGCCCCTGCCTCTGTCATGGCACAGGTGGGAAGGTTCAGGTGACGCAGCCACAGCGGCAGGCGCCCCAGCCTCGCCGAGCACCTGCGTGGGATTCCTCTCTCAGGCCCTGGGGTGGCCCATCGTTTCCACATCCCCATTTTTAAATGGTTTAACTGACGTTTGGAGTCTGAACTATCCCCACGTTCGAGATGGTGACCGTATCCGTCCCCCAGAGTCCCCTCCCGCCCCTGCGTCCCCCCAGATGGCCTGGGGCCCACCTTCTATCTGTGGATTGGGTTGCTTCTGCCAGTGGAGGCTGGGTGGCCTTGGGCCTGTTCTTTGTCTTTCCCTCGACGTGGTTATTTTGAGAGTCACCCACACTGTTGCCTGTTCCTGCATTTTCTCTTTCATTTCTGAGCTCTGCCCCGACAGTTGAGGGCCCTGAGCGGAAGGGATGATGTAACCTGCCACAAGGAAAGGGAGGGATTGAAGTTTGAAATCTTGAGAAAGGGACACAAATCAAGGGGTTTCTGCGCTGGATTCCACTTCCTCTGGGGCAGAGGGGCCTCCGAGTTGACGTCCGCTCCGTGTTCTTCTGGGGAAAGGCAGCCTTAGCCTGGGCTTTGAGTGGGGACTCCTTTCTACAACCAGAAGATGGAGTCAGTTGTTAGCCTAAGCAGATGAGCTGAGATGCTGGCGTCCCACCCTGTCCTCCGCACGAATCATGACTGTCGGTCTCCCTGGTTGTCCCCGAGTACACAGCCTCATGCCGACACCCGTCCTCACCCTGAGCAGAGCCGTCACTCTGACTGTGGTCGGTCCTGACAGCTGGACCCACTTGGGTTCCCAGCTCCCAGCTGCTCTCCCAGGCCCCGCGGGTTTCTCCGAGAATCCTGCTTGGCGCCCGAGTTCCCCGCCTGGGTCGCACTCCTGAACACTCTCCTCGGAGCAGCTGGCTGCAGGCTCAGCTTGGCCTGCCACTCCTGACACCCACCCTCTCTGACCAGACTGTTTGTGTCCCCACCGCCCCTGCTCTGTCAGCCAGATCTCTTCCTGAAAGCCCTGGCAGAGGTTTGCTTTTCTCTTAAGCAGCCAGCTTTGACCTCATTTTGGAAAATGAAATCTGTCGGGATTCATTTGGACCACTTTGGCTCTGCTTGCACTCCTGCACCCATCGGAGGCCAAACTCGCCATAGATGCCGAGCTTCCCTGTAGACTTCAATCCACGCCAGCTCCCTTCCACCTCCAGGGGCCTGGGGGGGTGGGGGGGCAGGGAGCCCGGGGGGTGAGAGGTGGAGGCGGCCCTCCTGCCGGCGGGCCCAGGGCAGCAGTGAGCGGCCGGAGGTGCAGGGCTACGTTGGACTGTGGGACAGCCGAGTGCCTGCCACCGTGGGGCTGCGCAGAGGCCAGCGGCCGGAGCCCACGCCTTCTACGGAACACGTTCCTCGTGCTTTCCCAGCAGATTCCTATGGACGTGCCTCATATCCTGAGATCAGCCCGTCCTCCTGTGCAAATTCTGTGGGCTTCTACAGGGGCCCCGTGTGAACCCCCCAGGAGCCTCTCCTGCCCCCTCCCAGCCACTCAGCCCCACTTTTAAATCTGCTCTTTTCCTGCCATGTCGGCCACGGTCTGGCTGGGTGGTCACTGGGCCTCTGTCCACACACTGTGGTCAGTGCCCAGTCAGTGTCCCACTGAGGGCCAGAGGGGTTCCCAGAACTGCACCCGGGCATCCTCAGCAACCCCCTCAGAAGCCCTGCCCCACGTGACATCTTGGCAGCCTCCGGCCGGCAAACCCCTGAAACATTCAGAGAACGGCGCACCTAGGCCGTCCGGGACCCTCAGGCTGGCAGGTGTTGGTCCTCTGATCGACACTGATCCTCGCAGAGACGAGGCTCCCTGCACAGGCAGCGCATCTCATCCAAGTCCTCTGGGGCTGGAGCAGGCAGGCCCTCCTGGCTATCTGGCCCCGGCCACCCCCAGCTGCCTGTCTGGAGTGTCATTATAAGATGAGCCAGGACTGCCTCCTCAAGCGCCCTCCTCTCCACATGCAGGGCACTGCCGTGACCGGCCCCTCACTCCTCCCTCGGGTCACAAGTTTAACACTCAGCCTCAAAACTGCTGCAGCCCCCGTTCAGGGGAGACCGAGGCACAGAGAGGTGAAGGGCCTTCCCCGAGGCTGCCCAGCTGAGAAGCTAGAGGCTATGGGCTATCGGAGCCCCACCCTGGACGTCCCTTTAGAGACTGGATTTGGGTCTCTGATGAAGAAGAGGCCGTGGGCCCAAGGGACTGCCTGTCTTTTCACATGAGTCCATCTAAAGCCAGTGTAGGCTGTTAGAGGGACCGATTCCAGGGCTCAGAAAAGTATTTTCCTCCTGACAATGGGCTGAGATTGAACTGTGTCTCCACAGAGGAGACCTCAGGCTGATCTTTCTTTGATCGCCTGACAGTCATCACTCAGCAGCAGCTGCGAGATCCTGAGGTGGGGTGGGGGGGGGAGGCGGAGGGTGTGGGGGAGGGGGGGTGTGGGGGAGGCGGGGTGTGTGGGGAGGCGGGCTGTGTGGGGGAGGCGGGGTGTGTGGGGGAGGCGGGGTGTGTGGGGGAGGCGGGGGGTGTGGGGAGGCGGGGGTGTGGGGGAGGCGGGGGGTGTGGGGAGGCGGGGGGTGTGGGGGAGGCGGGGGGTGTGGGGAGGCGGGGGGTGTGGGGAGGCAGGGGGTGTGGGGAGGCAGGGGGTGTGTGGGAGCTGCTCCCATCCCCGTGTCCCGACCTGGCTGAGACTCTGCGTGTTCAGAGGAGCCGCCGAGCCTGCGCTTCCATTCCAGGGGGTGTGACTGCTGTCTGTAGCCAGAGAAGGTCACAAGTGTCACTCGGGCAGGCTGTGCAGCAGGAGGGGGGACCCCTGGCCCTGGAACCAGCTGTTCGCACAGGGAGGGAAGGGGGCCTGCAGTGGTGCCTGGGGCCCTGGCCCTGTATTTCTGCACACCCCAGGCTTGGGGTTTGTTTCCCCAGCAAAGGAAGGAAGTGGTTGACCCTGAGGACATGGTTCGGTTGGTAACTGCACGGACAGACCCACAGCGCCCAGCACTGAGGTGTGGCTGCGGCCTGCTCCCCGCCCAGTGCTTCTCAAATCACTCTTCTCTGTGGGGGTATAATCCACACGTCGTCAAGCCAACATTTGAAGTGTGCCGCTCAGTGGTTTTTAGTACATCCTCAGTGCTGTGCAAGTCACTACTCTCTGGTTCCAGGACATTTGCTCACCCCACAGAAACCCCGCCCCTATTCAAAGTCACCCCCGCTCTGCCCGGCAGCTGCCATTGTCTCCCCATGGGTTTGCCTGTTCCCGGTGTTTCACGTGAGCGGTGTCTGGCTTCATCCACTGGGCGTAATGCTCACGGTTCATCCACGTGGTAGCAGGTGTTACACTTCATTCCTTCTGTGGTTTAATGCTGTCCCACTTTATGGATGAACCGCGCTGTGTTTATCTGCCCATCCCTTGACGAGCACGTGGGTTGGTTCCACTCTGACTGCCGGAATGGCCTGCTGTGAACATCTGTGTGCAAGTGTGTGTGTGGATGTGTCTCCATTCCTCTCGGGCGTGCGCCTGGGAGTGGGATGGCCGGGTCATGTGGTAGTTCTGGGTCCAACTTTCTGACTGTTTTTCGCAGCGGCTGCACCATTTGACATTCCCACCAGCACTGTGTTAGGGATCCAACTTCTCCACACCCTCAACACACTAGTTATTATCTGTTCTTTTGATCAAAACTATCCTACTGGTTGAGAAATTGTGGATTTGGTTTGCATTTCCCTGGTAACTAACGCTGTCGAGCATCTTTTCGTGTCCTTGTTGGCCATTTCTATATTTTCTTTGGAGAAATACCCTTTGAATTCCTTTGCCCATTTATTGATTGGGTTGTTCATCTCCTCATTACTGAGACGTAAGAGCTCTTCTGTGTGCAAATACTGGATGCTTATTAGCTTACAGTGTGCAAGCCTCTCCCCCCCGGCTGAGTCACTTTTTTTTCTTGGTATGAGGGCCTTTTTCAAGCCACTGGACAGAATCCCCACAGACTCCAGACTTAGTTTCGAGGGTAACGAGGAAGAGCCCGGGTTCAGGTCCGAGCTCTGAGTCCCGAGCTGTGTGGCCCCAGGGTCTGTGATGCGGGGTTGGAGCAGGCGGCTGAGGTCAGGCGTGAGAGTGTGGGTGAGCCCTGCCCAGGGGAGGGACGAGTCGGATGTGGCGCAGACATGCTGGCCCAGGGTGGATGTCCGGGAGGGGCCGGCACGGGGACGCTGCCCGAGTGGCCCCACTGCCTGCGTGTCCCCCACCCACAGCCAACAACATCTGCTTCTACGGGGAATGCTCTTACTACTGCTCCACGGAGCATGCCCTGTGCGGGCGGCCAGACCAGATCGAGGGCTCGCTGGCCGCCTTTCTGCCTGACCTGGCCCTGGCCAAGAGGAAGACCTGGCGGAACCCCTGGCGACGCTCATACCACAAGCGCAAGAAGGCAGAGTGAGTCGGGGGCACGTTGGGCGGGGACTCCAGGATCCTGACTCCCCGGGGTCTCCGGAGGGCTGGCTTCTGCCCGACCTGCAGCAGGGAACAAGCTCGGTGTGAGGAGTGGCAGGGCCAAGTGTGTGGGAGCAGATGACCAGAAAGGGCCCCTCACTTGGGAACTGGGTGCTCACTGGCTGCTGGGATCTGTCCGTGTTAAGACGAGGCTTCAGACCTCTGCTCTTCTTGCAAGAGAGACACAGTCCCTCCAGCCACGGAGACGTCCTTGCAAGTGTGCTGTCCAGGCCCCCCCCCCAAATACGTGGCATCCGCGTGCTGTGGCTCCATCACCTCCCAGCCCCATGCTCCTGTTAATGCAGCCTCAGCCCACCGCTGGTCAGTATCATCTTCCCACACTCTGTTCTGCGGTGACACCTTTTCTCACCCGGTGCCTGTTGCTGCCCCGTGAACCCGGTGTACTGAGCTGGGCAGCCCCAGAGGTTGGTTGGGTCCTCCTGTCTACAGGGGAGCCCGCTCTTCTCATGCCGGCTCCCCTGCAGGTGGGAAGTAGACCCTGACTACTGCGAGGAGGTGAAGCAGACGCCCCCCTACGACAGCAGCCACCGCATCCTGGACATCATGGACATGACCATCTTCGACTTCCTCATGGGTATGTCCGGGGCCACCGGCCTGCCCTGGGAACGCCTGACACAGATCCAGCCACCGTGGTCCTGCTTGTACTCGGTTCTGCCAGCTTGGAGGCCAGACGGGGGAGGGAGGGGACGCCTCTGAGCTGCACAGGCTCCCAGCAGGCTTGTCCCTACAGGAAACATGGACCGCCATCACTACGAGACCTTCGAGAAGTTTGGGAACAAAACGTTTATCATTCACTTGGACAATGGGAGAGGGTGAGTCCTTCCAGACGCAGCGAAGGGCTGGCCGTGTCCCCACCCAGACCTGGGGGAGCAGGCGCTCTGTGGGGAGGGACGGCACAGCCCCCAAAGGCCCCCCTATGTGACGCAGGGCTCTGGCCAGGACTCCTGTGAGCCTGTGAGCTGGGGAGACTGAGGCCTGCAGTGGGTGTGTGTGCAGGGGACAGACCACTCCAGCGGTCAGAGCTGCAAGTTCTCAGACGCCTCAGGGGAATCAGCTCTGGGCACCTGGGCAGTTACGTCTGTGGGTCACTCGTTCCCAGCTGTAGAAGACAGCCCTGCAGCTAGACTCTCGGCTGACCCGCCCTCGAGCCTTCTCCACTCAGCCTGCCCAGGACTCACCCCTTCGAACCTCTGCTCAGTCCAGTGGCCAGAAGGTCAGGCCGCTTTCAGGCACCTGCCTCGTCCCAGGCCCTGCACCCAAGGCTGGAGAGCAGGGGCCAGGCCCCCGCAACGCCAGGCAGGGCCCACGCGGGCACCGCCTGCTCTGATGCTCCCGTCCCAGTGCCCGGGCTCTGCGCACGGTGTCCCCCTGCGAGTGGCCTCTCCATAGCTCTGTTCTTCTTCCCGTAGGTTTGGAAAATACTCCCACGACGAGCTTTCCATCCTGGTGCCTTTACAGCAGTGCTGCAGGTGCGGCTCTGCCCCTCCCCGAGGGCCCCACCCCTGGGCTGGCCCTGTCACTGCACAGGAGGCCGGATGCTGCTGCAGCCGCGGCCTTCCTGTCCCACCCCGGCAGTTCCCAGAGCTCCTCCGGGACCCAGCTCCTTGTCACCGCAACAGCCCACCTTGCAGCAGAAGACACCGAAGCCCCGGCTCCCACTCTGCCACCTTTCTGGGGGCTCCCAGCCCGGCCCCTCCTTTAGCAGTTGGGGAAACAGGCTGTGGGGCTAAACACCTGCTCGGCCCCGGGGCAGCTCCGTGTCGCCTGGCCCAGACAACGAGCAAGCCAAGCCGGGGCTGCCTCCCTCCCCGCTACCGTCTGCCGGGAGTAACAGGGGCCCGTTGGACACCGCTGGGCCCACCCGGGCCCCTCCTGGAGGCAGGACCCTCACCGCGTGCTTCTGAGAGGCCGGGGCTGGAGTGGGCCAAGGGCTGGGCCGGCACCGCGCTCCGGGCGGCTGCAGCGACGGCCAGGCTCTTCCTCCCAGTGCCGGCCTGACGCCATTCTCCCCGCAGGGTCAGGAGGTCCACGCACCTGCGGCTGCAGCTCCTGGCCAAGGAGGAGTACAAGCTGAGTCTGCTGATGGCCGAGTCCCTGCGTAGGGACCGCGTGGCCCCCGTCCTGTACCGGCCGCACCTGGAGGCTCTGGACCGGCGGCTGCGCGTCGTGCTGCAGGCGGTCAGGGACTGCGTGGAGAAGAACGGGCTGCCCGCTGTCGTGGAGGACGACCTCAGCCCCGAGCACAGAGCCTCTGCCGGGAGGTAGTGACCGCGAGCCGTGGCCAGGCCAGCTGCCGGGGCACACGGGCCAACGCAGGAGCGGACGGGCTGCCCGGGGACGCGTGTCCTCACTTTCCAGACCAGGGCGGGCCGGCGGGAGCGCACTCGGCCCCCGTGGACAGAGGCGGCCTGGCGGCGGCCCACCACCCTTTTGTATGGAAAGGAAGGCTTTACTTACTATTTTGTATTTATACCTGGTGTAAATGTACATAAATAGAGACATCTATGCAGACCCCGACCACCCAGCAAGTCACACGGAGGGCCACCCGGCAGGGCCAAGTGCCCCTGCGAAGGGCTCCCCCTCTGGACCGAACGTACAGTAAAAACTCTCCTCCCTGCCCAGGGCTGAGGTGTCTGGGGCTGCAGGAGGCTCCTGAGGCTGTCACGGACTCCCGTCGACAGATGAACACCGCGTAGCTTTTGGGCGACGTGAAGGACCAGTCGTTACCTGGCTGCCCAGGCTGCCTCGGAGCACCTGCTGACTTGCTTCGCAAGCCTGTGCACGTGTGTGACACAGTCATGTGGCCGGGCAGCTGGTTACTTTCACGGCATTTTCGTGGAATAGTTTGCAATGTGGTAAAGGTGCAATAAAGATTCAGCAAGTGTGTGCTGGGGCCTCGCTGGGGTCTGGGTCCCTCACTCCGTGGTGCTTAGCTGCCTGTCCACCCGCCCTCCAAAAGAGTGAGTCCTAGAACCAGGTGTGGCCCAGTGTCCGGGCTGGAAGGAGGGGCTTGACGCAAGGCCTGAGGTGGGCCTTGGTGTGGCGGAGATGGCCTGTCCCACTGTTGCTGCAGCTGCTCCCGGGGAGCTGAGTGGAGATCCCTGAAGGTGCGCCCCAGAGTCTCTACAGGCCTGGCAACACGTGGGCACCGTGTTTACCCAGCAGGAGCCAGGACAGTGGTGGCTGGACTGGCCACGGGGACGGCGAGGGAGGGGCTGAGCCAGGGGTGGCCTGGGAGAGCCAGCTCCCCAACGCCCTGCTGGAGGGAGGGGACACTGGCCTCCTCCTGGCCCGGAGGCTGGGGCTTGTGGGCGGGGCCCAACCCTGAGGACTCACGTGAGGACTCGCGTGAACCCCGGTTCATGAAGCAGAGAAATCACAGCCCCTGTGCCTTTTACTGGGGGTTCCCTCAGCTGTCACCCCACAGGTCTCCCCGTGCGCACGGGAGGGGAGACCACGTGCGGATGCGGGGAGGACACAGCCGTCTGCAATCCGGGAGAGAGGCCTCACCAGAAACAACCCCAGAACAGAGAGAAGAGTCTGTGTTTCAGCTGCGCCCTCTGTGGCGTCCTGGTGCGGCACCCAGGGCATGATTAGAAACACATGTGGTCTTTGCCCCGTGTTGCTGACACAGAGCTTCTCAGTCCCTCAGAATTCCCTGAGCTAAAGACAAAAGAAGAAGGGTGTGGGGGAAGCCAGTTATGGGGGTGACAAAGAAGAGCAGAAAGGGGGGTGTGGTGGTTACGTGGATTTCAATCTGGGCTTCTCCCCAGTAAGAGTCTCTCCTGATCCAGAGCCACCCCCATTCAGGTACAGAGAGAGAGACACGTACAGGGGGAGATTTCCTTAACAGTGCGAACGTCCCTCCCAAAAGGGCAATTTCTGCTCCATTGTTTCTCAAAATAATCAGCTCAAAATAATCGTTACGCCAAAGAGGCACACGTTAGGTGACATCGGCTTCCCCTCAAAGGCCAAGCAGTGTCACAAAGGAGGTTCCGAGCTCTGCAGAGCTGCCCAAGAGGCCCAGAGCTGGACAGCAGTTAAAGCCATGGAGACAGGTTCGTTCAGCACCATTGCAATGGGGACAAAAAAAGGCCTCAGTACAGAACTGGCCAAATTCCCAATGCAGCCCGGAAGGTAGGGATTGACAGCCAAGGAACAGGTGAGGTGGGGGATGGGAAATCACTGCATCAGGGTTCTGGCTAAACCAGGGTTCTCGGTAATGGCGGGCCAGGGGTCTCTCGTCCAACTGAGCTAACAGGATTCTTGCTAAAATTGGGTGATGCAAAGCCAGACACGGGAGTCGAGGCCTCGCTGGGAGGGGCTTCGGAGAAGCCTGACTGACACCTCTCGGGTAGCACAGGGTCTCGTCCCCTTAGCACACAGCAAGCAGTGCTCTCAGAGGCTCCAGAGCTGGGGCAGCGGCTGAGACACCAGTGGGAAGCCGGGAGGTGAGCCTGGGAGAGACAGACAGACATGAAGCAAACAGACTGTGCACGCACACCTCGAGGCCTCAAGGACGCTGCCGCGGGGTGTGGGACCAGGAATGAGTCCAGAAAAGGGAAAACGGGAGGAGGGGTGGGACCCCTGGCGTGATGATGAAAGTTGCCAAACGGCTCGGAGTACAGAGTCCCCAGGAAAACGGAAGCCAAGAGGAGCCGGTCCTCCTGTGGGGAAGGCCGTGGCCTCGTCAGGGTGAGGACAGGCCTAGAGCGGCAGCTGTGAGACAGGCTACCTCCGGGAGACAGTCACACGAGGAAGGAAGCGCAGTCCAGGACAGTCTGGCTCGGCCGTGATGAGGTTCACAGACATGGCCCTGTCAGCAGTCAGCATGTTTCCCCAAAGGAAAATGTGATGCAACTGAATTGGGAGGGGCTGGTCCTCTCTCAGGTAGGAAGTTAGTAGGTATTTTGTAAAACTTAAAAAGCCTGTCATTTAGAAACATGGAGGTGATGCGCAAACGAGACCAAAGACAGCACAGCCAGGGAGACTTACAGAAAGTGATTTCTCTGGGTCTTTGCTTCGGGAACAGGGGTGAGGTGGGCAGGGGTCTGCTCTTGTCCATGATCTGACCTGTAGTGCTGTTTGACTTTTAAAACTGTGTTTATCTATTACTTTGATACAAATTCAAACAGCAGGTAAAGGGGCTGGATGGGAGGAGAGATGGGGGCAGGGCCTGAGCTGTGAGCCCTGCGAGACCACACGCCACCAGCCCAGGGCCCTCCTGCCTTGTCCCGTGTGCTACTCATGACAGCTGTGCAGGTAAAATCCGAATTCCATTGTGCCCATTTTCACCATCTAAACCGAGGCCCAGACAGGTAAAGGGACTTTCCTGAATGAATGCAGGAGCGTGTGGTGTTCGGGACCCAGATCTGCAGAGGGAGGGGCTGAGGGGGCGAGGGTGGTGGAGGAAGCCTGGAACAGGACGAAAGAAAAGGTTTTAGGTTAAATTCCTCCCGGTGAAAGGCTGCTTCCCCACAAGAGTTAGGCAGCCTGCTTGGTCCACAGTAGGACAGCACCTGCCACAGGGCTGAGGAGAAAGGGTTAAGAATTCAAACATGATTAAAAAGACAAACTGGGGGGAAATCAAAACAAAAACCCTCCTTCAGTTGGCCTGGGGCCTGGTTGTGGAGAATCAAGAGGCAGGAGGCAGCCCCTCTGAGGGCAGAGACCACTTCCTGAATTCAAACAAGTAAAGGAACAAATCCATCACTATATAGACGGGGGCGCGTGCACGACCCCTGCCCTGTGGGCCTGAGGGACGGGGTGTGTCAGTGGGGCTCTGGGGATCCAGGTGGTGGGCTCGCCCTCACTCCCGGGCCGCACCCACGAGCCTGAGGCGGGTGAAGGGCAGGGAGGCCCGAGGAGGGGGCTGGCACAGGGCCCTGGGCCTCCCCGCTGCCTCCCAACCTGGCAGCAAATCAAATGTGCACATTCCTGGGGCCAGTTCCCCAGACGCCATGCCCAGAGGTGCAGGCTCCCCAGGAGGCCGGACGCAGCGGCCCCCAGGCACCCTCTGAGGTCCTGCTCAGCCCTCACAGGAAACTCTCCCTCAAGTCAATGTCCCCCCCACCCAAAGGGACCATGACAAAAGCAGGTGAGCAGAGACGCCTCAGGAGCCTTGGCCTGGGGGACCGGAGGGGGCTTGAATGAACCTCACCTTCATCAGGAGAGCAGAGTTCCAAAGCCCCTGTGGGAGGGGTCCCCACCCGCACAGAGGGGTCTTTCTTACTCTTCTCGGAGCTGGCTTTTGGGAACCGGGGTGTGGGCTGGCCAGGGCCTGGGAACAGTGTCCATCCCATCCCCAAGGGGAGGGGCAGCTCCTGGCCTCTTGGCTTTGATGGGATAAGCGGGGAGAGGACACCGGATGAGGGGGCTTCGGGGCCGGCTGCAGTGAGGGGTCTGTGGGGTGCACACCAGGCCCAGGGCAGCCCCGCTAGGCTGCTGTGGCGGCTCCAGGCAGCCAGCCCTGCCCAAGGCCTGTGCTCTGTCCCATCCCTGCTGCAGGTCGCAGCACCCCAGCTACACTAAGCTGGATGTATTCCTGTGGTCACTGCCGTCCTGGGGGCCCCTGGGAGGCCTGCTCTGGGGACACAGCCCATGTCTGGTCCCCTTGCACCATCTAGAGGAGAACCTGAGAAAAGCAAGACCAGCCTCCCCAGGGCAGAGATGACCAGTCTGGCCTCAGAAGTCCCCTAGGTCCTCAGGATCAGAATCCAACACCTCAGAAGCAGAGGGGGTACAAAGACCCTCAGCTTCCTGGCAGATGGGTCCCTCAGCCAGCGAGACCATCAGCAAGGCCTGCCAGTGGCTACCCAGGCCCCAACCAGGCCAGCCTGTCCTTTCAGTGTCCAGGGGCTCAGGGTGGCCCCACCAGCCCCCCAGGCCAGGCTCGGAGCCCGGGTGAGGGGGCTGTCGACCTTGGTCCCCTGTTTTCCAGGACCTAGCACAGTGCCTGGGCCCAAAAGTACCTGTAGAGTCAGTGGGTCGTTCTTCAGTGAGTGCTGAATACAAGTTCTGTACACTGACACATACTTCCAACACCAAAGAAGAAGAAGAATATGGAATTCATCTGGAGGGTTGAAGTGCTCTGGCCTTCCGGAAGCTTCTAGAAGCACCATCTCCATGGTGCCCCTGGGTCTTGGCGCAGCCTTCCACCCTGGAGCTGTCTGCCCCCGCTCCACCCTTATTTCATTCATTCTTATTCCAAGTGCTGCTGAAACATCTCATCCTGGAAGGTTTCCTAGCCTTTAGCCTGGGTGACTGAAGTGCATTATCCCATGGACACCCCCCCCCCATGTCAGATCATGTGTTTCTGAGGTCATCTGGCCAGTGTCCACTTCTCACTAGACTGGGAGCCACGTGAGGACAAAAAGGAGCACAGCTCCAGCACGTAGGGGCCGACAGCTCGGCCTGGTTCGGGCCCCTCCGCCCTGGCCTGCTCCCCTGCCACGGAAACGGTCAGCTTCCACAGAGGCACAGCCCTCCCGGCCCTGCATCCAGGCTGGCCCGGTCCATCGTTCCAGCCTTTCTGAACCTCTGCAGACCCCACGCAGTCCCCGCCGTTGGGGTCGAGGGTTCCCAATTCTCCGTGTGTGGTAGCAGCCCCCAGGCAGGCCCCCAGGGGTCCACACCTCCTGCTATTCACGCCAGGTGCGCCCCTGCTGCCTGGTGCCCAAATTGTCTTTGAGGCCAATAGGATACGTGGGTGGTAGCCGGTCACGGCCAAACCTGGGCTACAGGACACCCCGGGCTCCTGCCCCTCTCTCTGGACCTATTGTGAAGGGGGAGAGCGGCCACGTGTGAGGATTTTTATTTTTTCACCTTTCCCTACTTTATAAACTTTCTGTAACAAACACAGCTTTTAACTACAAAACACAAAAGCGTATGAGTTGGGAGGGAGGGAGACGCAAGAGGGAAGAGATATGGGAACATACGTATATGTATAACTGATTCACTTTGTTATAAAGCAGAAACTAACACACCATTGTAAAGCAATTATACGCCAATAAAGATGTAAAAAAAAAAGCGTATGAGTAACTTATAAGACACTATAGCGATCACGTGAGTCCTGTCTTCCCCCACACCCTCCTCTTGTACCGTTTGTGACGTTTCTGCGTCAGACATGCTGGGTGAGGGCTGCTGGGGTCCAGGACTGTCCCCAAAGAGGCTGCAGCCCCCTCTGGCTGGTCTCCCACGTCTGCGTATAGGCCTCCCGGTGGACAGGCGTGCAAGCTCCCGCAGGCCACCTCCCGAGCCCTGGAACTGCAGTCACATCCTTTCCTGAAGGGCCTGGGTTCAAATCCTGCTCTACCCCACACGAGTGCTGTGATTTTGGGTGAGCTGTTTGCCCTCTCCGTCCGGGTAAAGGGGACTAAACAAAAGGCCTGACTCACAGGATGGTCCTGAGAAGTGAGTGAGCATAAAAAGCGAAAAGAACCTTAGAACACCGCTGGCCTATGACTGCAGCTGGTGCCGCCAGTATTAGTGGTATTGGGAGGGAATTTTTGGCTTAAAGACCAGAGAAACCTTCCTTCTCACTGCCGGGCCCCAAATTAATGTTATTTTCAGAAGTAAGTCAAGCAGGCTTCAGAAGCCTGAGAAACCAAAACACATTCGGAAGGTTTTCTAACCAACCAGACTTCTTTTTCTATTCAATTAAACCAGTGAACAAATGGAGCTGTTTCCTCCACCATCCGCTCTTTAATGCTTCAGAGGCCCCTCCCTGTCTCAGGACCTGCAGCACCTCTGGGACAGGGCGACAGCTGGCTGCCACCTTCCCTGGGCAGACTCTGTTTTGTTCCGAGAGGGAGCTGTGCGATTCCACACCCCCAGGCCTGGCCCACAGGAGACCTTTCCAGACGGTCCCCTGCTCTCTCTCTTCCTCCCGTGCATCCAGTGAGGTCCGCGAGAGAGCAGAACGTGCTTCCACCTGTCCTGTCCAGGGCTCTGGGCTCTCCCGCCAGCAGTCGCATGGCTTCAGCAACTCACCATCCTGTCCCCCCACCTGCTGCAGGTAAGTGGGCGTTCAGACCCATTCTTCTCTGACGGGCCTGTTCCCCTGGGCTTGAGCCGGTTGCCCTGAAACCTTAGTTCTCTGACAGATTCAAGAAGAGTCATGATTGTGCAGAGCTCTGGTTTTACTGCTGTGAGGGCAGGAGTCCTGCTACTTTCACTGTGCAGACCTGCCTCTGTCAGAGCTTCACCCAGGTCTCAGCTGTATCAGCCGCTGGTCCCTCTGTGCTGCTGGTGGTGTCCGTGATGTGGCTGGACGGCAGCTTGTCCAATGCTTCCCTGTTGAAGGACATCTGGGCTGATTCCAGTTTGGGGAAAAGAGGGATAAAGCCACTATGCACATGTGTCACAAGTGCTTGTGTGAAGTTGAGTCTTCACTTGGGATAAACGCCCAAGAGTGCAACTGCTGGGTCACATGGTAGTTGCAAGTTTAGTTTTAAAGAAACAACCAAAATGTCTTCCCAAGGGCTGTACCGGTTTACGTTCCCACGTTCCAGCATTTTACATTTTGACACCTGGCAGAGAGGAAGCTGGAGCCAATGAATGCATCTGAGCCCGAGTGCACCTCAGATCCCACCCGGACAGGAGCCAGAGCAGGAAGGGCGTGGGCGTAGCTGCCCCGGTGGCCCCAGGTCCTGGACACGCCCCACCCCAGCAGGCGACCACTCTTCTTCAGCAAGGTGGGCAGCAGCAGGCCCTCCTGGGCCAATGGGCTGGACTGAGCACAGGTCATTTCAGAGCTACAGGTGCAGCTTTGAAGGCGAAATCTTCTGGAAGACGATCCAGGTGTCCTGGCCTTGGGCAGACTCACAGACAGGGCTCATGGCCGGAATTCTGTAGATTATTCACGGAAATGCCTTTGGGTGGCACGTCCAACTTGAAACAAAGGGGCCCCCTTAAGATCCCACCTCACTTCTTCCTAAAGCGTCCTCCCCCTGTCTGCTCTCCCGCGTGCCCCCACCAGTGGCCCACTCCCACCAGAAGGGGCCGGTGAAGCAGTGGCTTGGCTGATGAGAAGAGCAAGCTCTTCACCCCAGGCCACAGGTGCCGGGTACAGGGCAGGTGGCCACTGGGCTCAGAGCCCCGCACCGGGCCACTGGAGGAGGGGACAGTGAGAGACAGTGCATCGGGGACACAGGGCGCTGGAGGATGTGTTGGACCCTGTGTCTCTGGCCTGGCTCTGATCCAGTGTCCAGGCAGGACACACCCTGGACCACCGCTGCTCTGGGGCTGCAGGCCGGAGGTGCAGAGCCTGGTGGGGAGGGGCGGTAGCCCCGCCCTCTCTGTGGCCTGGCTCCTGGCAGCGCAGGAGCCCACTATGGGGATCCAGGAGCCAGGGAAGAACCTACATGTCTCGGGGTGCGCCCAGGCTTGGGGGACCCAGCGAGCTCTGCCCTGAAGTCTGGGGCCGGCGCAGGAAGTGCGAGGTGCATCAGGCCAGAGTGGTGACGGTGGGCGCCCCGCCCGTCGATCCACCCAGCGCGCGGCTCCCTCCTCCTGCCGCCGGTCAGAGGCCCACCGCGAGCCCGCTCCGCTCCCCTCGGACGCTCTACCGGTGACTGGGGCCTCCCCCGCTCCGGGATTGGATGCGAGAGGACGGGGTGGGGGCGGGCGGGGGGACCCCAGAAACCCGGGTTCCCAGCTCAGGAGGAGAGCAGCCGGCAGTTCAGACGCTGCTGCGCCGCGCCAGCGAGAACCTCCGCGCAGACCTGGAGCGCCGGCGGGCGGCGCGGAGGAGGTGGCAGCAGCGGCGGCCCCGCAGGCGTCCGGCGCACCACGATGTTTGACAGCTCGCAGTATCCCTACAATTGCTTCAATTACGACGCCGACGACTACCCCGCGGGCAGCTCGGACGAGGAGAAGCGGCTCACGAGGCCGGCGTACAGGTGACCGCGGAGCCGGGGCGGGGCCGCAGGGGACAGCGGCCTTCCTCCGCGAGGGGGCCAAGACCCGCCTGGGATGAGGGAGGGGTCTCTTCTCGTCCGCACGTCTGGAGGTAGCCGAGAAGGTTCTCCACCCTCCCCGGGGAACCCCCAGGTGTGAGGCAGAGCTTCTGGGGTCTGCGCAGAGCGGCGCTGGGAGTTCTCAGCGCCCTGGGGGAAGGCAGAGCAGAGCGGGTCCGGCCGGGAAGGGCAGGCGGGGGAGGCTCCAGACTCGCTCCGGGGTCCCGCCTCCGGCGCCCGCCTGGCCTGAGCGCCCCTGTTTGCAGCTACATCGCGCTGATCGCCATGGCCATTCAGCAGAGCCCGACAGGCAAGGTGACCCTGTCGGGCATCTACGACTTCATCATGCGCAAGTTCCCCTATTACCGCGCCAACCAGCGCGCCTGGCAGAACTCCATCCGCCACAACCTGTCCCTCAACAGCTGCTTCGTCAAGGTGAGCCCCTTCGCCTCCCCCGCCCCCGAGCGGCCCCTGAGGGTCCCAGGTCTTGCGACACCTGGACCAAGTCATCCCTGATTGCCGGGGGGAGCGGGGGTGTACCGGCTCACCGGGCGACACCCCCAAGCCCCAGGTCCGGGCGCGTCGTTCCAGGGCTGCCCAGGGCTCACCCTAAGCGGCCCTGAATGAGCGCTCGCGGCGGGCGGGTCGCACCTGGGAGCCAGCCGGGCGCTGAGCCCCTCGCTCGCACAGGTGCCGCGGACCCATGGCCACGAGAAGGGCAAAGGCAACTACTGGACCTTCGCCGGCGGCTGCGAGTCGCTACTGGACCTTTTCGAGAACGGCAACTACAGGCGGAGGCGGCGGCGGCGCGGCCCCAAACTCGAGGAGGCGAGGGGGACGCGCGCGGCAGAAGCGGAAGCGCCCCGGGGTCCCCCTGAGCCGGCCACTGCGAGGGGGAACCCCGTCCCCCGCCGCGAGGCCCCAACTCCAGCCAGCCCCGCCGCCCTGGGGAGGGAGGCACACAGGGACATCAAGTTCAGCATCGACTACATCCTCTCCACCCCCGACCCCTTTCCCGGGCTCAGGTCGCCCTACGCGCAGGAGGGCAGATACCCCCGGCTGGAGGCCCAGCAAATGAACCTTCACCTTTGGACGATGTGAGAGGGGCTGAGGCTGCTCCGCCTCCGGGGCTGGCAGCCAATCAGTCTGGGGTCTTCTGGGTGGTTTTGGCCCACCTCAAGTGGAGAAGTGAGGTTCTGCCACATCCCACAAACTTCCACAGACTCAGGCTCAACGCTGAAACCAGCCTAGGTTGGAGGGAAAGAAGGCGATCTGATGAAAGGCACTCATTTCCATATTGTGGCTTTATCCCTTCAGATGAAACCCATCGGGTTCCCGTTTGTCGACTTAAGGGTTTGCTCTAGACTCACCGGGTGCTCCTGCTTGAGGACGAAGAACGTGGGTTCAGGGTCACATTCACTTAGAGTCAGGGTAACGTTGGAGCGTTTGCTGCATAGACGGATGCGCACGAAGCTGCCGATGAGCTAAGTGTCCAGTCAGTGAAGCTGGTGGGCATCTTCCTTTAGAGCTGAAAGCAATAATAATACAGTGCAGATGGTCGAGTCAGCTATTAATCAATCCCGTGAATGTTGCCCAAGGTTTTTGACTGTGTCCCTGTTATGGGTAATGTGATTGGAAGTGACAAATGCATCTCGTGTTGTGGGCAGAATATTTGATGATTGTTTTAAAACTTCTGTGTACTTTTTTTATAAACGAAAGAAGGAAGGAAGAAAGGGTGGGAGGGGGAAGGGAGGGAGGTCCAAATCTGGGACAGCATGGGGGCAAAGCACACTTTTCTTGATTCTTCTGAGCAAGGAGTAAGCCCTGTTCTGGCACGTTCCATCCAGCTGGTTTCCCGAGGAAGTAGACATTCCGAGGCAGGCGGCTGATAAATTCCTGCCACACTGTGAGGTGTATGGTTAGGGACTGCACAATTACCAGCAATGGAGGTGGGCGCACCCATTCGAAATGTAAATGAGTTAATTACCGTGTAGAGATGGGCATTTAAAAAACACAATTATGCACAGTGAAAGTATTTGACCAACCTTATCATTTTTCACCAGTCCTTTTTTGCAGAGTTAATTGCTTTCCATGACTTAATTTGAACATTAGTATGGATTACACCTAATCTGATTCACTAGGTGACAATGATTGGCTAATTTTGTAAATGGCAAAAACACACCCAAGGAGGCCGGCTGTCTCGACTGGGAACTATAGTCTTGCTTTATTGGACTCGGAGAAACTGGGGCTGGGGGTAGATGAAGGTAAGCAGCAGCTAGACAGGCCGAATCACGCAAAATACACGCTTACACTCGGCTTCGCACCTGATTCAGAAGGCTGGGCATTTCATTAAATCACAGAATTCCTTCCTTCACCGGCCCTGTAAATAGAAACCCCACGTGTTCCTTCTGGGTGGTTTTGAGAAGAGGGGGATTACTCATGTGAAGTGCCAAGCCCTGACTCCAGAGATGGGCACTGGCGGTGATGTGCCCCCTCGCTCCGCCAGCGTCCTCTCGGCCTGGCCAGGCCGCCAAAGGCAGCCTCTGTCAGTGGGAGAGGACCAGGGTCTGTAACGTGGAGATCGCTGCGCCTTCGCAAACACCCACGGCCAGAACTCTTTGCTGGGGAAGCAGCCAGTGTCTGTGGGCTCTCAGGGCTGGCCAGGCAGAGTGCTGAGCCCCCAATGCCAACTGTCCACTGGCCAGCACCCCAGCCCTGTTCCCCTCATCCCATTTACAAGTTGGGGACCTGCAGCACAGCAGGCCCAGGTCCAGGACGCAGGCGTGTGACTCCGGGGTCAGGCTGCTAACATACGGCTTCCTCCATGCCGTGGTCACATGCGTGTGTGCATGCATGTGCCTCGTGGACATGTGTTATGTCTATCTCATTCCTCTTACTTATACCCCCTTGTCAGTTGTGCCGAAAGCATCATTTTAAATTATACCAGGTATAATTCAGATGGTGACAGGATACAGGTGGTTCTATACACAAGTATACGGCATATAGAGTATCTGAAGATATATCTTTCTGCTACCAACTGAGCAAATAACGTTTCATTTTATCTTTCGAGTTCTCTTCCTGAGTTTCGTTCTGGTGATCAAGCCTCACGGAGATGGAAAGACCCTTTGCCCTGAGCAGACAATCTGGAGGCACCAGCCTTGGAGAGGAGGGAGGCCTCGGGTCGGCCTCCCTGCACACGTTCCTGGGCAAAGGCCCACGGCAGCCGCAGCCACGGGGCGGCACCGGGCCGCGAGACCTGTGTACTGTGAGGTGTAGCATTTGTTTTGCAAAGGATATCAATCACGTTTTTAGAAGCAAAGGGACATTTTCAATTTGCCAGCGTGTGACACCTTGCAACTTCAGAAAGCCTCCCAGCCCTCAGAGTGAATGGCATTTAATCCCCAACAACACAGCGGGGCGAGGGCTGGCCTGACCTATTCAAATGTCGCCTCCACCAGCCACACCTGCCCAACGCAATTATAATTAAACACTTTATGCCTCTCTTGCAAATCCGCTGATTGACCACCGATACGTACATCACCAGCACATTACCCCAAGCAGATGTCTGCCACACGCGTCATGGATCACCAGGTTTCCATTAGCGAAGTTGGGGGCCTGCGTGTGGACGAGGCGTGCGAACTGCCACTGTGCAGAGCAGGTTCCCGGGCTGTGTGGCCTCCCGCCCACGGACCGTGGGGTGTCCCTGTTCAGAGCAGCCGGCCGAGCGAGGGGCCTCCACCCAAGCTGGGTGCTGCAGGGGTGAGGGGAGGACAGGGTAATGACAACCAAGGGGAGGGTGGATGCCCCCTCTGGCAGCATCCCCTCACCCCCACAGGGCCACCCCACAGGGGTGGCTCCCCTCTCCAGGGCCCTCGACTGCCAAGCCTATATGTAAACACGAGTGGCCTTGCCCTGCCAGCTCCAGCAGCCCTGCGAGCAGGGACAGGCAGACACACAGCTCTATTTCACAGATGGGGAAACTGAGGTTCAGGGGGGCAGGTCCTGGGCCCCCCCTCCCCACTCCAAGTGCCCATTATGCCTGGCTGAGAAGGAGGTAACACACTCTAGCCAGGAGGTTAGAGGTAATCACACTCCGGGCCCCTCCAACCACTCACTGTGTCCACTAGCGTTCGACCCCTGAGCAAGTGCCAGGGACCCGAATCTGGGAATTCGAGGGTGTGGACCCCTGAGCAGACTGACCTTCCGCCCCCCACCCCCAGTCAGGGGGGAGTCAGCACTGCCCTCGCCCCCCACCACGAGGGTCAGCCTGGTGTGAGGCCCCCAGGCCTGACTTCAGGAGGAACCCAGGAAGGACAGTCTGTTACCTGGATTCGCTTCTGAGTTCGGCCAAATTAACAGTCCATAAACATTTGCAAAATTGCTGTTTTCATCCCATTAAAAATACCAAGTGCATCTTATGTAAATGGGCCTTGCATTTCTGGAGAAACCGGTTCCCCAGAACCGAAGGCACAGCTCGTCAGGCTGCCGCTGAGGACAAATTAACTGTCCTCACGTGCGGCTGTGCAATTACGTTTCCCCAGCTTTAGGTGACTTCAGGCCCAGAGTCCAAACAAGACGTGAGTTCACTCAGCTGAAACTCACAGTATTAGATTTATAATAAACTGAGAGAGGTTGCGCGGCTGTGCCGTTTTCAAAAAGCGGAAATGGGGTGGGAACTTTGGAGCTCCCCGTCCGACTTTGCTTGGCTCTGTGCGGGATGCGAGTGGGGAGGTGGGAGGGCGGGCGCTCCCTTCCCGGGCTCCTGCCCGGCCCTCACCCTGTTGCCCATCAGGTGGTGGTTTTCCGTCCACACTTCTCACCCAGGAGCCCGCCGTCCACTGGGGCAGCCGATGTGTGCCCCCTGCCCTGCCAAGCCCAGGGCCCCACGATCCAAGAGACCACACTGTTTGTCCCTGAACTGGGGGCAAGAAGAGAGAATTCAGACCAGCTGTCTCTTCAGACGCCCACGAAAAGCACTGGGTTCCAGATGGTGAGGGGATCCTTAACCATTCCTGCCATTAATTGCTTCATACCCGTCTCCATCCCTTCAAATGTAGATGGGGAGCCACAGACCGCAAGTTCCGGGGCCTCTCGGTGTGGGAGACGTGGTGGGCACAGCAAAGCCCGAGGCTTGAGAGGCCAGGCTCCTGTGGGCAACACCGCCTGCCCCCGCCCCACCCACTTACGGGCATCCTGGATTACAGAGCCTCACTCAGGTGACGGGGACAGGAGGGTCTGCTCCCTGCAAGAAGCCTGAGGAGGCCACGCCACTTGTTCTGGGGCACTGGAGCCTGGACTCCATCCACACGCAGGGAGCCTGGCATTTCAGCCAGAGGAGGGACACGGGAGGAAGGCCTGGTGCAATTTGTGGGGGCAGGTCAGGGGCTCAGCACGTCGCCTCCCTCAGATACTGGTCCAGGCCAAGGGCACCGTCAGTGGGATCGCTGTGTCCACCAGGTGTGATGGGAAGTCCTGTCTGCCCTGGGCCCTGGCCACTGGGAGCAGAGAGGGTTCCCCACCTGGGGTGCTCTGTGTGTGTCTGAACGCTGGGCTTGCACGGGCCATGTGTGTGTGTTTCCCAGGTGTGCTTCTGTGAGCCCTGGTGAGTGTGCACGTGTGGGTGTGAATGAGTGTACATTGTGTGTGCACATGGTTGAGCAGAGCATACACCTGCGAGTGTGCTCAGATGGGTGTGCACACAAGAGTGTGTGCACATACCAGTGTACACTCGTGAGTGTGTGTCACATCAACATCTTTTCCGGTCCTTTTTGTGCCAAGAAACGTGTATGCAAAGCAAAGGTGCCTGGGAGCTCCCCAGGTCTTGCAGGAACAGCTCCTCTGTGGAGTGGCTGGTGGGGGTCCCACTGGGGTCTCCGTGGTGAGCCCCATTTGCTGGAGCTGCTCAGCGGGACGAGGTGAGACGTGCTCTCAGAGGAGGGGCAACCCAGAGCTGATGGTTGTAAAGGTTAGTGCATAAATCAAAAGGAAATGTCAAAGGCCTTCTAACACTGATGGAGGTATAACTTGGAGCAGGACCAAGCACTGGGCACTTGCTCACGGAACCTCAGAAAAATCATGTCCGTAGCATCCCCAGACTGATGGTCCCTCACTCCAGACGCAAGTCTCTGCTGCCTCCCAGGTGGGAGCGTGTGCCCAGCGCTCAGGCGCGGGTCTGCTGGTGCTGAGGACATCCAGGACGCGTCACAAACACGGGGTCAAGCCACGAGAACTTTCCAAATGGCCCGAGAGCACGTGCAACCTGGGATCGTCCCTGAGGAGCCTGACAGAAAGCTCAGCAGATGCCTTCCTCCCCAAGACCTCCCCGCGCAGCCTGTTTCCTGCCCTGCTCGGTCGAGGCCCCAGTGCCTTCTGTCTGCCTGTGGCTGCCAGCCTCACGCAGGACACTCCAAATGGGGCCAAGACCCTCCCCAGGGCCTCCAGGCAGCCTCTGACAGGCAGGATCGAGCGCAGGGCCTGAGCCGTGGCGGGATGTCGGGGCTCCAGGCCTCACATCTGCAAAGGGCTGCAGGTACACTTTCTATATTATCTCCAAATGAGATGATGCTTTGCAGTCGGTATTTAACATTGTTAAATGTAAGCATTAAAACTACTCTTAAAACTCACAGCCCTGTTTGGCCAGTTACTCCATTAAAAAAAAATAATTTTTTAGCATTTCTACAACTGCAGTAAATAAAAGAGGCCCCTTCCCCTCTCTCTGCCTCAAGAGACCATGACCGTGTCCTGCCCGCCCACCCAGAGCCGAGAGGTGCCAGCTTCCGAGCTGAGTGGGCCTGGCTGCCCGGCTCTCTGCTCCCCGTGAAGGGCCAAACGTCAGGCCCTCCCCTTGGGCGCCTTCGCTCTCAGCCTTGCTAACTCATGCTTGTGCCCAGGCTGCCTCATCCAGGAACCTTCCCCACTGCCCTTCCTGTAACCCCAGGTTATAAACGTCTTATATTACACTTTGGTCTGGAAGCTCACAGTATTATACTTTACACATAGTTATACGCTCCCTCTTGAATAAAGCTTTGGGTATGGCATCAGGAATGTGTTAAAGTGTATTTTCCCCATAGGGTCATTTCAGCACCATTAATTCCCTCTCCCTGTGGGATTATTTTGATGTCTCTGTTGGAAATCAGTTGTCCGTGTATGGGTCTATTTCCAAACTCCCGTTCTGTTCCATTGATCTGCTCGTCTATTCGGCACAAATACCACACTGTATCTATGGCTATAGCTTTAAAATACATATGGAAGGTGTGGAGTGTTAGTCTCACAACTTTGCTTTTCTTTTTCAAAGTTGGTTGGGCTGTTCTAGAGCCTTTGAAATGCCAAATAAATTTTAGAATCAGTTTGTGAATTGCTACGAGAAACCTGCTGGGATGGATTAGCATAGTGTTGAAGCCATAGGTCAATTGCGGGAAAATTGACATCTTAAGTAGTTCATATTTTTGATACTACTATGAATTGTATTTTTAAATTTTAAAGGTCTGATTGCTTGTCGGTAGTCTACAGAAATACAATTAATTCTTGTATATTGATCTTGAATTCCAAAACCTTGCTAACCTCACTTACTAGCTTTTTGTAGTTTCCATCAGATTTTCTGCGTGGATGGCCATGTCTTCGGTGAATAAATTATGAGTTTTGTCTCGTGGCTTCCAATCTGGATGTGCCTTATTTCCTTGCTCTTTTGCACTGGGTAGAACCTCCAGTGCAACGTTGAATGGAAGTGGCAAGAGTGGGTATCCTTGAGGGGAAAGAATTCCACCTTCCACTGTGATGTGTGAACCCAGCTGTAAATTTATTTGCATTTATTTTGTAAATAGATGTTGTTTATCAGGTTGAGGAAGTTCGTTTTTTTTCCTAGTTTGCTGAAAGGTCTTACTGGGAATGGATATTGGATTTCGTCAAATTTATGTTGTTAATATGGTTGATTGCATTGACTGCAAATGTTAAATCTTCCCTAAATTCCTGGGATGAACTCCACTGGTCATTATATATTTTTCTTTTTATATATATTGGATTCAATTTGATTTTTTTGTTTAGACTTTTAATCTCTATGTTTATAAGAGAAATTGGGCTACAGTTTTCCTCTAAGGACATGGTCTGGCTTTGGTTTCAAGGTAATGCTGATCTGATCTTGTAGGATGAGTTTGAAAATATCCCCACCTCCTCAATTTCATGGAGAATTGGTGTCGAATTTAAATTTTAGTAGAATTCACCAGTGAAGCCACATGAGTTTTCTGTGAGGGAAGGGTTTTAACTACTAACTTGATTTATTTAACAGATATAGGGCTATTCAGGTTATCTATTCTTTAATAAGCTGTGGTGGTTTCCGATTTTTAAGGGATTTGTCCACTTAATATATGTTGTCTAATTTATAAAAATGGTTCCTAATATTCCTTTTTGTATCCTCTTAATGATCATAGACTCTGCAAGGATGTCGCCTCTCTCATTCCTGACATTGTTCCTTTTTTCCTGATCAGTCTACTTAGAGGTAGCAGAGAAGTGCCAACGCCCCCAGCCGACCTTGGATTCCAGGTGTGACTTCTCACCTGGAGGCACATCCTTCAGCCCTCAGCATCGAGGAGAAACCCAAAGAAACCCCAGTGACTTCCCACATATAACTAATTAAAGCCAAGGACTATTTGCCAAAACAGATGCACCAGTTGGGAAAACCCTGAATCCCCCCTCCAGACCCATCACTTCTAAAGCAGGCCTCCTACCCAGTGACCAAGCCGCAGTGGCCGGTCTCAGCTGGGGCTGCTGCCGGGAAGGATGGGAGGTGCCCTGAGCAGCTCACAGACTAGTGAGCTAGGGGCATGGGGGTCTGCTGGATGTAACCCAACCCCCCACCACCCTGGGGGTCTCTATATGACACCTCTTTTCATTGTAAACTATAACATATTTGCTTAAACTACTTTGATGTAAAGTAAAAAGTGAGCCCCCTGCTTACTCTCCCCTCGTATCCATCAGCTCCTGCCCTAATAAAGCTGAGAGACAGCCACGCCGACACTCAGTAGCTCGAGCAGTCAGCGCGGAGCAGAGCTGGACATGCCAGCGGCTATGCTCCACAGCTGAACTGCGCTCGTGTCGCCCCACCCCCGGGCAGGCTGGGCTCAGACTGCCATCTGCATTTTTTCTGGGGTTCAGACCGCCTGGAGGAAGCTCGTTCCATGATGTGGTGGCAGCAGAGGTACGAGAGGGCAGCCCAGCTGCAAGTCCTCTGCAGGCACCAGGTCCGCAGACATCCTGTGTCCAAAGCAAGTCACGTGGCCAGACCCCAAGTCCAGGGCCAGGAAGGACCCCTCCCACGGAAGAAGGGGGTGGGTGTCTCTGGATAATTTATCCACCTCACGCACTTGGCCACAATCCCAAACCCCAGAGGCAGCCGCCCTGAACACTTCATGTGCCGTGCCACACGCTGCTTTCTCTGCAGACACAGACCTATAATTGTACCCCACGTCTGCTGCACAAGTCGGGTCCTGCTCTGTGCACCCCAGGGAGCCATCGGCAGTGTCTGCCGGGCTCCGCGAGATCGTGGCAGAGTCAGACACGCAGCCTTACACCTCGCGTTCGCCTGTTTGTTTGTGTGGCCTGGCGTCCTCCAAAGAGGATTTGAGAACTTTGTGATGGCAGGACCATCCATACTGAGTTCTTACTGTGTCCCAGTCCTGTTACTTGCCTGATCTCAGGGGCGCCTCACACCAGCCTGGGCGTCAGCCCCCTGCTCCCTGCCCCAGGTGAGGGCTCAAGGTCATGGGGCGGGTGAGAGGCTGAGCAGGGGCACCGCCAGCTGTGCAGCTGCAGGGCCCTTGTCCCCAGCCTCTCCCGTGTGTGTCACGTGCCGGGGGGCTGACGCCCTCCCTGATTCCAGGACATCTGAGGAGGGAGAGGAGTAGCTGTGAGCAGGGAAGCTCTGCGGGGAGAAGGCCGAGGCCTCAGAGGCCCCAGTTACAAAGGTCGGGGGAACCCAGCCAGCAGCTCACGTCACAGGTCCTGGGGGAGGGGACGATGGTGGGGCAGGACTGGGGGCCAGGGCCCGTGCTAAGGGTGCAGGAGTCAAAAGGGAAGGAGTGGGGGCTGTCAGCCACTGGCTCCCCCTTGTCCCCCTCACCTGGCCCTAAGGTGCCACCAGCTGCCACACTGCAGCCCAGACCACTCCTCTCTGCTGGAGACCACCGTGTGCCGAGCAACCTATAATTTTATGCAAGCCCAGCTAATTTCAACCAGGACGTAGAGGCAGTGGGATTTAAAACCTGATCTAGGATTCAACGATAAAAAGACAAATAATTCAATTCAAAAACAGGCCAAGGATCTGGACAGATATTTCTCCCAAGAAGATGTACAAATGGCCAAGAAGCTCATGAAAAGATGCTCAGCTCCTAGGAATATACCCAAAGTATGGAAAACAGGGACTCAAACAGATACCTGTACACAAATGTTCATGGCAGCTTGACTCACACGAGCCAAAAAGTGGAAATCACCCACATGTCCACCAGTGGATGAACTGGATGAACAAAATGTGCTCTATCCATACAATGGAATATTATTCAGCCATGAAAAGTGATGCTACAACATGAGTGAGCCTGGAACATACGCCAAGTGAAAGAAGGTGTCACAACAGGCTGTGTGTTGTGTGATTCCAGAACAGGCAGGTCCATGGACGCAGAGAGTGAATCGGTGGTTGCCATGGAAGGAGGGAGGGGGGATGTGCGGGCCATGGCTGGGGATGCGGCGTTTCTTTTCGAGGTGATGAAAATGTTCTGGAATGAGATAATGGTGATGGGTGTCCAACATTGTGAATGCGCTAAAAACCACTGAACTGTACACTTTAAAACAATGAATTTTGGGGCTTCCCTGGTGGCACAGTGGTTGAGAGTCCGCCTGCCGATGCAGGGGATGTGGGTTCGTGCCCCAGTCCGGGAGGATCCCACATGCCGTGGAACGGCTGGGCCCGTAAGCCATGGCCGCTGAGCCTGCGCGTCCGGAGCCTGTGCTCCACAACGGGAGAGGCCACAACAGTGAGAGGCCTGAGTACAGAAAAAAAAAAAACAGTGAATTTTGTGTTATGTGGATTATATCTTAATTTTAGAATTGCACACACACAACCTAAGATGGGTGAGAGCCCTGCTCAGCACCTCTGGTCACAGAAACCGCACGTGTGTCGCTGTCTGAGCGTTAGTTTCCTTGTGCCAAGATTGGGGCCATAGTCCTGACTCACAGGGTTGTCGTGCCAACCAAGAGCGATAAGGCACAGAACGCCCGGTTATTGCACCAACTGGATGAGATAATGCACGAGATGTGACACGAGGCTCACAAACTGGGGCCATGCACAGTACGTCACCTGGCCCTGTGCCCATCACACCTGTGGGTGATCGAGCCTGACACCTGGGAGGTGGCCTTGACCCTACCTGCCTCCGCCCACAGCAGCACCTTCAGCCTTTGAGCAGAACGCGGCTTCTCTGTACAGCCTTCTCCCCACGCCCCTCACCTCGCCCCACCTCGCTTACTTGAGGCAGCAAGTGTCCTACCTGTTGCCGGTCCCCTCCAGCCATCCTCCAACCTGCCGCCAGAGTGGGCCCGCTGGAAACACGCCAGGCCCACCCCTTTCCCTGCCGCCCCCCTTGCCCCAGCCAGGCTCTCTTGCCCCCAGAGCAAAGCTCGGCTCCAGCCCTCACCCCTACCAGGCAAGGGCCGCTCCGCTCATCCCCCGCCCCTGCCCCGCCCCCTGGGCTCCAGCCACGCGGCGCCCTTGGAGAGCTGTCCCCAGGCCTGGAATGATCCCCAGTCCTCGTCCTCACTCAGTCTCCACTCAGGGCCGCGGCCAGTCCAGTGGCCTTCCTGCCCACGACCAAGCCAGCAACCACGCAGCGCTGTCTTCTCCCTTCGCTTGTTTTTTAACGGCACTTCCAGCATGCTTTATGATGTTGTGTTGTATTCACGATATTAACATATTTTGGCGTTCGCCCGTATCCCCCACTAGAATACAGGCTCCGCCCACAGACCAACCCTTCCCCGTGGCTGTCCCCAGACGCCAGGATGGCGATGGGCCCGTAGCAGCAGCCCGTGGGAGGCGCTACGGTGGCCTCCCGAGCTCGTTTCCCCAGCTGTAAAACGAGGGGAGCGGGTGATGGTCCACAGCCCTCCTCAGCTCTCCAGGTGCAGCGCAGGTGGCTCCACACCGCAGGTAGCGATGCCCTTGGCAAGGACCCCTCCGGGCACGGAAGCTGAGCCAGGCTGACCTTTGTGGAGCGGGCAGCTTCCGCTTCACCCCCACCCTCTCCCCACCTGCGATCCTGCGAATCGGCCTCAGGGTGCCTGAAAGCTCGGCATCCGCATCTCTCACAGGCGAGGCCCAGAGGGTGCACGCCCGAGCCTGGCCACCAGGTGGCAGCAGAGAGCCAGTGATGGGCCGGTCCACAGAGGCGGCAGCCTGGGGCGAGGGTGTTGGGTGGGAGGGTAGCGATCTGGGCCCCGCCCTCCCCAGATCCAAGCCCCGCCCCGTGGCCCAGGCCCCGCTGAAAGGTGCCCAGGTTTGGGGTCCACGGTCTTCCAGGACCACCTCCTGAAAAGAAATTGGTGCGGTGGATGATGCGGGAGGCAGGTGCGGGAGGCAGGGTGGGGGCAGGTGGGCTCTACCAGTCAAGCGAGCTTATCAACGGCCAGGCCTCTCTAAGCACCTGACACTCCTGTTCTCCTGACATCTTTATGAAGAAGACCCCGTTTACACCAACACTTAGAGAAACGTCTCACTGGGACACCTGGGGCACAAGCAGAGAAACCGAGGGGAGGGTGGGCTGTGATCCAGGCCCACGTGGGCTCTCCCCCTGAGCCAAGCTCCTCCCCCGTCCCTCCCAGCCCCCCTCACTGTGATCTGATGGGGGTCCTATAGGACAGCTGCCCATGAGATGCACAGGAGACCGACCCTGAGAAGCAGGCACAGATTCAGATCCAGGTGTCCAGCTCCTGTTTGCCCTCCTGTCCCCCTGCTCCCAGCTGTCCCCAAATACCTTTTCAGGGTCTCTGAGTGAACTTGAGGCCCAGTTCCTCCCATCCTGTCTGGGGAGGGGTCTTGCTCAGACCTCAGGCCAGGGCTCTTAGCCGACGTGAGGAGGGACCCCTGCACTGCTGCCTTGAGGGAGACCTTGGAAGGTGGTACCCAGGTGCCCCTTTGAGGGAGCCATGGAGTTTGGAAATCAGACTGACTCTAACCTGTCCCCCTAGTTTTTTGTACTAAAACAAACACAGATGCCCTCTGGAATAGAATGCAGCATTTCCATGAAATCCTATTTAACAAAACAGGAATGTTGGAGAAATTTTGAAAATGAGTGGGGCTGTTTGGGGGTGTGCCCCCAGATCCTGGTCAGGGGCACACTTTTAGTGTCCTCTGGTTTTTTGTGTTTTTTTTTTGCGGTACGCGGGCCTCTCACTGTTGTGGCCTCTCCCATTGCGGAGCACAGGCTCCGGACGCGCAGGCTCAGTGGCCATGGCTCATGGGCCCAGCCGCTCCGCGGCATGTGGGATCTTCCCAGATCGGAGCACAAACCCGCGTCCCCTGCATCGGCAGGCAGACTCTCAACCACTGCGCCACCAGGGAAGCCCCTCAAAGGATCATTTTTAAATGGTGAAATCATGACTATCATACAAATGTAAAAATGCATCAAAGATTTTATTCAGCTCATTAATTAATGAGGAAAGCAGTAACATGTTAGAACCAGCTCTCAGGAGAATTCAAAACACCACATTTATGGGAAATAAGGAATACTGAGGGAATTCACAAATGATGCAAAGCAGGTCCACCCACAGGGCTGTCAGCAATTACATTCGGCCAGACAAAATAAACTTGATTTCTATGGACAGAAATCACTTGCATAATTGTCAGTTTTCTGTAAAATAGCTCACACGGAAGGCAGAGATAACCCAGACAGGACCCATTTCCGTCTTTCAGGAAGGCTCCCGTGTGGGCCAGGCCACTGGTTTGCTCCCACTGCCTCAAAAGCGAAGGCCCTAGAAGCCAAGCTGGTCCGCTCCCTGGTCCAGGGCCTCTCTCCCAGCCCTCCGTCCTCCATGTGTAACCTCAGTCTGGTCTTCAACCCTCCTCCCTGGGAGAAGCTGCCTGCCTGTACTGAGTGGCAGGTTGGGAAGAGCCTGGCAGATCTGGGTTCGAATCCTGAGTGCAATTTAGTAGCTGTGCGATCTCGAAAACCACCCATTCCACGGCTGGGTCTCCACGTCTGCTAAATGGGAATGGCAGATTCGTCCACCCTGCCAAGCGACTGTGAGGACAAAACGTGTAGAGAGGATGCACCAGAGCTGGCTGGGTGTCTGGTTAGTAGTAGGAATGCCAGCCCCCCCACCAACCCAGCCCTCTTCCTGTGCCCCCCACCTCCTCCCACACACACCAAGCCCGGCCTCTGGGGCCTCGTGGCTCAGCTCTGGCAGGAGCCCCTCCTTGCCAGGTGAGCACGGGGACACTGGCCTGCATGGGCCTCCCTCCCTCCCTCAAGGCACTTTTAGCTCTCAGGTTTCTTGGAAATAAAACCTAAATGCCGGGACTTTGCTGGTGGTCCAGTGGTAAAGAATCAGCCTTCCAATGCAGGGGACGCGGGTTTGATCCCTGGTCAGGGAACTAAGATCCCACATGGCACGGAGCAAATAAGCCTACGCACTGCAACTACTGAGCTCGCGCGCCTCACCTAGAGAGACTGAGTGCCTCAAAGTACAGAGCCCACGTGCCCTGGAGCCAGCGCGCCACAACTAGAGAAGAGAAAACCCGCACGCCACAACTAGAGAGAAACCCGTACGCCGCAATGAAAGGTCGAGCAGGCCTCAACGAATCCCGCGTGCCACAACTAAGACCCAACACAGCCAAAAATAAATAAATAAAATAAATAAATCTTTAAAAAATTTTCAAGAAACCCAAATGCCTTGCCCTAGCATGCAGGCTCCCCTCATCTGGCCCTGCAATGGTGTAGATCCAGCTCCACCTGTGCTGTCTTGAGCATTCGAGGTTGCCCACCCAGCATCCATCCTCCCTCCGCATCCCCAGTGCCCATAGCCCACTTGCTTGGGACCAAGCTGCCCACACCCCCTCTTCCGAAGGGACCATGGTTCATTTGTATCCATCACACATTCCTGCCACGTGCGCCTGTTGAAGGATGGACATGTAACCTAAGGGGTCCAGTCAGGGTGATTCCCTGTGTGGACTGCTGCCACAGACACATTTTCTCTCCTTCTGGGCAGGGTGGTGTTTGGATGTGAAGTCTGGAACTGGAGCGGCTATTTTGTGCTCATGAGGCAGAACTGGATTTGGAATGAGGCTGACTATGCAGAAGACAGAGATGGAAAGAAATTGGGGCCCTGACAGCATTGTTGAGCCACTGGATCAGACCAGCCCTGAAAGCTGACCTGCTCAGGGACCTCTAGTACCGTGAGCCAGTCGACCCTCTTAGTTAAGGCAGTCCCAGCTGGCTTTTCTGTTACTTGAGGCCCAATGCATCCTAACTGACGCACTTCCCCTTGGCTGCAGCTGCAGCTGGTTTCCGTCTTTGTACTTGCTCTCCTGGGTGCTCCAGGCATTGGGAGACTATCTGTCCGGTGTGCTTTCTACCACCAGTCTGGCCAGCCCTCTGCTCTGCCTACAAGCTAGCAGGCATGTACGGCCAAGCCTCCAAAGGCCCCTGGAAGTGACCACTGTCCACAAACCAGGCTTGCTCCAGGCACAGTTCAGACAGAGGCTCGCGCTTCTTCCTGTGTGAGACCAGGGCAGGTAGGAACTGCCGTCACAGCCCCTGGACCCAGCACCCAGCCTAGCTGCCTGGCTGTCATCACAGCCTCTTTGTAAAGGATGGAGCAGAATGGCACAGACGGCAGGAGCACACGGGTCTCCCCTGGTTTTAGAACCTCTGGAATTTTCTCTATTTTATCTTCTCCTTTTCAATCCTCTAGAATATACAGGCTAAAACCTCCACTTCTTGGTGGGAGGCAAAGAAGTATCTGGGCTGGAGACTGATGGAGCAGACAGAGGCCCTAATGGATCTCTAATCCCATGTTGTTAGTTCACAGGAGCCCCAGGTTTCCCTTCCACAGCCGTCTCGTCCCCAGCCCAGGAGTGCTGGGCAGGCCGGCCGTGCCCTGTGTTTTTTTAAAATACCCTGAAATGCACTTCATGATTCTGGAAGCTTTGGTTGGTCTGCAGTCACAAGTGGTGCTTGTTAAAAATCCGTGCAGCCTCCCACATCAAACAAAATTAATCAGTAACAAGCGAGATGCTATTAAGTCATTTCCCAACACGGTAACTCAGGGGCAGCCCTATCTGATTGGCCAGCCTGGGCAGCCTCCAGAATTCTCCCCGTTTGTCTGTGTGAGGTGAGCTGGACACGAGGTGTTTGTCTGTGGTTGAGTCATGTGCGGGTCTCATTCTGTTGGACGTACCCCCGTTGACCTGGCAGGCGTGCTGTGGGCCCCAGACCCCCCCACCCCGCAACCAGCGGTTCCTTTGCGGCGTCCTCTTCTCGCTTCGATGTCGCCTTCCTGAAGGTGACATCTCTTGGTCCAGCAGGCCTAACCTCCCCCATATCCGTGCCTGCACAGGTGAGGTGGCTTCTGTACAGTTATTCACTGCACCGTTATTTATAATGACCAAAAGCCCATTCATAGGGAATTGCTCAATAAATCATAATAGGCCCATAAAATGAAAGACAGTTTTTAAAAAGAATGAAGAGTCTGGGTTTGGCTTTAATCAACCAGAAGCATCAGAGCTGCCTTCGTGGCCGGGACAAGCGTGGCAGAGAAGGGGGGCGTGGGGGCCCATCTCAGCAGAGCTCTCCTCTGGGGTCCAGGGCCCCCCTGCAGCCAGGCCCTCACCGCAGGACCTCCAGGAGACTCGCTCTGGGCAGGAGTGTCGGCCTGTGGTGTTGGGGGTAGACTGGAGAAGGCGCCCCTGGTGCACACCCACTGGGCCCCAACCTGGATTCATTGCTCCAGGAGGCAACGTGGTCTCCAGGATGTCAGGACACACCTGGGACAGAACCCCCATCCAGCTCACACCGGCGCGGCCTCTCACCCACAGAGTTAGTGCAGCTCCGTCCTCCGCAGGCAAGGCCGGGCCTCCGCTGCCAGCCTTCACCTTCAGAAAACGCCCGGGGTTGGACCACCGCTCCCTGCTGGCCGCTCGGCTGGACCTTCTCCTGCCTCTGCGTTAGGACAATGGCCTCTGACGCCCCTCGGCCTCGGCCTTCCCCAGAGATGCAGCTAAAGCAGGAGACACAGACTCAGCTGCCTGAGACACTGGCAGGGTCCCATGTGGCAGCCCCCACCCAACTTTTCTTTAAATAAACCTTTTATTTTGGCATATTTTTAGATTTACAGAAAAATCGTGAAGACGGTACAGAGTTCCTGAACGCCTGGAGGTCTCCCTGTTACTAGCGTCCCAAGAGTGTCTTTGCACAAATAACGAACTGACGCTGACATGCTGTCATTGACGCGCCCACACTTGTTGGATTTCATTCATTTTCCTGCTGGGCTCCTTGCTACTGCCAAACCTGCCTGGAGTTTGGGACCATGTTACTGTACTACCTGTTAATTCAATTATTTAATTTCTTTTTTAGGTGTGTCCCGACCTCACTCTGACCCAGGAGTGGACCCGGGCCCATGACTGTTAGGTCCAAGACTAGGTCAGGCAGCCACAGGTGTGAGTTCTGGGATCAGGGCTGCCATCTGGGGCAAGGGGAGGGCGGCGGGGACACTCTGCTTCGACGCTTGTCCGAGCCCCGGCTCCGCAAGGCCCTCGGCTGGCCTGGCTTCAGTTCTGCCAGCAGATGCGGTGTGGACGAGGTCCAGGCCAAAGCCCCAAGAACAGCCAGATGTTTTTTCTAGACTGCCCGAGAGCTCTTTACGGGGCGAATGGCCTACAGCATTTGCTTCTTGACCTCTGGGCACAGGCCTGCTGCAGCTTGTGGGGCTGCTCTCCAGGGGAAACGCCATCTTAAGTGTGAAATCTGGGTTAGGCGGGGAGGGGGCCCCAGGCTCACCCCAGCCCTGACCTGGAATGATCATTTCCCAGGGAAAGTATGGCCGTCCTGCAGGTGCCAGTGGTTCCGGGGGCAGGAAGAAGCAGCCGGTGTTCTACAGAGGACACTGGGCTCAGACTAGCTCCCATGCCCCGACCTCCACATACAAGACGGTGCAGGCTCTGGATCCCAAGGAGAGCGCCTGGCTGAGGGGAGAAAGCTGGGTCACTGAGGACCAGCCTGCATCCGCTCCCCAAGCCCTGCTGCCCAACACGCTATGTCTTGCCCTCTGCCTCGACTCACAAGCCGGCTGTGCGCCTGCAGAACCGTGTCTGCCCAGGGAAGCTGTCCCCTGACTCTCCGAGGTGCCACCTGCAGGGACAGCCCTCGGCGGCCTGCCCTGCCTGCAGGCCCCTCCTCTAGAGCAGGGGTCCTGCCCCAACCTGGGTTTGAGGCACTAACTTGGTAGGAGGGTTTCCTCCAAAGGAGCCCCCAGGGGAGGCGGCCCGGGAGCCCCCCAGATCGACAGCGGTGGGTTCCAAAGTTCATCCTGGATACCCCATCCATCCTTGCCTTGGGGGGCTCGCTTACCCCCATAAGTCCCTGACAGCTTGCAGGTGGAGCTAGACAGTGCAAGGCCCCTAGGAAGGGGGCAGAGGCCCCCAGCGGCCCTCCCACCCCCACCCCTCCCAGGTGGGCTGTCCCCTCCCGCCACCACTGACCCTCTGAAACTCCTTTTCATTCCTGTGTGGACAGCGCCGCTGGCCGCATCAAAGAGCTTCTATGGAAAGTCATATTTTTCCTCAAACCAGAAAAGCTGAGGCTCGGAGCACAGGCATTCCGCTCATTATTTAGAACTAACAAGTCCTCCAGGTCCTGGTGTCAGATCAAAGCTCAGAAATTAAAGTCTCCAGAAAAGGGGCAGACGGGGATCAGCAGATTTGTGTTCACTTATTTTTTTTCCTTCGGCAGCTAAAAAAAGGGACTCGAAATCTGCCTGGCAGTTTGGAAGTCTGGCCGGGGTTTGCGAGCAGCGAGGAGACAGCGTGCTCCTGGACGTGGAGCTGGAAATATTCAGTTGACATGACAATGGAGACAGCTTGGAAGTGTGTCATGTGTGGGTCTCCAGGGGCACTTGGTCCCACGCCACCGTCCTGTCCACACACGCATGCAGACATGTGTGTGCATACAGGCGTCCAGCTGTCCGCGGGAGCTGGTGGACACTAGGGCATCTGCACCCGGGGACGCACAAGGACCATGTCCACACACGTGTGCACACAGGGGCACCCCCAGGGAGAGTCCAGAGGCTCTGTGCTGTCCTCAGGGAGCCAGGGCTGGGCTGGCCTGAAATTTGTCCCACAGACCCGGGGAAAATGGCCCTGTGACCTCTGCTCCACACCCACACCCGTGGGAGGGGGCGGAGAGAGGGGGGTGTTCACAGAGATTACTGTTCCAGCCCTGGACCTGCTGGAGGCCGAGTGGGCCACCAGGGGGCAGGGGAGGCAGCTGGAGGATTGATTGTATTTGTGGACAACTCCCTTTCCTTGTAGGTGGAAGGTCACTCCTGATGCATTGATGCCTCAGCACTTCTGGGGTCCCTGCCTCGATGCCCAGTGGACCCCAGGGATAGGGCTCGATGCTAGGGCACTCATGCAGGGGTCTCGTGTGTGGGCGCAGCCTGTGTCAGGAGCTTGTCACGGGACCAGGCGTGGGCACCCCAGGGGGCAGAACCTCGTCCACCAACGAGTCTTTGGCGGGCGGGGGGCGGGTGGGGGGAGGACACAGCGTCCAGTCTGACACATGAACCGGGGCTGGTGTCCCTTTAATGTTCACCCAGAACCCCATCTCCAACTTTAGCACCAAACAGCAAATAAAGGGAAAGAAATGGGAAACAGCTGGAAATGCTAACAATGTGACTCCCCTTTTTTTCCTCAAAAAATGATAAAAATAGTGTCACAGACAAGTTCGTTTTCTAGGCAATGTTATTTTAGGCAGTGTGTATTAATGGCATGAGAATTAGTGCAAATTAAGTAATTAGGCTCAGGCTGGCAGCTGTGCTCACAGGCACCGACAGTCGCAGGATGCACTGCTCCCGGGCGTCCCGACCGGCTGGATGGCTGGGGGCGCCAGTCCCGCCTGGATAGGACATCCCGGGGACACCCATGCTCTGAGCAATTCAGAGGGACAGAGCGGCACCAGAATAGGCCTCATGAACCTGGCCAGACGCTGGGCAGATCTGCGGGGCCAGGAGATGCCTGGAACCCAAATCCCCAGAGCCCGCTGTCTCTGGGGTGTCCCAGGGGGCCAACCTGCCCGGCAGGAGATGGGCCCCACGCCCTCCAGAGGTGACTGGCTGGGCAGCCCGGCTCCTACAGAACTGCTGGCCCTTTTCACAGTTTCAGATGAGGAAACTGAGGCCCAGAGAGGGAAGCTGACTCCCCGAGCCGCAGAGCTGGGGGTCCGTCTCACTCACCTGCACACCCCCCCAGGTCTCAGGAGGACAGGCCTCAGCAGGACCTGCCAACCTGGCGGCGAGGGTGGCAGTGTCCAGACCGCATGCTGGCCTTGGAGAGTCCTCTGGGCGCTCCTGGCTTGGCACTGGGCACCCCTGGTTCCATGCTGCCTCACGGTGCAGGGCAGGCCCCTCCCCAGCCTGTTCTCCACTCGGCAGAAGGGTCTCGCAGGGGGGATGGGAGGGTTTAAAAGGGAGACTGCTATAAGGCACCTGGCAGCGCAGCAGGTATGGACGAAGTGACCAGTAATGACTGTCACCTCGGCCGCTGTCCTGAGCCAATGCACCCCCAGGCTCCCGCTCTGTCTCTCTGACACCCCGCAGCCCAGGGTTTCTTCCTCTCGCTTCAGCACAGCTTTAAGAGAAGCTTAGCTCTCACAGAACCTGTCCTCAGAGCCCTCTGAGCCCTCTGACCTACCGCCCGTGACCCCCAACGCCCCGAGGGCAAAGGTCTCTCCGCCTCTCCGTCCCAGCTCAGAGCCAAGCAAACAGCAGGCGCTCAAAGAGTGTGTGTGGCAGCTCGGATGACCAAGGGATGCTTCTTCCCTCCAGCTCTCCGCCCCCACCAGGCCCCCATCTTCCCAGGAGACTCAAGCAGGCCCTGATGCCACCCCGGGTGACGCGGGAAGCCCTCTCCGAGCACAGAGGCATTGCCGGCCACACTGTCTTGCTCTGGTTTTCCTCAGTCAGGGCCCACAAGGGGCTTCAGGAAGCATCTCGGGAAGCACAGTGGTGTCGAGAGTAGGACGGGGCAGGGGTGTCAGGTCACCGGCTGGTGCACAGATTCTGACGGCGGGAACAGCGCCTCTCAGCGCGGGTGGCCACGAGGAGCTGGTGTCGGGCCCTCGGCACCGTCCACGTCCACGGGAGCACAGAACCTCGGGCCGCTCATCCTGGACACTGTCTGTCACTGGTCAGAGGCTGCCCTGCAGGGCCGAAGCCCTGGCACCTTCAGGCTGCTCTCAGGAACAGGCACGTTTCCTTGGTAATGAAGAGAGCCCTCAGAGGCGCAGGTGCCTGGAGGGGCTGGTGGCTGAGGCTGCAGGTGAGCTTGGAGGTGAGCCAACGGGCGGGGGGGTGGGACCTCAGCAGCCTCTGTTAAAGCAGCAAGTTCCACCCATGGAAAAACGGCGCCTTCTGCCTTGCACCCTGCACCTGTCATCTGACCCCTGCACCTGTCATCTGACCCCTGCACCTGTCTGCACCCCTGTACCTATCTGACCCCTACGCCTGTCTGACCCCTGTACCTGTCTGACCCCTGCACCTGTCTGCACCCCCTGCCTGTCTGACCCCTATGCCTGTCTGACCCCTGCACCTGTCTGCTCCCTGTACCTGTCTGCACCCCCTGCCTGTCTATACCCCTGTACCTGGCACACAGCTGGGGCTTAGCAAGTGTGCGCTAACTGAAAGCGCTATAGCAGTGCGCCCAATGTTTGAGGACCAGTAGTGCCCTGACAGGCTCCAGGTTAGGGGTTTTATGAAAGTCCCAGGGCTGCTGGAGTGACCACACACTGGGCAGCTTAAACAACGGACATTTATTCTGAAGCTGGAAGTCAAGGTGTGGGCAGGGCTGGCTCCTTCTGAGACTGGAGGTGGCATCTGGTTCAGGCCTCTCCCAGCTCTTGGTGGCTGCCGGCACCTCATGGCTCCCTGGCACGTGCATCACTGGGATCTCTGCCTCCTTGGTCACGTGGCTCCTGCCCGAGTCCCTCTTCTGATAAGGACACTGTCACGTGACGCAGGGCTGACTCTACATCCAAGATGCCTTCGCCCCGGGGTCCATAACCACATCCATGTGCAAAGACCCTGTTTCTGAATAAGGTCACGGCTATAGACTGAATGTTTGTGTCCCCCAAGTTCACGTGTTAAATCCCAACCCCCAGTGTGATTGTGTTGGGAGGTGGGGCTTTGGGGTGATGAGGGCTCATGAGGGTGGGACCCTCAGGATGGGATCAGCGGCCTCATAAGAAGAGGTCCCAGAGAGCCCCTGCCCCCTCCTCCATGTGAGGGCACAGCGAGGAGACGCCATCCATGAGCCAGGAAGCGGGTCTTCACCAGACATGGAATCTTCCAGCACCTTGCAGGACGTCCAGCCTCCAGGCTGAGAGAAATGTGTGCCATTTATAACCACCCAGCCTGCGGTGTCCTGTCATAGCAGCCCAGGCAGACTGGGACGGTCACATTCTGAAGTGCCAGGTGGACACGAATTTGGGGGGATACTGTCCAATCCAGTCCGGGGTTTCCAGTGACAGTGTTTGGGGATGTCTCTACACTCACACACTAAAATGCATCACAGGCCACAGCGAAGAGGAGCCACAGGCCCTGAGGTCTGAGGACATACCTGCTCACCTGTGCGCAGCCCAGGGCGCCACGCTCTCCAGCCCACTGCGAGGCTGCCAGTCATTGCCTGCCCACCCCCTCCCACCCCTCCCACCCCCTCCCACCCCCTTCCTGGCCATTCCTACTGCTCCAGCCCCTCGCAGCGGTGAATCCCGACAACCTGGACACCTCGGAGGGAACCGAACACCCCTTAACACGGAGACTGTGTCTCCAGAAATGACGCCCACCGTAGTCTTCATCAGCCGGGCTGCCCAGCATCCCAGGAGGCTGTGGGAGGGCAGGATCCCCAGCTCTGCCCAGGCCTCCCTAATCAGAAGCGGTGTTTATCAAGACCCTCCGGCAACCCCAGGCAAGTCGAAGTCTGAGAGGCACTGGCCCCGATGGCCAGACAAATGGACAACTTGTCCTGGCCGTTTCCCCCGTCCCAAGCAGCCCTCCCACAGACCCACGCAGGCGTGAGCCCACAGCACAGGGCCCCCTGGCTCCAGAAACATCGAGGGTTGGTGTCTGGTTCGTTACTGCTCGCAATGACTCTGACGTCTTCCCACCCTCTTTGACCAGCAGGCGTTTCTTGCTAGAAGCCTGTTGCTGCCGACAGAATCAGTGTCCCGCAGGGAGCACGGGTCACCTGCAGCTGTGGCAGGCAGCTCCCCTGCCCCCGACTGCTCCTCTCTCAGCACCTGCTCTGGTAATTTCTCGGCTGAGAGCTCCCCCCGTGCCCGGCACCCTGGCCCTGGCCCCAGCGTGCCTTGACCAGCGGGGAAAACAGGCCTGGCAGGCGGGGGGCGAGCCCATCCCTGGCCCCAGCTGTGGAGCAGCTGAGCTCATTGGAAACAGGCTGGGGCCTGAATGCCTCCCTTGTCTCTGGCCTCGTCAATGGCCTCCAGAACCACCCGGCCTTCTATTGACTCAAGATAAGTTCCAGGAGGCCCAGAGCAGCCCTGTTTGGGCCTGCGTTGGCCGGCCAGGCCAGCTGGGCTTGGTGAGTCCTGCAGGCCAGGACCCAGCTCTGCACACACCCCAGGCCCTGGCTTTGTCCTTATCCCTGCCCCCCTGCCGCCAGGCGATTACACCTCTCGCTCCCCTTGGCAGCGCCAGTGCGGACACACCCGCGTTCATGCAGCTCCTCCAGAAACAGGTGCTGGAGGTGACATCACATCTCATGGCAGAGAGCACTTAAGTCTTCTGACTTCTATCAATATTTACGTTTCCATCTCCGCAGAGAATCTAATCAGACTTCCGATGACACCTGCCCGTTGCGGGCCCGCTCTGCTCCCGGCTAGGGGCCCTGGGTGGTGGCCCCAGTCTCGCTGGTTTGGGAGTTTACACTCCTCGGGGCCTGGTCAGCTGACAGGCGGGGCCTCCGGGTCCCCAGACATGGGGCAGAGCTGGGTTCAGAGACAAGGCCCAGGAGTGGAAATGGTGGGGTCCGTCCAGGGCCCAGACCATGTGGGAAGAGAGGGTGTGTCCCCTCGGTCTGGGGCTTTGCATTTATCGCTCACACTCAGAGGCTCACCCCAGGAAGAAGCGTGCAGAAGCTCTTTCCAGAACGTTCTTTTTGGAAAAAAGCAACTTTGCAGTCCAACGCCCAGGTAGCAAGTACCATATAAATCAGGTCCACTGGCAAGTTCCAGCTCTGCTAGAGAGGACCCTGGACCACCAGAGCCGGGCTGTGTCGTGAGGACAAGTTTGGGGCCAGGTGGACACGAATCTGGGGGGTCGCCCACTGCGGCTTTGGAAACCCCGAGGCGGAGGCTCCCGTGCTCTCGTCAGGCACCTGCGCCCTCAAACAAAGCAGCAGAGCTGTCCCCGGTGCCCTGGGGGAGACCCTCAGGCTCTCTGGAGCTCCTGAGGAGGGCCCTCCTCTCCGCACAGGGTGCTGTGTCTCCCCAACCGGCCCCAGAGGCCAGAACCTCAGGGAGGCTCCCCAGCAGCGTCTGGGGTTTTACTGACACGCTAAGAGGAGACATAAACCCCACCTAATGTCAGAACAAATAGAGGCTGAAACCAGAGCGGCCTGGGAGAGACAAGAAAGGGTTCGCCAGGCCGCGCCCCCCAGACCCGAGCAAGCAAAGAGCTCGGGGGCGGGGAGTTAATCATTCCTGGTGGGCTCAGAGCAGGCGGGCCCACCCCCAGACCAGGCCAAGGCTTCACGGTGTCACCTCTCAGGGTAACGCCGGCACCAGGCCCGAGCCAGTGGCCTGGACAGACCCCCTCCCTGCTCTCTGGAGGCTCCGGTCTCGGACAGACACGGTTGCTCAGATGACCACACAGCTGGTGGGCAGTGACACAGGTCCGTGGGCCCTCGCCAGATGGTGGCAGAGCTTTGGGAGCCCATCGTCGGTCGGAAGAGGGCTCCCACGCCCCAGCTGAGTCTCATCATTATCACGGGGTACGTGTGGAGGGGGAGGAAGACGTTGACCCCCACCCCCGGGTGAAGCTTCCCCAGCGCCTCCGCTGACGGCACTGGACTGGCTGAGAGCAGGAGATACGCACCCCACGGGACCCCAGGTCACCACCAGCCCCTAGCAAAGGGCACAAAGCAGGTGGAAGGCAGAACTGAGTGAAGCCCGCCAGCTGCCACGGGCTGACCTGGGGTCTGACCTTGGGGTCCAGACTTTCCAGTCTGGGCCAGAAGAAGCCAAGCTGTCAGAGAGGGGCTGGCCTGGGTCCTTCCCTGGGAAAGCAGGGAAACGGCCAAAGTCGCCCAGGAGCAAGAGAGGCCCCCGCAGAGGGTGACCTCCTCGGACAGTCTGGGAGCGGGCGGCCCAGAGGCCCTGAGGAGAGGACCTCTGAGTGGCCAGGGTGTGGGCAGCCAACAGGGGGCCTGGGTCAGAATCTCCCCCCTGGGCCACCAGGCAGGCGCCTCCTGCCAGCTACAAGGTAGGTGCCTCATGCCAGGTACCAGGTACCTCACAGGTATCATTTTCACACCTTATGCTAATTAATTACATTTTTATAATATTATATAATAATGTTATGGCTATATTTTATGCCAATGAAATGGTAATTCTTGATGGAAGGGACAGATTCATAGGAAAAAATGGCTTACCAGGCCCACACAGAGCGAAGGTAGGAACAGTGACAAGGACTCAGGACTCACCCAACCCACATAAGGCCAGAGGTCAGAGCAGGGAGGGCAGCCCGGGCTCAGCAGGTCCTGACCCCAAGGCATGGCTCTTCCTGTGAAGGAGAGAACACGTCCAGTGAGAGAGGGAGGGCTGCGCCCACCCTGGACAGGGCCTGTGCACAGCTGTGTGCGTGCGTCTGCACTGTGAGTGTGTACCGTGTGCGCGTGTGTGGTGTGTGCATGCAGAGAGTGAAGCTGTGCAGACCCCAATGACATTTGAATACAAAATATGTTTCTGTAGTCTTGCCTTCCTGGATTAATGTTCAACGAAAAACCACTTTTCCAGGGCAAATCCTATTAAACCACTATAATAAATCCTTGTCAATCGTCTAACCTTGAAATCAAGCAGTTTCCAATTAACTTTTCTTCATTTCACTGAAATTCTAAACATAGAAATCATTTCTCTTCCATTTCAATTTAACCAAAAAATATGATTTATTCATTGTTAATTGTTCGTGTCAGTTTTTATGACTAGAGCTTCTCATCTGGGGTCATTGGGGGTGAAGAGACACACCCAAGAGCAAATCGCTGGGTGAGGAGCCCCTCACGTGCCCACTTCCCAGCTTTGCAGACCACGTCCACTTTTTCTGGGTCAAATTTTGCACAATGCACTCTCAACTTAGAGTCCAAAGCAAAATTTACCATGGGTAGTTTAGTTTGTATGGAGTTTATTTTGTTTGGACAATTTCTACCATTCTGACTTAATTATGTAAGTGATAGTTTCTGGGGTTTTTGCTTGTCATTTTGTCTCGTTTTTTTTTTCAGCTAATCCCTGAGAAAATCGCGAATAGTGTGTTACTGAGAAGGAGGGAGGACGGGTGGAGGTGTGTGCAGGAGACAAGGGGCAGAGGGGGGCTGGGGGCAAAGGCGGGGCCAGGGCGGGCTGGGAAGTGGTGGCCGAGAGAGCTCACGGAGACCCCAGCCTCGCGTGACAGGTCATCGCATTTTCCGTGTCAAATGCCAAAGGCATGGTGACGGCTGCATTGCATGCAGACGACTCTGACTTCATGCAGTCAGGGTTTTGGGGCACTGGAGGGGCTCAGGACCCAGACACTGATGCTTCTCGCCCCTGAGGGGTGGCGGGCTGCGAGGGTCAGGGAGGGCTCTGGCGGCGGACGACGACCGCAGGAGACTTCACCCCGGGTGCTGTTGTGTTCAGGTGGCCCCTCGCCCTTGGCCCCACATACAGCCGGGCGGCCATTTCCCTGCTCGAGCCCAGGCTCCCCCGCCGCTGGGCGGTCGGGGCCTATGGACCTCGTCGCAAGCAGCGGCTTTGAAAACTGCAGAAACTTCAAGGGCAGCTGTATCCCTCCCGGTGGCAAACTCACTCTGGAACTGAACGAAGAAGGGGTTTAACCGAAGGCCTCCGACGGCTCTTCAGTGACCAAGACAGTGCAGCAGCCCCCCCGCCCCGGCCAGGCTGGGCCAGGCCCGTGTGCCTCGTCTCCTCCCCTGCGCCCAGCCAGGTCGGGGGTCCTGATTCCTCCTGGACTCTCGGCCCCCCACGATAGCCTGGGGCCCAGGAGTCGTTTCCCCAGACGGAGGCCCGGGTGCAGGGCCCGGGTGCCTCATCTCCAGGAGCTGGGGTCGGGGTCCGAGCCAGCCCCCTGCAGGAGGGCAGGATGTGGAGCCCCGTGGAGACCGCCCCCCAACACCGGGGCTCCAGCAAGGGAGGCTCCTGCGTCCACAGCTCTCTTGCTGGGCTTCAGAAAACCACTTTCCTCTCCCTGTTGCTGGCTGCGTCTGGAGAAATTCTGTGCTCCCCATTCAACTTAACCTGAATTAATCACCACAGTGATTAATTGTGGGCAGGTGCCTCCCTCCCTCTGTCTCCCCCTTATTTGCTTGCAGATGGCTCAGTGGCCTCGGTGGGACCCCTCCGCGGGTCCAGGACCCATGGACAAAGGCTGAGGTCTCCTGGAGTCAGCCGGCACCTGCTCGGTGATCCGGGTCCACGCAGCCGCTCCGAGGGGCTCCTGGACACCCTCCCGGCCTGGAGGGAGGATTTCTGCTGCTTTAGCTCTGCTACCTCAAACCCTCAGCCCTTCCCAAGTGCAGAGACTAAGATTCTAAATCCATCAGCAAAGAATCAAGGAACCAGGCCCAAGGGGCACCTCTCATCTGCCTCCTGTGTGGCTGAGGCCCTGCTGCTTGGGGGCAAAAGCACCTTCTCACCCCCCGGGGCCCGTGGACGTGGTCCTGAGGTGTCTGGCCGCACCTCTGCAGACCTGGGCTTAGCGATAGTCCCTGAGATGAAGCGCAACTAGGGCCTGGGGCACTTAGAGGGAGGCCCCAGGACAGCAGGGCCCAGGTTGGGGGGGCGGGCATCCATTCCAGGCCACACAGGAGACTCTGAAAGGTGGAAAGAGGAAGGAGAAGTGGGTCCCAGGACCAGGGCTCTGTCACCCCACCCAACAGAGACGGCCTCCAGGCCAGTGCTCCCAGCTCCCGGCCCGGCAAAGGAGGAGCTCAGGTGGGGTCAGTCTCTGCCTCTGCCCTCGGCCCCCTGCTCTGTTCTCTGTGCTGCCTCTGGCCACGGGCCCTAGTTTCCGAGGAATCCGGGTGATTCCAAACTGCACAAGGGCAAACGGGGACAGGGAGGGATCCGGGGCATCTGGTGACGGTCCAGCTGCTCATGATTGGAGACTCACCCGGGGGGGGCGGGCACAGTGCCCACAGGGAAAGCCCTCGGGACACGCACCAGATGCTGACAAGCTCCCGAACATTCTTTCCGATGCGAGTTGCCAGGGAGTGGACGCCAAGAGGGAGGGCAAGGCCACGTTCAGCCTCCAAGGGTATGCATCTCCATGGCCGAATCCTGCACTGTCCCCCAGGCTCACCAGAGCCCCAAAGAAGGGACAGCCTGGGTGTTGGAGACGGAGGCCTGGAGCCAGGTCCCTGTCCCATCACTCAAGCAGGATGGCCTTGGGCAAGTCCCACATCACCTCCTCTGGACAGTGGAGGCCACACAGTGCCCACCTCGGTGACTTGTAGGAGGGTCCAAGGAGATGCCTCAGGCCACCACCACCATCACCACCATCACCTTCATCAGCACCATGACCTTCATGATCCCATCGCCATCACCTTCTCCCCCTGGGAAGGCACGCGGGCCAGGCCACTTCCTGGAGGGTCTGCCTACCCTGCAGGGCCCAGCGGGCTCCCCGGCCCCTCTGCCTGCCTGTTTACTTGGACCCTAACCACTTGCTAATGGGATCTGGGCTGGGTGGCAGCTGAGATCACCAGGAAAACCTCAGGGAGGAGGGAAGATGCTGGACACCTGACCTCCTGGTGGGAGGAAGCAGGTGTGCGGGGCCCGGGTGGGCTTGGGGGAGAGGGGGTGGCACTCTGAGCCCAGCCTGAAGCAGAATCAGTTCCTTTCCGTGAAAGTTTAGTTTTCTGGGCTTCCCTGGTGGCGCAGTGGTTGAGAGTCCACCTGCTGATGCAGGGGACACGGGTTCGTGCCCTGGTCCGGGAGGATCCCGCGTGCCGCGGAGCGGCTGGGCCCGTGAGCCATGGCCGCTGAGCCTGCGCGTCCGGAGCCTGTGCTCCGCAACGGGAGAGGCCACAACAGTGAGAGGCCCGCATACCGCAAAAAAAAAAAAAAAAAAAGTTTAGTTTTCCAAAACTCGTGAAATGAATCGTGCCCACGGCAGACTGAATGAATGAGTCAGACCCCAAGCGTGTTGTTCGCACAAGCATATTGGTGGGAAACCCACATTTGCCCCCCCAGGTGAAGACACAGGACAAGCCTCTCTCCCCTTTCACATCCTGCCCTGGATTTTGTGACGGTCACTGGCTTGCTTTTCTATGTAGTTTTTTTTTCTGTGGTACGCGGGCCTCTCACTGCTGTGGCCTCTCGCGTTGCTGAGCACAGGCTCTGGACGCGCAGGCTCAGTGGCCATGGCTCACGGGCCTAGCCGCTCCGCGGCACGTGGGATCTTCCCGGACCGGGGCACGAACCTGTGTCCCCTGCATCGGCAGGCGGACTCTCAACCACTGCACCACCAGGGAAGCCCTTCTATGCAGTTTTATCATGAATTAGGTAGCTTTGCCCGTTTCTTAATTTCTAGTCAGCAAAATCTTGCTTCCATGTCCTGGGACCCGCTTCTCCCTGAACGGAGTCCTTCCTGCCAGAGTCTGGGGCAGCGATGGGCTCCACTGAACAAACACCCCACACGCTGTTCACGCTGCTCTGAGTGTTACGTTTGGGTTGTTTCCAGGTTTTTTGCTTTATAAATAATACTGCCATGGACATTCCCACAAAATCCCCAAGTCCTCCACACGGGAATTTCTCCAGGGCTGATGACAGGGTGGAGGCGCCCATCTGGGGTGTGCTCACTGGGCTTTTCCAAAATGCTGGTGCCAAGTGACCACCAGCCCAGCGGGGCGTGAGGGTTCCCGCGCCCTCACCAGCCGCTTGTCTGGTCTTTTTTAAACTTTTGCCAAGCTGCCGGGTGAGTAATGATCTTGTATTGTGATCTTAACTCGCTTTTCCTGATTACTAATGAGGTCTGATAGTATCTGGGTTCCTCTTTGCTGAGCCACTTACCCGGTGTTAAGTCAGGCGCTTTGTCCTACTGACTCCTGTTAGAGTTTGGTTTTCCATATTCCCAGCCCTCCTTTTTTGGTTGAATGTACGCAAATCTCCTCCCACTCTGTGGTTTGTCTCTTCACTCCTTTTATGGGGCCTTTTAATGAATCAGAATTTCTTAATTTTGATGTATTGGAATTGATCAGTCTTTGCCTTTATGGCTATTATCTTGTAAATTGTATAAGAAGTCCATCCACAGCCCAAAGTTACAAAGATGTCCCTCTATATTCTCTAAAATGCTCTAGTTTTGTGTTACATTTAAGGATTTGTCTACCTGGGTCATTTTTTTAGTGTGAAGTAGATCCTTATCTCCCACTTAACTCGCTGTTTATCTCTGTGTTCAATGCCCATTGGTCTCTGCAAACTTGGGGGCAGGGTTTGCGCAGTGACCCCCCCTACCATAGATCCGAGAAGAGTTGTTGATTTTCTGTCTGTTCAGCTTCTTCCTTGTTGTGAGGACGGGGTGGCGATTTCCCAGCTCTGCGAATGCAAAACCAGAGCCGGAAGTGGACCTCTTCCGTTGGGTGTCAATACCACGTGCATGGCTTGTTCCTGAGCTCGCTGGTCTGTTCCACTGGTCTGGTCTGTTCCCTCATCAGTGCACCAGGTCTTGAAGATTAAAGCTATAATTGCCTCGATATCAGAGCCAGTCTGTCCCTTGTCCTTCAGAGCGGCTTAGCTATTCTCAGCTCTCTGCACCTCAACATAAATTTTTGAATCAATTTGCAATGATCCACCAAAAATAAAAAAGGAAATTTAGGCTGGGATTATACAAATCCACGGATTCCTTTTGGGGAGAACTGACTCTCAAGTTCAAGACTACAGCATTTCGTTGCTCTAATTACTTGGGTCTTGTACGTCTCTCAATGTTTCTCGATCAATTTCTTCTACAAGAATCTTACACATCTTTTGTTTTTCTTATGCATTTCATACTTTTATGCCTTTGTAAATGATAAATTTTCTAAATCTCAGTTTGTCACTGGCCTATAGAGAAGCAGTTAAGTTTTACGTGTTGATTTTGAATGTAGCAAACTTCCTGGGTCTCCTATTAATTTTGACAATTTATCTCCTTGTTTTTCAGCCCTTTCTCCACACATTATCATGTCCTCTGTGAACAGTGAAAGTTTTCTGCTCTGCTTGTCGATCTTTGGCCGGGCCTCCAGAATGATGCTGAGTGAGACCGGTGGCAGGGAAATTCCTCCTTTTTCCCAGTCTCAGAGTGAAAGCTATAGGGTTTCTTATGCAGACAATTAAGGTTAAGGAAGTTTCCTCTCTTCTTAATGGAAGCATTTTTTCATGAATTGATATTGAATTTTATCAAACATTTTTCATCTGTTGTGATCTTCCCCTTAAATCTGTTGAGACGGATGACTATATTAATTCATTTTGTAGAAATTAAACCACTATTTTATTTCTGGGATAAACACAACTTGGTCATAACGTATTACCCCTTTTCTACATTGTAAAGATTCGTTGAGTTTTTAGGGCCTATAATTTTCCTTTCTTGGGCTGCTCTGCACCAGTTTTGTTTTCGAGGGTGTCTCCTACTTTGCTGTGCCCGGAAGAGCTGAGTGGGTCGTTTGTTTCTTGACTATATTTGCTGAAAATCACCGGCGAAGGCATTTGAAGCTGGCATTTCTTAATAAGAAGATTTTTAATTTTAACAATTAAAAATATATAAAAGTATATTTATATATATTTTATATTTATATTTTATAAATATTTTATATTTATATGGGTATTACTTCATATAAAAGTAATATATAAAGATTCTCATACATTGCTGGTAAGGGTGCAAGTTGATACCATCACTCTGGATGACAACTCAGCAATTTCTACTAAAGCTAAACGATCACAACCCCAGTGTGACCACGACCTGAGCACACACATCTACCCAGACAAGTGTGAGTCACACCCGCTTTACTCTGAGAGCCCAGAGCTGGAAACTGTCCACTTGTCCATCCACGGGGCTGCGGTTTATCCCCACGATGGAATAGTGCCCACCAGCAAAGCAGCGCACAAGGCAGGTTCACGTGACGTGAGTGGGTGTCACAGGCACGGAACTGGGTGACAGGAGCAGGTGCTGTGACCTCACCCACGTGGGCTCGAGAAGGAACAAAGCCGAGTCGTGGGGACGACACCCGCGGGGCCGGGACTGGGGCAGGCGTTAAGTCACTGCCCTCGGTTCCCCACCCACGACCCCTGGGGCCAGGGTTCCTTCCCCCGAGCGCCAGCCTGGAAGTCGAATCGCGGTCACTCAGAGGCGGTGCTTCTGGGGAGACGCTCCAGGCAGCTCTGGGGGGTCTGGAAGCATGAACGTCATATAGAAATTCAACCGTGTGTGACGTCACATTGGTGTGCGTTGCCTCATTCCCTGGCGAGCGAATGGACCGGAAGGGTCCCCTTGGGTGGTTCCTGGGCTTCCCGTGGGCCTGGGAAGGAGGCACTTTGGACATCATCTCACTGGACAAGCAGGGAAATTGACACCCAGAGAGGGAAGGGCCGCCCAAGGCAGGAGTAAGTGCCACAGATCTGAGTTGGGCTGGACGTCAGGGAAGGGTTAGGGAATGCGTGTCCCTCGGCCCACGGTCAGACCAGAGTCTCTCAGGCAAGACCTCCTTGGTCACGGCTACAGCGGGGACCCAGGCACCTGGGCCTGCTAAGTGGGAGCCTCTGGGCCCAGAGGCGGGTCCAGAGCTGCCTTTTCCAGGCCCCGGGGCCATCTGTGGGCTCCCTACTTGGCCCCTTCTCCATGTGCCCAACAGAGCTTTGCCTGGTCCACCAGCTGGCCGCAGGGATGGGCTGTACCTCCAGCGGCTGGCGTCCTGGACATCACAGGAGGGCGGAAAGGGCAGGAGAACCCATCTGCCCTCAGCACAGACTCCTGCCACGGCCTCAGGCACTGATGACCCTGAGGTCATCATGACCGGCAGCGTGTCCCCAGCCACTCGACCTGGGGTCTGGGGTATCCATGCAAGCCTGTGACTTGGGGTCCAGATTCTCCAGCACCGCTTTGGCCCTGGGCCAGCTGGTCCTCATTTTCACACAGCTGCTCAGTGACTTGGTCGTTTCATCCGGTGGGGACGTGGTTTCAGGATCCAAAGGCCCCTCCGCCTGCGAACTGCGAGCCTAGATTCGCCCCCCAGTGATGACCCCATCCGAGGACACTGAAAGCCTCCCCCACGTTTGTGGGTGACACCGGTCCCTCCAGATACTTGGGTCTGCAGCCGGGATGTCTCCTCCCAGAGAGCAGAGCCGGGGTCGCGGTGGGAGAGGGGCCAGGAGGAGGGGGACGTTCCTCGACAAGAGGAGGCAAGGCCGCTGCACCGAATTCCGGATGCGGCTCTCAGCACAAGCCCAGTCTTGTGGGGACGGGCCGCCCCTCCTGGTGCTGACAGCCCGGCCCACGGGGCAGCCTCTCTGGGCTGCAGGTGGCCTGTCGAAGACGGGAGATCATCCCTAGGGCCGGGGAGATTGATGGCATTCCTAGGGACCCGCCCTGCACCCCGTGTGGACGCAGCCCCAGATCCGGAGGCCAGTCTGCGAGCATCCGCAGGGCCGCAGGCCATGTCGAGATGAGCTGGCCCTGGCCCTGGGCCGGGGAGATAAGACACCTACACAAACAAGGGCACAAAGGCTGCTCTCATGGCCGCACCAGCTGCGTGCCAAGCCTTCAGCGGGCACTTTATGGCACGTTATCTGCTCTGCACCCCACAACAGCCCTGCCAGGTGGGATTTTCGCTCCCATTAAACAGATAAGGAGACAGGGTTCTGAGAGGCGAGGAGGTGGCCAAGGTCACGCAGGTTATAAAGTGGCTGGGCCTGGATTCCACCCAGGCCCACCTGGACGGAAGCCCACCTCCCTTTAATAGAGTAATAAATAGACTCTTTGTTTTAAAGAAAACATTTTGAAAAGCTATGCTGGTTCTGGGGAAAGAGCAGGGGTGGGACACGTGCACGGCCTCCACCCCTCCTAGCATCCCACAGACCTGGCCAGGAGACACCACCAGCAGAGGCAGAAGCCCAGGGGCAGTGGGGAGAGAGGGCAGTGGCGCGAGGGCTGTGACGCAGCCTGGTCTGCATGCAGAACCCACATAGGTCCGGGGGGTGGTGGCCCCAGGTGCCTCGAGCTCTGAGGGGGAAGACGGGGTGAGCCCGTGTGAGTCCCTGATCTGAGCCCCCATGACTCCCTTCCCTGACCCCAGCAGGATTAGGAGATTTGTTCAGATGACCTGGTCTCTGCGATGCCAGACTAGCTGAGACCCGGAAACCACAGGACAAACGGGAATCCAGAAGGTGGGTGTGAGAGCAGCCCAGGACAGGCAGGGTCTTCATCTCCAGCAGGAGCCTGGGAGCGTCTTCCCAGAAAACAGCACCACCCGGGAGCACGTAGCCCTGGAGATTTCTGGCGAAATGGCCCAGCTGGATCCCCTCACGCCACGGTCCCCAGGCTGCAGCAGGAAAAACAGGGACCAAAGCAGACCCAGAGATGCTGGTTCAGGACAGAGCCCAGGTGAGGAGACCAGGTGAGGAAACTTCTCAGATGTCCTCGGTGTGAGGACAGGCCCGGCGACCATGAGATGACCCCAGGCTCTGTTGAGAAGGGGCACCCAGCATAGGAAATGAAAATAAAAATCTGATAGTAAAACAGAAGATCTGGGTGATACGGTTGAAGAAATCTCCCAGAAAGTAGAGCCGAAGGACAAAGTGGTACAAAATTGGAGAAAAGAGACTTAGAACCATGGACAACCAGGTCAGGGGGCCCAATGTCCAAATAGGAGTTTAGAAAAAGAGACTAGAGAAAATGGACGGAAGGAAATCACTAACGAAACAATTCAAGAAAATGTCCAGAACCGAGGGCATGTTTAGAGACAGAGACAAGGCAGAGAACCGGCCACAGAGCCTTGGGGGCAAAGGGACAAGCTGGAGCCACAGGAAGGAGGCGTCATTCAACGGTTCCGAATTCTCCACAATGGTGTGGAAGCTGTGAGTCCTCGGAACTAACGGTGTCTCCGCAGTTTTGGAGGGAAGTCATTGCAGCTGGGACTCCACTGGCAGCCACACGGCCAGCCAGGACAGCGCCAGCCACGTCTGGTGTGATCCTCCCAGACAACTTCATTCAGACACACACACGGCCACACGGTTTCACAAGCGGGTCCAGTTGTGAGGATGCTGTATCAAGGACGGTGTTCTCTGTCACAACGTACACAGCGCTGCTCTCTTCTTGCCGGCCATGCGTGCTCCTTTCTACCCACGCTGAGACCAACTCAGCCACCACTGTGAGGGGCTTGTAACCTGCTTCGGTGTTTCTGCTCTTCCCAGTAATTGTGCAGGGATTGTCCACGAGCAGGTCCCGGGGCCCGTGTGTGAGCATCTTAGTAAGACAGAGGCCCAGAAGTGGAATTCCCAGCGTGCATGCTCTCAACGTTGGCAGGTACTGCCCTCCAGGAGGGTGGACCCGGTTCACCACCCCCATGCTGGCGCGAGAGGGCGCTCTGGGCAGCTTTGCCAGCCCGAAAGAGCCGCAGTCTCCTCAGTTGGTCAGCCTGGTAGCCAACCCCCCCACAAAAAGGGGCAGATTTGAGTTTCCCCGATCGTCTGTGAGGTGCACCCTTTCCTCTCCCATGACTCACAGGTGCCTGTCCTGTGCCCCTTCTTCTGTCACTTCTTTTCTTTTTATCTTTGACACGTAGATGCTCTTCCTATAACTGGAGTATTAACTCTGTTGAGTATACACGCTCCCATCCCACCATCCACATTTTAACTTCCATACACAAGTTTTAAATTTTTAGGTGATCAGACCTGTGAATCTTTTCCTCTATGGTTGCTGGGTTTGTATGTGGCTTATAACACATGCCAAGTCCCGAGGAGATTCGGGTCCTAAGGGCCTTTCTCAACCAGGCGTAGGAGCTGGTCAGCGGCAGCTGGCCCTGCTTTCCCGCGCCCCGGGCGGGGGGGAGGGGAACACCACCCTCCTCTCCCAGTGCCATTCCCTGAAGCCCCACCCCCTGAGGGGGGCTGCCCTCAACATGCACAGAGAGCTTCCTGGTCTGGGGTCCAAACTGCTGGTCTGATTACAGGAGGAATGCAGACCTGGGGAGATATTGGGTGACCGCCCCCCCCAACTCTCTTTCTTCCTGGAAGACCCTGGTCAAGCCACAGAAGCTCAGAGGCCATCTGGACGTTGAGGGGACGGCCCACCCTCGCTGCCCAGGCGATGAGCACAGTCACCCCTCAGGTGGCTCTACAGGAACAAGCCCTGTGGCCCTGCTCCACGAGCTAGCACAGGTGACACTGGGCCCAGGATGCGCTGCAGGCCCCTTCCAGCCCCCTCGACCCCTTGGGCGGAGTCGCCATCATTCTGCTTCCCAGAAAAGATCCCTGAGGAACCAAGTGGATGGGTGACCAGGAGCAAACACTGGGCCTAGATTTGAATTTAGGGAAGCAGCCTGGCCATCGCCACCCGGGCAGGTGCCCAGCTTTCCCAGGAGATGCCCCGAGGGCAATAGGCCAGCCTCCCCGCACACTCCCCGCTCCTCAGATTCCCCTGGGGTCTGTGCGTCCACACCACCTATGCCGGGAGGGAAGAACCCGGAATCTGTGTCTGTCCTGGGAGGGAAGGGGCTGAGCAGGGAGCCCTGAGCTTTGGGTTCACTGTCGCTCTGTCACTGCCTCTCTGGCCTTGCACTGCCACGTCCCCTCCCGAGACTGCTCCCTCCCCTGTGGTTCCCTGGGGGGCATCTCAGGGGCAAGTCAGCTCCCAGGAGTCTGGGCACTTCCGAAATTGCTCCGGCATGTGGATTTGGGGGCAGTTGTCCTGAGAGCCTGGGTGCCTGCGTGTGTATACTTGTGCACGCACGTGCGTGCCTGTGAGCAGGCGTGTACGTGTGCACAAGCATTTGTGTGCTCGTTTGCAGGTGTGTGCAGGTGTCCTCCATCCACGTGTGCGTGCACACACATGTGTCGTGGACACACTAACTCAGCTCCCCCAGCCCCCCAGCAGCCCTGACTTGCAGCTGAACAAACAACACTCTCCCAGCAGATTCGTTTGTCTGGAGACCAGCTCAGAGGCTGGAGGGCAGAGCATCCCACGCGCTCCCACCCTTGGACAGAAAGTTTCTCCACCGAGAAGGCAGAAGTTCTTCTTTTTCTCCTTGTTTGTCCAGAGACATCCACTGCCCAATGCCCTGCTTATGGAAAGCTTCACGGTAGCCAGGGCTGCAAATCCAAGAGAGAAAGGGGGTGGGGGCGGGAGAAGCAGCTTCTATTTCCAACTGTAGCGAGACTTCTTCCCTTCAGGAGCAGGCCTGTCACTAAGATTTTCTGGTCAAGAACCTGACTCAAGAGGGTCCCCGCAGAACAAACGCACCTCCACCCGCCACTGCAGCTGGGACCCTCCCAGCACAGCCTCGGGGTCCACGGCTCCCGCAGGGGGCCCATTGCTCTGCTAGCCACTGCCACCCTCGTGGGCACACATGGGGCCTCCACTTTCAAAGCCAGCCTGCACCCCCAGGAAACGGTCTTTCCACCCCTCGTCATTCTCCCAGGTCAATGAACTGTCCCTCTTCCCCGGGGCTGCTCCCGTGAGCCCAGAGGTTGTTCCCAGAAGGGCATCTGGCCACGTGGATCCCCAGACAGGTGCTGCCCCCGTTGAGGGGAGCAAACCCAATACGTGAAGGAAGCTGGAGGTCTGGGGGCAGGTGGACCCCATCCAGCCCCCCGTAGAGCCTCATGGGCATCTCTGGGCTGAGGGCCGGCCTCGGGGGCTCCTGGGTGGGGGACCCGGGCTCTCCCTCCTCGGGACGGGGGGAGAATCCTCAGCAGCCCTGCCTCCAGCTGCCCCGGCTCCCTCCTCAGGCAGCTGCCCAGCTTGGGCTCAGACAGGGACCCCAGAGAACTACTTTCTCAACCCAGCGAATCCCCCTGGCCCCCACATCCACCAGCTTTTTAATGGTTAACCAGAGTAATAAAAACAGACGATAATGCAGTTTTTGATCCCTTATCAGCATCCCAGAAGCCTGTGAAGCAGTGAATGTGCCACTCGGGGACCCAGCCCGACCACCCTTTCATGTGCAGCCAAGCGGCTGAAACGGAAAAAAGCCTTTCCAAGCCAAACGCCCTTGGCCAGCGCGAATTTTGCAGTAAAAATAGAAGAGGAAATTCCCAATCTGCTGGTTCATGTGTGACACGCGGTTCTGTGGCAGGACAGGGGCCCGAGAACGTTGTCCCTTCATCTGAGGCCTGGCCTCCTTCCTCCAAGAGAGCACATGCCTCGCCTAAGGCCTTTGTGCTTTGCAACCAGCCGGCCAGGCGCTACTGTGGGGACCAGAGACTCCACCGGGCCTGCCTGCATCCCCCCAACTTTGATCTGCATTTGGCACCATGGACGCTCCAGCCCCCATCCTGGCCCCAGACCCCCAGGGCCTCGGCCCCCACGACGCAGCTTCCCCAGATGGCTCTCTGATGCTAAAGACGACCAAGCCCGGAGGTGGGGCTGGAGAACCCCGGGGTCCACCTGCTGCTGGCAGCCCGGGGAAACCGGGAGAAGACAGGCACATCAGGACTTGCGGAAGCTCGGCAGTAGGGGCACATTCGTCTGGGGGCACCTGCTCTGTGCCGAGCTCTCTGAGTCTTAGTGGCTGGGGTGCATTTTACCACCAGTTCTTAAGAAAGCACAACCTTCTTGTCGTGTTCGCAAGTCTAGGAAATGTGAATATGCTTTACCAAAAAAAAAAAATTCCAGAAAAATAGTTCCAACTGATATTTTTTGAAGTTTTAAGGGTCAGGCCTCATATTTGAAAAGATGCTGGATGCAGGAACAGAGGCGTGAACGAATCAGTGAGTGAACGAATGAATGAATGGCACATTCCTCTTCCAAGAACGAAGAGAACGGTCCAAGAGCACCCCCATTTGGGGTCTGAGGGCCACAGGCTCCTTCTTTTTCCTTTAAGGGCCTGGTTCCGGGGCCCCAGGGCAGAGTGGACGCTGCCTAAGGGCTGGGGCAGCCCAGGGGCTGCCCCATAAGCCCTTCTCCTCTGAGAAAAGCGAGGTCCCTGTTCCGAGTCTGGCTCCACTACCCTTTCTGCTGAATTCTCACCTGTCCCCCCGCAGTCCCGATGGGGTGTCTGAGGATGCTCTGTGCAGAGCCCCATGGCCCCCTCCATCCTTCCTCCACCCTCCAGGGGTGCCCGGGCCAGGTGCTGGGACCCACAGGTGGAAATGGGGCACAGTTCCCGCCCTCGGGGGCCTCAGGATCTGGTGGAAGAGAAAAACATGGAAACAGCACCCCGATTTAGGGTTCAGGCAACTTCTTCAGCCCTGATCCCACCATGTGAAGGTTGGCCAAAGGGCGGATGGCCACCAGCACGACACCAGCAGGTGCCCCGTGAAGGGGGAGGGGAGGGTCTTTCAGCGTTGCAGCCGAGAGCACCTGGATGTGAGACCATGGGAGAAGGCGCAGGGGGTGGGCTGGACAGGAAGGTGGGCACGCCTCTTCCAAGTGCAGTGACGCTACTGTCTGGGTCTCTGGATTTATCATGCTGACCAGAGCTGCTAAGTTTAGGGAGACGGATGGTGTCTGCCTCACTCCAGCTGGGATGCACACTGGTGACTGAGTACACGGTAGGTGGGAAAGGTGTGTGGACCCTGCCACCTGACTTGCCCAGCCACCCTCTGCAGGGCTGTCACATGGCCACAGCAGCCTGGTCCTGGGTCCCTCCAGCTGGAGGAGAAAGTTCAGATGTATGGAATTTGCAAGGAGGCCCACGATGCAGAAATCCCACAAAGGGGCCCACCTGTGTCTGCACTGACACCAACCAGGCTGCTGGCCCACAAAAGATTCCCAATGGCCCTGGAGACACCAGAATGGCCCAGCTCTCACTGCTGGGAATGAGCCCAGCCAGACAAGCCCCCAGCCCAGCAGCTGGTCTGGTGCGTCCTGCTGCCACTGACCAGCAGGGTGAGCCCAGGTGGCCCTCAGACCTCACTCTGACCCTCGGCTTCCAGACCCAAGGTCCGTTTCCCTTCAAGGTGGTGGTTCCAACACTTTGGGCAGTAAGGTCAGAGCTCAGGGGGTCAGAATCCCCGGACCTGTGGGAGTGTCGCCAGCTCTCGAGGGACGGGACCTCCCAAAGCCCACAGGAACCTCGGCTGCCCAGCCTATGACCAGCAGGGGACAGCAGGACGGTCCATCTTACAGACAGAGGAGCAGGACACGGGGAGGCAGAGAGGCTCAAGAAAGCACCAGGCGGGCAAGTCCTGAGGAGTATTTATAGCTGGAAAACGGCACCCTGTGAAGACACGGGCTGTCTCGAGCCCAGAGCTGAAAGTTCGCTCTAAGTTCACGGGTGCCTCTTTGCCCGTGCCACAAACATCCTTCCTGGGGCTGTGGGAGAAACGCAGATGGATGCATGAGAAGCGGCTTCCTGGCCTGGGACTCTGGGTAGGCCCGGCCTGGAGGGGCCCGGGGACCCCGCAGGGAGTCGGGGGCAGCTGCCCAGTCAGCATTCTGACTCCTGTCGCCCTCCTTTCCGGGGTTCACCTCCTACAGCCCCCCTTCTCAAGAGCCTGCCTGCTGACTCGAGTCCAGCTGTCCTCCCGGGGCAGTGGCATTTCAAAGGGTCCCAGAGGATGAAGAGGAGCTCGCCAGGCAGAGAGGAGGGAGGGCCGCGGGCGTGGGAACCGAGGGAGCCCAGCCTTATGGAATGACCGCGTGCAGACATGCGAGGACAGCAGGGACAGCAGGGCCGGGCGGGGGCGCTGTGGCTCTGGAAAGCCCCGGGGTGGGGGGCTGAGGGCCTGCTGGCGGGAGCCCGGCCGGAGGCCGCCCTGGCTGCTGGCTGGCGGCTTCACAGGAAGAGGTTTTCCTTCTTCTCCGGCTGGAGACAGCGGAGGAGAGGGCGTGGGTGGGAGGGAGCTGGGGAGTGCCCCCCCACCCCCGCCCGGCCAGCTCAGGCAGAATCCAGGAGGAAGGAAGGAAGCCACAGGCAGGCGGCAGCTTGTTGCAGTTGGAGGGCGGCTGCCCGGCCGGGCGTGCACCACGCGGGCCGGGACATGCCACAGCTCAGCCAGCCTCCCCTCTCAGCGTCCCCCTCGACGTCCTGGCTCCTTGACAGTCTCCACCGTCTCCGCTGCAGGTCGAGTGGGGCCCCCCTGGGAGAAGGGGTCCAGGAGCTGGGACTTAGGTTTCATCCTCACATCTGCCTGTGACCAGCCTGGTGCTCGGCCTGTGGGGACGGAGGGATATGTCTGCAGCTGGGAGGGCCTGGGACATGAGGCTTGGGCCCGAGGGAACATCCAGACAATGAGAGGACATGAGGCACCAACTCTCCCAGCAAGAGTGGGAGGCTCATGGAGCTGGAGATCAGAGTCCCTTCCTGAATCTGAGCCCCAGCATCCTTGTCTGAGCCATGGGCCAATAGCCTGTTACAAGGCTCACCTTATCAGAGATGCTGGACACAGGTGCTCCCTGAGGGCTGTGTGGATGGATAGATGGATGGATGCATAGACTGATGGAGAGATGGATGGGTGGAAGAATGGGTGATGGGTGGGTGGATGGATGGGTGATGGGTGGATGGATGGATGAATGGGTGGATGCATGGATGGATAGATGGTTGGATGGGTGATGGGTGGATGGATGGATGAATGGGTGGATGCATGGATGGATAGATGGGCGGATGGGTGGGCGGTTGGATGGGTGATGGGTGGATGGATGGATGAATGGGTGGATGCATGGATGGATAGATGGTTGGATGGGTGGGCGGTTGGATGGGTGATGGGTGGGTGGATGGATGAATGGGTGGATGCATGGATGGATAGATGGGCGGATGGGTGGGCGGTTGGATGGGTGGATGACTTGTTGGTGCAGCAGAACTCCAGAAAATGTAGTGGCAGGTACAGATGGAGAGTAGCACTAGTTCCGTAGTGTTTCCTGTGTGCCTGCTATGTGTCCATCTGTGTGCATGGCACCGGATGAGGTGCTACATGGCAAGCAGAACCAGACTTTGCAGAGGGAGCTCTGGGGCTGAGCACAGCATTCTGTTGCAGGTAATGATAGCACTAGTACTCAGTGAAACCAGAGGCAGCCCCAGCAAAGACAGCGCTTACCCCCTCCATGCCAGGGCCAGCACAGATGCCCTGGAGAAATGAGGCTGTGGTCAGACAGGCCCGGCTGCAGGAGAGGGTCCACAGTGGGGAGGGTGGGCAGAGTCAGGACAGTGTCGTCCAGCCTGGCCGAGGATGCTCTGTGAGTGGCCCCTGAGGGTCTGGCCCTACCCCCCGGCCCCTGACCCTTGTTCCTTTTTGTGTCCCCCTCATGCCAGGCTCTGGTCAGCTCCCCGTGGATGCTCCCACGTGGAGCTTTGTGAAGATCTCTTGGCATTCACTGGCTGTCCGGGACCCTCTCCCATTGACATGTGAAAACAGTGAAAGGGGAGCTGGAGGTTGGCCTCTGGGAGCACTTAGAAGGCCGCCCTGGTCTTAGGACTCTCCAGGTCTCCCTGAGAACCCCTGCCTCTCTCTCCACTTCTGGTCTCTCCTTTGGTCCCAGCTTCTGCTCCCTTGTGTCTCGGGCTTACATGAGGCCCTTACCTTACATCAGCTCCATGGACTGGCAATTCTTCAAGTTTCTGAGTCCAAGCCCATGACAGAGAGCTGTTCCCATTGTGCAGCCATCAGTGGAGGCCTGGTTGTATTGGTCATGGGTCCGCAGGCGGCCCCTGGACAGGGTGTCCTTGTGTTGGCTCTTTTCTGGGTCAAGCTTGGTCTGACTGGAGTTCCAGACCTGGAGCCATCCATGTCAGGGACAAACGGCTCTGTCCCCAGATTCAGCACCATTAAAAGGACAGTAAAGGGACACCATGAGTAACTCCATGCTAGTAAGTTCTGCAGCTGAGAAAAAAAGGAAAAAATTATTTAAAAAACACAAACCGTCAAAACTCAACCAAGATGAAACAGATCATTTGAATGGTCCTATAATCATGGAAGAAATTGAATTGATAATTTAGAATTTCCCCCCAAAAGAAATCTCCCAGATCCAATGGTTTCACTAGAGAATTCTACCAAAAATTTAAAGAAGGAGTGACACCAATTTTACACAATTTCTTCCAGAACATGGGAGGGAATACTTCCCAGCCTATTCCATGAAGATGGCATTATCCTAGTACCAAAACTAGACAAAGACAATATAAACACAAACACAAAAAACCACTACAGACCAATGTCTCTCATGAACTTAGGTGCAAAAATCCTCCATAAAATAAAAGCAAGTTGAATCCAACAATGTATAAAAAGAATTAGACACCAAGACCAAGTGGGATCTATCCCAAGTTTGCAAGTCTAGTCAATGTTAAAAAACCAGAAAATGGGGCTTCCCTGGTGGCGCAGTGGTTGAGAGTCCGCCTGGCGATGCAGGGGACACGGGTTCGTGCCCCGGTCCGGGAAGATCCCACGTGCCGCGTAGCAGCTGGGCCCGTGAGCCATGGCCGCTGAACCTGCGCATCCGGAGCCTGTGCTCCGCAACGGGAGAGGCCACAACAGTGAGAGGCCCGCGTACCGCGAACAAAAAACAAAAAACAGAAAATGTAATTTACCACATCAACAAGCTAAAGAAGAAACAGCATATCAATTGACGCAGAAAATGCCTTTGACAAAATGCAGCACCATAAGAAACATAAGAAAACATAACATAACAACATCCACAAGAAAACCCCAGGTAAACCGGGCGTAGAGGGTGAATCTCTTCAGCTTGATAGGAGACAGGATTGTTCTCAAGGTTGGAGAAGATCCTGCACAGCCGGAAATATAATTTATTTATAAATAGTAAACAAACAAACAAGCATTCATCATTTTTGAGCATGTACTATGCTCAGGTGTCGTCCGGAGCATTTAACATAACCATGTCCCAGGAGAGAAAACACTGGGGCCGTTCCTCCCACTTCTCTTAACTTGGTTCCCGCTCCTGATGCTGGCGCCCAGTGGCCAAGCCTGACCTGGAGCTCCTCCCGGGAGCACACAGGCCATGTGATGGGGACAAAGGCCAGCAGGCCTGAGGTCCTGGGGGAGGCCCCAGCTGGGGAGCAGAGGGGCAGACAGGCTGGGCTCCTGGTGGGCAGGGCGTCTGGCTGTTTGTGGGAAGGCCGATGATGGGGAAGCCACATCAGAGGGCCGTGGCCTTCCTCCGGCCTGGCTGCCCCCTTCTGAGCAGGGGGAAGCACAGTGAGATCACCTCGTGTGCTGCCCCATTTCTTAACAATGAACAAGACGTGAGGCAGTATGACAACACACCCCACTAGCGGGTGCTGGGTCAAGAGCATTTACAGTACTTCTTCCAGGTGTGCTGGAAATCTCATACCGACGGTAATGAAGGCCTCCTAGTTCCAGCCCAGCCCACACTGGCCTGAAATGGCCTTTTTAGCCACTGACTTCCTTTCCCGTGGGCGTCTGGGGCCTGAGGCCTCAGGACTGCTGGGCTTCGGGGTGGGGAGAAAATGTCCCTCAGCCTCAGCTCTGAGTACGTTGTGGGTATGGGTCAGTTCAGGGCGAAAGAGGAGCCTTGGGGCTTATCCCCTCCCACCTCCCCACTCCCACCCTCTTACAGAGCCAAACGCCCAAGGTGGGGAGGGGAGAACTCAGGAGGGAGGCCCACGGGTCTGCGTGACGCAGAGCCCAGAGCCAAGGAGAGCAGAGGCCTGGGAGGAGGGGGCGGGGGGGACACGCGTGAGTTCTGTGGGAGGCCAGCCGTCGGGCCCTGCAGCCCTGAATGGGGCCCATCCCGAGCCTAGAGCACGAGGACCCAGAAAGCACAGGGCCGTGTATCCTGGCTCAGAGCTCGGAGCAGGTGCTCAGAAAGCCTCAGGCCTGGAGGTGGAGGGCATCGCTGCAGCCCAGGCTTTCCAGAGACCATCCTCTACCTCAACCTCGCAAGGAGACCCCAGCCTCCCTCCAAGGTGCGCCCCGCCCCGCCCACTGCCCCCACCTTGGCCAGGAGCAGATGCGTCAGAAACAGGCAGACTGTCATCGCCAGGGCCTCCCTCTCTCAAGACCCTTGGCTGCAGGATGGGCGCTTTGAATGCGTGTCACCCAGGAGGTGACAGCCTGTCCGCCGCACTCCACACCCAGCTGTTGGGTCACACGGTTGGGAGGGAACGGAAGGGCCCCAGGGCTCGGATGGGGACCTCTTCCCCACGTGGCCCTCGTCTCTAGACTCGTCTAAGAGCCATGCCGCAGGGCTGGAGCCTGGCGAGGATTTTGTGCTGCAGAAAGGGAGCCAGAGCCGCTGGTTTGGGGTGTTTGTTGCACAGCAGTGGTGCCGGGGTGACATGTCTGTCCCTCGGGCTTGGGGCTGAGGCCTGCGTTCACTTCACTCGAGTGCTGGCTTCCGAGTTGGGGAGTCTTGGCGGTTCTCTGCCGGCAGGTCCCACGAGACCCTGCCCGTGGTCACCGCCCACACCTGGGTCTGTCCCTCCTTCGTGCTCCGGCAGATACCCCTTGAACACCTGCACAGGAGGGGCCATCCTGGCCACAGTGCACTGTGAGGGCCCTGCCGTCATGGAGGACAGACGTGTGAGGGCGGAGGGAGAAGGTCCCCGAAGGAAAGCACATGCCTGGCTTCAGGCAGGGAAGACCTTCACTCCACCCCAAGCCTTCAGATCAGCCCCATCTGGAGCCCCACCTCTCGAACCCCTACACGGGCCACTGTGCCAGCCTTTGCTGTCTCCTTGGACCTGCCGAGGTCCTGTTCACCTCGGTGCCTTTGCAGGTGCAGCCCTCTCTGCCCAGAAGGCTCCTGCCCCTGCAGGAGCCCCCAGTTTCCCTCGTGTCCTTGGCACCAAGTCTGGGGCCGCGTTGTTCACCTGTCTGTTTGTGGGTTTCGTGGCTGCTTCTCCCCCTGGCTCCTGAGTTTCCTGAGAGCAGGGACCATATCTTCTTGGCCGTCATGTAACCTTGGTGATAAATAGCAGGCACCCAGGAAACATTGCCGGGCACACAGGTGAGTGGGTGGTGGGCAGCAGGGAGTGACGTGGTCTGATCTGTGCTCCTGAAAGGACTCTTGGAGAAAGAAAGCCCACAGCGATGGTAGAGGGGCCGCAGGCTGCCGAGGGCTCAGGAGGAGGGAGGGGCAGATGGGTGAGCACAGGGAGTTCCTCAGGGCAGTGAAATTACTCTGCACAAAGCCATACTGCATTTGTCAAAACGCTAAGAATATAAGACACCAAGAGTGAACCTATTGTAAACCACGAACTTTAGTTAATGATAATGCTGCCATACTGGCTCATCAGCTGTGACAAGGGGACTGACGGCATGTGTGTGGTGGGGGTACATATGGGGACCCTCTGTACTTTCTGGTCAATTTTCTGTAAACTTAAAGCTGCTCTAAAAAAAATTGTCTCAATTTTTAAAAATCTCTCAGAAACCACAATGAGACAATTTTGCACCCACCAGAACGGCTAAAATGAAAACAGACAGTGACAAACGTTGACATAGACGTGGAGCAGCGGGCTCTCTCCTGCACCGTCGGGGGGAGGGACGCTGGCGGGGTCTCCAGAAGGGAGATTGGTTCCCACAGACACGTGCGCAGGTGTGTACCACATACGTGTCCAGACATGTACCCATCACACCAGAAACGTCCAGGAGGGGTGAGTGCATCATGGCCGTTTTGTATGGCAGAGCCACAGAGAAGTGACAGTGGCACGTGGATGAATGTCATAAACTTTACAGTGAGCGACGGGAGCCAGACGCAAGCACGCCCAGCGTGTAGCGAAAACAGTCAAAACCAAGGTGCGATCATGGAAGTTTTGTGTGGCTGGAGCAGGGGGCAGGCGGATGACCAGCCCAGGTAGGGGTCCTCACCTCCTGTTGTTGGCCCAGCAGCCGGCCCTCACAGCTGCTCCAGTTCTGGCCAAGGTCCCCCTCCTGCCTTCCCCCTCCCCCCGCCCCCTCCCTCATCCCCCATTGTCCCCCCTCCCCCATCCCCCTCCCTCATTCTCCCTCCCCTCCCCCCATCCCCCCCTCTTCAGGACCATGGCAAAGGCCAGCGATTTCTCTAGGGAACTGGCCTAACTGGGCAAGGACTTTTTGAACCAGACTTCAGAGTGGAATTTTTTTTCTCTCAAAATAGAGAGGAATTGGCTGTCCAGGAGTTAAAGATAGAATCCTGTGGCAAGGCCAAGGTCTGAGCGCCTGTCCCAGCTGGCAGAGAGAAAGGGCTGTGGAGGCCCGGCCGCCACTGCTCCCGGGGGCTGCGGCTGGTGCTGAGTCACATGGCTGCACCCACACTCCACAGCCCCTGCAGTGGGCTGGGGCCAGTGCTGAATCGGGACTCAGCGGGAGACATCTGTCCTGCGAGGCAGTAAGGGCAGGGGGCCTTGAGGGGCCTCAGTGTGAGAGCCAGGTCAACTTCCACAGAGGGTCTCTGGAGAGCTTCCTTGAGGAGGGGACCACATGGAGGCAACAAAGTACGCCGGTAAGCAGGAACCTGTCAGCAGCTCAGGGCCTGGAGTCCAGGAGGTCCGAGGGCAGTACCGGGCAGTCAGCTTAGGACCAGCAGGGTCCGGATGTCAGCTCTGAGGGTGCATTTTATTTGTGGACAGTGAGGAAGCGCTGCCAGTCGTGCAGCAAAAGGAGATCAGGGGCTGGTGCAGCAAGGAGGCCAGGGGCTGGTGCAGCAAGGAGGCCAGGGGCTGGTGCAGCAAGGAGGCCAGGGGCTGGTGCAGCAAGGAGGCCAGGGGCTGGTGCAGCAAGGAGGCCAGGGACTGGTGCAGCAAGGAGGCCAGGGGCTGGTGCAGCAAGGAGGCCAGGGGCTGGTGCAGCAAGGAGGCCAGGGGCTGGTGCAGCAAGGAGGCCAGGGGCTGGTGCAGCAAGGAGGCCAGGGGCTGGTGCAGCAAGGAGGCCAGGGGCTGGTGCAGCAAGGAGGTCAGGGGCTGGAGCAGATAAGCGTCCAGCAATAGGGAGAGCCTGCCGAGGTGACGGCCCTGCTGAGAGCGGGCCCAGCAGGGGCACGCAGAGTTGGGGGCACTGGGGAACAGCGGGCCAGAGCGGGGCTCCCCATGCCCCCCCCACTCCGAAGGGAGCATGTGGGGCTCCTGACGGCCAGGTCTGGTCCATCGAGGGGTGGCCTGTCCCTAGGGTGGCGTCGTGCCTGGCTCCACACATGGCTCTCCTGAGAGGGGCAGGCCAAGGGGTGGCTCGGCGCTCGACCAGAGACCACGGGCGGCTTCCAGCTGCCACCGCAAGTAAGGACAGATTCTCCTCACAGGAAGCCCAGGTGTGTGTTCACTGCGGTGGAATGTGTGTGTGTTTGAGGGCGCATCCCCACCGGGGGCCCGGATAGAGGGCAAGACACCTGGGGGCCGTGCAGCCCGCCCCGCACCCAGCGCCCTCTCGGCCTGTGGCCCTGGGGCCTGGTGCCACCTCAGGGCTGCACCTGGCAGAGCCCAGGCCTCCCCACGGAGCTGGCAGCCCTGCCAGGGCTCTGACTCACCTCTCAGGGCCACTTCTTCCTGCAAAGCCGAGCGCTCTCCAGTGCCAGGCGGGAGGTGGCCGTGCACCTGGAGGGGCCCCAACCCCCCAGAGGGAGAGCTGGGTGACAACAGGGAGGGGCCGGCCCTCGCCTCCCCACCTGTTTGCCTCGGGGCGCCTTCCCTTCCCAACATTTCTGCAGCCTGGACCCCTTGGCATGGTGTCTGGGAGCCCCCAACGCCCCACCTTCATTCCAGTGGCGGGGGCAGGAGGGGGGTTAGCCCACGTGGGCATTCGTAGGCAGATGCCCCTAATGAGCCCGGAAGGCTGGAGCCCCAAATACAACATCCTGACCTCAGTGTTAACCTCCACAGGGACTGGTGGGCCAACCAAGCCCCTCCGTCTGCCTGAGTCATTCCAGGTCACAGAACTCACCGTCCAGGTGGCAGGGAGGAAATCGAGGCTCAGACTGTTGGCCGCTGCTCGGGGCCGCACTGGCAAGAGGAGGGGAAAGGACTCAAACCCAGGCCCCGCTCCCAAATCCCCTGGCCTCTAAGGCAGCCTCTGTGGGCAGGGGCAGGGCACGAGCCCAGGATGCCATGTGGTGTCTCGGGACACACACCCGAGGGAAAGAGAAAGTAAGGCCAAAGCCACGGGTGCCCCAAGGCCTGGCGTGGCCGGGGGCCTTGGGGAGAAGATCCCCCATAGCCCAGCTAGGCCCTGGTCTCGTGTTCCCCACCAGTACTTGACCCTGTGGCCACTCTGGTCGGCCAGGCCCATCCACCCATCACAGAACCTCTTCCCCGACTGCCTGCTGATCGACACCCACAAGCCGCGCGCACGGAGATGCCGAGACCTGTGATGTCTGGTCTCCAAGGTATGAACGCTCCCGGCCCCAACAGGGCTGAGGTCCAGCTCTGAGCGACCCCGAGATCAGGGCTGGGAGGAGACACCAGTGGTTCCCACCCCACCCAGGATGCTGGGCTTACGTGTCCTCCAGCTCAGGACAGGGGTTTGCAAACCTCGGCCTGAGGCCACAGACTTACACCTATGTTATCAAATAAAGTTTGACAGGAACACAGCCATGTCAATCATACAGCCCGAAAGCCTAAATATTTACTACCTGCCCATGGCATACCCATGGCATATGTGATAGCAAAATGTAAAATAATTAGGAAGCAATGAGTTTTAAGTATTAATTTGCTTTTTAAAAAATAGCTTTATTGACTTATCATTTTCATACAATAAACTACATGTATTTAAAGTGTAAAACTGATAAGTGACATATTGTGTATGTATATTATTTGTACATAAACATACCTGTGAAACCATCCCCACAATAAACTAATGGACATGCCCATCACCCCGTGTTACGTTAGTCTGTGTTTCCTAGAGTTTGTACAAGCAGAATCATGTGATGTGAAAGCTTTTCCATCTGTCTCCTTTTCCTCTAATTATCCTGAGATTCATCGTGCAGTGCCTTCCCATTCTTTTTTGTTGCTGAGTACTATTCCATCAGTGAACACACTGTAACATGTTGATCTGTTCGCCCATTGATGGATATTCAGGCTCCGTCCAATTCTGGACCGCCACAGCCAAGACGCTGTGAGCACCTGGGTACAAGTCTTTGCAGGAGCCGATGGTCACTTTTCTTGGTGAGTCCCTAGGCATGGAACAGCTGGCCCAGGTGGCAGGTATATGTTCAAGTTTCTAAAACGGCCAGACCGCTTTACAAAGTGTTTTTTTGTTTGTTTGGTTGGTTTTTAAATTATCTCTTTATTTAGTTTTATTTTTGGCTGCCTTGGGTCTTTGTTGCTGTGCACGGGCTTTTCTCTAGTTGTGGCGAGCGGGGGCTACTCTTCGTTGCAGTGCACGGGCTTCTCATTGGGTGGCTCCTCTTGTTGCGGAGCACGGGCTCTAAGGGCGCGGGCTTCAGTAGTTGTGGCTCGCAGGCTGTAGAGCGCAGGCTCAGTAGCTGTGGCGCACGGGCTTAGTTGCTCCGCGGCGGCATGTGGGATCTTCCCGGACCCGGGCTCAAACCCGTGTCCCCTGCACTGGCAGGCGGATTCGTAACCACTGCACCACCAGGGAAGTCCCTACAAAGTGTTTTTTTAAAGTATTCCTCAGCATATTGTTAGAGCTTGGAGTTGAGGCAACTGGCCGATGAACTCACAAGTGTAGGTAGTGCGCTATGTGAGGGGCAAGTTTTTCGCTAACGCCACAAGGGTCTCTCGCCCAATAAGTGGAGTCTGATAATAATACTTGCTACAAATGTATGATTTTAACGTATGAAAGCTTTAAGGAGAGAGGAAAACATTTTAAAAATGGCTTGTGTTTTCTTCTGCTTTTCTCCATTATTTCTTACTCTTGGACCTCTCAGGCATTACTTGGCCATTCTGTTTTCAGACTAACTTGATGTATCCTGATGTAAGATCCTAGAAAGGGAGCTCACTCAGTGGCTCTGATGTGGTGGATGCTTGCCCGGGAAGTTCTGCGCATGTGTGGCACCATCTCCCGTGAACACCCATAGGAGGTCATGCCTGACCTCTACATCTACAGAAATCCTGAAGAGATTGAAAAGGAAGAGCAGGCGGCAGCTGAGAAGGCTGTGACCAAGGAGGAATTTCAGGGTGAATGGACTGTTCCAGCTCCTCCGTTCCCTGCTGCTCAGCCTGAGGTGGCGGGCTGGTCCGAAGGCGTGCAGGTGCCTCTGTGCCTGTTCGGCAGTTCCCCGCTGCTCAGGCCACTGAGTGGGTAGGAACCGCCACCGAGCGCTCTTAAGCTGTTCTTCCACAAACTCTTAAAATGGAAATAGGTTGACGGAAAATAAAGTTTCTAAAAAAAAATTAAAATAAAAAAATAAAGTATTCCCACCCACGATGTATGCGAGACCCAGTTTCTCCTCATCTGTGGTCAGTCTTTTTAATCTTAACCGTCCTAATAAATGTGCAGTAAATCTCACATAGACTTCACTTTTATTTCCCAAGAGCCAATGATGTGGAGCATCGTTTTATGTACTTCTTTGTCATCTGTGGATCTTATTTTTATATATCTTCTTTTCTTTTTATTTGGGTTGTTTGTATTTTTATTATTGAGTTTTGAGAGAATTTACATATCCTGAATACAAGTCCTTTATCAGGTACAAGAGGTCAAAGATTTTGCTCCAGAGTCTGTGACTTGTCTTTTCATTCTCTTAACAGTGTCTTTTGTTTCTGTTTTTGTTTTTGTTTTTTTGCAGCACGCGGGCCTCTCACTGCTGTGGCCTCTCCCGTTGTGGAGCATAGGCTCCGGACGCGCAGGCTCAGCGGCCATGGCTCACGGGCCCAGCTGCTACGCGGCATGTGGGATCTTCCCGGACCGGGGCACGAACCCGCGTCCCCTGCATCGGCAGGCGGACTCTCAACCACTGCGCCACCAGGGAAGCCCTTAACAGTATCTTTTGAAGAGCAGAAGGTTTTTACTTTTGATAAAGTCAATGTATTAACTTTTTCTTTTTATGGATTGTGATTTTGGGGTCATATCTAAAAAATCTTTGCCTAACTCAAGGCCACAAAACTTCTTCTTCTATGTGTTCTTCTAGAAGTTTTTAGCTTTGCATTTAGGTCTACATCCTATTTTGAGTTAATTTTTGTATGTGCTGTAATGTATAGATCAAAGTTCTATAGATAGATGATTGATAGATGGAAGATAGATAGATAGATAGATAGAGAGATAGATGGATATAGATATAAATAGAGACTGATAAACATCCAGTTGCTCCAGATCCATTGTTTAAAAACACTGTCCCTTCCCAGCGGTGCTGCCTCTGCAACCACGTTGATGATCAATTGTCCATGTGTGTGGGTCTCTTTCTGGACTCTGCTCTGTTCCATTCACCTGTGTGCCCACCTTGGCACCAAACCCCACTGTCCTGATCACTATCACTTTATAATAAGCCTTGAAATCATGAGATGTCAGACCTCCAGCTTTGTTCTTCCTTTCTGAAGTTGTTTGAGCTGTTGTAGGTCCTTTCCAATTTCACATGAATTTACGAAGGTTTTTAACTGATGGTTTAAGGTCTTTAATAGATACAGAGCTATTTAGGTTTCTGTTTCTTCCTGAGTGAGATTTGGTAGTTTGTGTCCTTCAAAGAACTTGTCCTTTTCAACTAAGTTGTTGAGTTCATTGGGATAAAGCTGTTCACATTAGGACTTCCCTGGCAGCCTGGTGGTTAGGGTTCCAGTCTTTCACTGCCGTGGTCCAGGTTCAGTCCCCGGTTGGGGAAGATCCAGCAAGCCATGTGGCCAGAGAAAAGAAAAGCTGTTCACATTACTCCCTAACATCTGTAGACTCTGTGGTGACATCGTCTCTCTGGTTCCTAATATTGTTAGCCTGTATCTTTTTTTTTTCTGATCAGTCTATCTAGATGCTCATCAATGTTATTAATCTTCTCAAAGAACCATTCTGTGGTGTCTTTTATTTTCTCTGTTGCTTGTTCTGTTTTCCATTTCATTCATTTCACTGTAACTTTATTATGCTCTTTCTTTTTGCGTTTTTGTGTTCAATTTGGCCTTTTCTAGTTTTTGAAGATTTTTTTTTTTGATGTGGACCATTTTTAAAGTCTTTAATGAATTTGTTACAGCACTGCTTCTGTTTTTTTACGTTTTGGTTTTTTGGCCACAAGGCATGTGGGATCTTAGCTCCCCAACCAGGGGTCAAACCCGCACCCCCTGCATTGGAAGGCGAAGTCTCAACCACTGGACCGCCAGGGAAGTCCCCTTTTCTAGTTTTTAATATGGAAACTGAGGTCACCGTCTTAAGTCCTTTCTTCTTTCGTAATGTAGGCATGTGAGGCAGGGGTCGGCCAACTTTTTCTGTAAAGGCCAGATAGTAACTTTCAGGCTTTGCTTGTCTATGTTGTGTGATATTCACAGAAGCCCCAGCTTTCCCGAGGCAGCTGTTTGCTCTGCACATCTTTGTCTATCCTTTCACTTTCAACTCGTTTGTGTCCTTGAATCTGAAGTGCGTCTCCTGTAGACAATGCATAGTTCACTCTTACTCCTTAAGTCCAGTCTGACAATCTCTGAATTTGACTGGATTGCTTAATCCATCCACATTGAATGCTATTATGGATACCATTGGCTTCACCCCTGACATTTCACATTGTGTTTTCCATGGGTCTCACTACTATTTTGTGCCTCTGGTTCTCCATTTGTATTTAGTGGACAGTTTCTAGTGTATCATTTCAATTCCTTTGATTATCTTTAACTATGTCTCTACATTTTTAAAGCTTTTTTTAGTGGTTACTTGAGGGCTAACAATATACAACTTGATTTTTCAGAATCTGCTTCAGATTCACACAACTCGTTTCCAGTAAGATACAGAAATTTCCTCCCCTGCCCCCCCTTGTTATTCATTACTGGGGCACCTCTACCCAGCAATGCTCGTAATAATCATTTAACTGTCTGCCTTTATTTACCACGTCCCTCCCCTGCATTCTGTCCTGAGGATTCCAGTCGCCCTCCAGCATCATATAGGTTCATTTCACCCTCCTCCTTTGTGTTGTCATCGTCAAATACATGGCATTTCTGTAAGCTGTAGGTCCTACAGTAAAATGTTATACATGTTGCTTTGTGCAATTGCGTTTTTAGATCACTTAAGAGCAGGAAGGAGAATCCACATGGAATCACACTGTGTTTTATGACTGCGTTTGCTGGCGCTCTCTGTGCTCTGGGTGGACTTGGATTACTGTCAGATGTGGCTGCCCCTCAGCCTGAAAAACAAACGTGAGCGTTTCTTGTAAGACAGGTTTGCTACCATAAATTTGCTTGTTGTTTTGTTTGTCTGTTTGTTTACCTAGGAATATCTTTATTTTACCTCCATTTTACAAAAATCGTTTTGCTGGATATAGGGTTCTTGGTTAACGGTGTTTTCCTCTCAGCACTTTGAATATATCATCCCACTGCCTTCTGACTTCCATTCTTTCTGATTTTATTGGGGTTGTCTTGTACATAATGAATTGCTTTTCTCTCGCTGCTTTCAGGAATTCAACATTTTGACTACGATATGTCTGGCTGTGGATGTCTTTGTATTTATCCTTCTTGGGTCCTTATTGTTATTCATCAAATTTGGGAAGTTTTCAGCCATTATCTCTTCAAATATTTTTCTTCTCTCCTTCTAGTACTCCCATTATGCATATGTTGTTTGCTGAATGGTGTCCCACATTTCTCCCTGGCTCTGTTTATTTTCTTCATTGTTTTATCTGTCTTCTATTCAGGTTACATAATCTGTATTGATCTATTTTCAAGTTCATTGAGTCTTTCTTCCTCCAGCTCAGATCTACTGTTGAGCCTCTCTAGTGAATCATTCACTTTGGTTATTATACTTTCAACTCGAGATTTCCGTTTGATTCTTTTTACAATTTCTGTCTCTTCTTATAGTCTCTATTTTGTAAGTCATTATCATCATGCCTTCCTTTAAGTCTTTCAGCATGGTTTTTCTTTTCTTTTTTTTTTTTCCGGTACGCGGGCCTCTCACTGTTGTGGCCTCTCCCGTTGGCTCCGGACGCGCAGGCTCAGCGGCCATGGCTCACGGGCCCAGCCGCTCAGCAGCACGTGGGATCTTCCCGGACCGGGGCACGAAACCACGACCCCTGCATCGGCAGGCGAACTCTCAACCACTGCGCCACCAGGGAAGCCCTCCTTTACTTCTTTGAACATATTTGTGGTAGTTTCTTTAACGTCTTTGTCTGCTAAGTACAATATCTGAGCCCCCTCCAAGGCAGTCCCCTCTCTGTCACTCCTCAGAGGGTGCGGCTTCGGCTTGCACACAGCCTAACAGACCAGCACGGACGACTCAAGTTTTAGCCAGGCTGTCTCTGACTGTATTTTTCCATAATCTCCCCATTAAATTTCTGGCTTGCCTGCCTCTGTTAGTATCACACCAATGTGTGGCTAGCTGATTGTTCTATTGTTTTCAGTGATGCCCTGGAGCACAAATTGCTCTGTAGCCCAACCCAAATAAGGTCAGGCCCTTTGGCAAGGGAAAGTTGTTGGCAGTCTTTGAGCCTTGCTCTGACCCTCCCCTGGGCAGAAGTTCTGTGCTTCAGAGCAGGAGGTGGGGGTGGAGGAACTCGCTCTTCACCAGCTGCCCCACCCAGACCCTCACCGTCGAATCGGAGCTACAGGGAGGGCAGGGGTAGTAACGGGTGCCTCCAGCACCCAGCCCAGATCGTTGACCACTCAGAGCCCAGCAGGATGGGATGTGCCAGTGTTCACCGGTATCTTAACACACCCAGAACAGTCCTTCTACACCAGAACGCTGGGAGCTGACACTCCACAGCTGAGCCCAGCGGGACAGTCCTCCTGCGGAGCAGAGTTCGTGGGAGGGAAAGTACTGCGCTCTCCACCGGCCTCTCTGCCTGGATCTTCCCTGCAGAGCAACAGCTGGAGTGGGAGGCCAGGCGCCACCACCTGCTTGGTAGGGCTCTTCTGTGGACCTTGCTGGGGGTGGGATCTGCTGAGCCCACACAGAGTGACCCCTCCGTCTCGCAGAGCTAGAGGCCTGTGCTCCCAGTTAGCTGCCAGGCCCCTGGCGTAGCCCTCCTGCAGCACAAGGCCGGGCGCCCCACAGCTCAGCTCTCACAGCCGCACTCTCCTTGCCAAGTTCTGTAGATTTTCCTGAGTAAACGTCTCCCAATTGTCTGTCAGCCCTTTGGTCCATCTCCAGAAACTTTGAATGATTGTCTTTGCTAATCTCGACCAGTTTAATAGATGTTTGTCTGGGAAAAAGGTTTTGCTAAACTCTTCACACTGCCCCACCCCAAACTCAGTCACTTTTAAGGAGATTTGAATAACAATCAATCTTATAGATTTACCCCTGTGTTTACCATTTCTGATCCTTTTCTTTTGTGTAGATCCATATTTATATCTGATACCAGTTTCCTTCTGCCTGAAAGTCTTTGCATTTCTTAAAGTACAAGTCTACTGAGATCAATTCTTTCAGCTTTTGTATGTCTGAATCGTCTTTATTTTGGCTTTTTTTTTTTTGCTGTGTTGGGTCTTTGTTGCTGCGTGCGGGCTTTCTCTAGTTGCTGAGAGCAGGGGCTACTCTTCGTTGTGGTGCGCGGGCTTCTCATTGCAGTGGCTCCTCTTGTTGCGGAGCAAGGGCTCTAGGCACGTGGGCTCAGTTGTTGTGGCTCGTGGGCTCAGTAGTTGTTGCTCACGGGCTCTAGAGTGCACGCTCAGTAGTTGTGGTACACGGGTTTAGCTGCTCCGCGATATGTGGCATCTTCCCAGACCAGGGATCGAACCCATGTATCCTGCATTGGCAGGTGGATTCTTAACCACTGTGCCATGAGGGAAGCCCTATTTTGCCTTTTAAAAGAAAAAAAAAAAAGATTTTTTCCACTGGGTATAGAATTCAAGGCTTTCAGGTATTTTATATAAATAATTTAAAGCTGCTTCCCCTGTCCTCCAGCTTCACTGGTTCAAATGAGAATCTGCTGTCATGTTTGTTTCTCTGTGCGCAATGAAACTTTTTCCTCTAGCTGCTTTTAAGATTTTCCATTTAGCACTAGTTTTGAGCAATTTGTAGCACGCTTTCGTGTGGTTTTCCTCATGTTTCTTGTGCTTATGACTCACTGAGCATCTTGGATCTATGGATTTATATTTTTCATCAAGCTTGGAGATTTTTCAGCCATTATTTCTTCAAATATTTTTTCTGTCCTCTTTCTGCTCTCTCCTCTCCTTTAGGGATTCCAGTGACACACATGTTGGGTTACATGTACGTTGCCCCAAAGCCCAGTTGTTTTGTTCATTTAAATTTTTTCCTCTATGTATTTAATTTTTGATAGGTCCTATTGGTGTGTCTTCAAATGCACTAATCTTTTCTTCTATGATGTCTAATCTGCCTTTTAAAAACTTTCTCCATATAATTTCTCATCTCAAATATTGTAGTTTTTCATTACTAAAAGTTCAATTTAGGTCTTTATCTTCTATGTCTCTATTAACTTTTTGTGCAGATGGAATAAAGTGCGAATAACTATTTTAATGTCTATCTGCTAATTCTAACACCCATATTAGTTCTGTGTCACTTTCAATTCACTGATTTTTTTCCTCCTCATTATGAGTCATATTTTCCTTCTTCTTTGCACGACTGCTAGTTTTTTGTTGGATGCCAGACATTGTAAAATTTACCTTGTTGGTAATATTTTCCCCTCTTGAGGCTAGACCTCTAGTACTCTCCCCAGTGCTATGAATTCTTAGATGTTCCAGCCTGGCTGGTAAAAACAGGCTCCATTCTTGACTAAGTTATTCTTTTCCTTGCCTTGGGTAGTTTTCTCACTTGCACCAATCTCCTGAGTACTCAAGGAGGACTCTGAAAACTTCTGGAGTTTTCTCTCCATGCAATTCTACATCCCAAGAACTCTAATCACCACGGTCTCCCGGACATCTCTGCTCTGCTTCGTCCAGTTCTCTCCCCCTGTGTGGTGGTGTGGGAAGTCTTACAGATTAATGCACACATTTCTGAACGAAATCATCAGGAGGGGCTTCTGGGTGCTGTAGCCAAGTCTCTTGACCTGGTGCTGGCTCCTCAGATAAACTTATTTTGTTTAAAAAGATGGAGCCGTGCACTTAGGATGTGCGCGCTCTTCTGCTCATGCATAAATGATACTTGGTAAAGAATTTATGAAAATTAAAAAGCAGGTCTCGCCTCGAGAATGGGAACCACTTACATCCATGACCTCCCCACTATCGTGGTCACCAACCCAGGACCTCTGATCCAGCCAGCCACCTACCTGGGCCCCCCAGTGGTGTGCGGGGTAAGCACCAGCCGCCAGGGGGACAAGGTGCATCAGTGGGATGCCCGGGTCGGCTCCTGCCTCCCCTCCACTTTTCACCCTTTGGCATTTACCCTGAACCACGCACAGGCACCGCAGAGAGGGCCACACCCACTAGGGCTGTGCCTGCCCCACCCAGAGCATCCGTCTCCCTGTCTGTGCCTGTCCCCAGACCTCTTTGAAGTCCCAGCACCTCCTTGCTTGGGGTCTGGGGACTGCCAGGGCCCGAGGTGGGGCCAAGGCCAGCTGTCTGAGTTTCTGGGTCCCAGCAGGAGGGGGGATGAGGCTGCATGACCAGCTGGCGTTTTGAAACAGTCAGGCTTGCAGCTCGTGGGTGGTGGGGTGCTGGGGCAGCTGGGCCCACAGCCAGGCCCCCCAAACCCCTTGGGCTTCAAGCTGCTCTGCCCTACTCTCCCTCCCACCTCCAGACCACCCTGGTACTCACCCAACCTGCCCGCCCCCAACAGCTGGGCTTTCATATGGCTGGCCCTGGGCCTGACCCCTCTCCCCCAGGAAGAGCTGGCACCCAAAGCCCCCTGGTAGGGCCAAAATGTTCTCCCCAGAGGGTCTTCAGAGAGAGCAGGCAGCAAAGGCCTGCTCTGAGTATCAAGGTATTCCAGAGATCAGAAAAGGAAAAAAAATAAGCAAGAAGGAATGGTATTTTGGAAACATCTAATGTGCCAGCTAATTAAGCGTCTGGTTACTAACAAGCTCCCTCATGGCGGAAGGGGGAGACCAGCCAGGATCCTGAGCCACGCTCCACAAAAGTCAGACGCAGAGAGTTTCTCACACCAAAAAGCACAGGTGAGAAAAACAAAAATCAACCAATAGGACTACATCAAACTTTTCTGCACAGCAAAGGAAACTATCAACTGCACGGAATGGGAGAAAACATTTGCAGTCACATATCTGATAAGGGGGTGACAACCAGAATATATAGAGAACACCTACAACTCAACGACAGCAAAAATCAAACAACCTGATAAAAAAAATAGGCAAAGGATTTGAATAGACATTTCTGCAAAGAGATGATATACAAATGGTCAATGAGTATGTGAAAAGATGGTCAACATCACTAATCATTACAGAAATTCAGATGAAAACAATGAGATTAGGATGGCTATGATGAAAAAAAAGGAAAATAACCAGTGTTGGCAAGAATGTGGAGAAATTGGAACCCTTGTGCACTGTGGGTGGGAATGTAAAATAGTGCAGCTGCTTTGGAAAATGGTATAAGTTTCCTCAAAAATTAAAAATAGAATCACCCCATGATCCAGTAATCACACAACTGGGTGTGTATCCAAGAGAACTGAAAACAGGATCTCAAAGTGATATTTGCATGCCCATGTTCACAGCAGCATTATTGACGATGAGCAAAAGTTAGAAGCCACGCAAGTGTCCATCAGTGGACGATGGATGAACACAATGTGCTCCATCCACACAATGGAATATCGCTCAGCCTTAGAAAGCAAATTCTGACGCCCGCTACGCCACGGGTGAACCTTGAGGACATGACGTTCAGTGAAATAAGCCAGACGCAGAAGGACAGACACTGTGTGATCCCACTTCTCCGAGGACCCTGGGGGAGTCAGGGTCACAGAGACAGAAAGTAGAGGGTGGGGGCCCGGGGCTGGGGGAGGGGAAGCGGGGGTCAATGTTGAATGGGGACAGAGTCTCAGTTTGGGAAGGTGGAAAGTTCTGGAGAAGGGCGGTGGTGATGGTTGTACAACAATGTGAATGTACTTAATGCCCTTGAACTATACACTTAAAAATGGTTAAGGTGGTAAATTTTAATTGTGTTTTGTAACCACAATTAAAATTTTTTTTAAAAGAGAGAGTTTCTCTTTCTCCCACATCCTGAAAACTGAATCCCCTGCAAAGGGCCCCAGCTGTCACAAAATAAGGCTAGAAGATAGATATAGATAGACAGATGATAGAATAGATACACAGCTGAGAGAGGGAGATGCTTTGTAGCACAAACATTAACAAACAGGCCATTAACATCACAGGAGATGGAGGCCTTTCGTCTTTGGAAAGCAGAACAGGGTGAGGGTGGAAGGTCAGTGGTCACGGGGGGTTGAGGGGAGGCTTCAAGCTGGGAAGCTATCACCCCAGTCAGAGAAGCAGGAAGGAGGGGACGAGAGGGAAGCCAGGAGGAGGGGCTGGATGAGGGCCAGGCTGAGCGGATCAGCTGCGCCTGGTGGGGCTGGGGGGCGATCCGCAGGTGAGCCAGGACCAGAGGAAGCCCCCAGGCTCTGTTCAGGGCCCACGTGGGGCTGAGGGTGGGCAGCCGCCCCCCTATCTAAACGACATGCAGCTCCTTCCTTGCCCCGCCTGCAATCTGTCCACCTGGGCACTGGGTTGTGGCGGGGGCCTCAGGCCTCTCAGGCCTCTCAAGGCCCCCAGAGACTAATCTGTTTGCCTGGACTAATCCAGGCTCAAAGGAGACCCCGCTCTTGGGAGGGTGGTCCTGGCAGGGTGGTAGGAGTGCTCACCTGGAGGAGGGGCTGCCGGGGCCCCGCTAATCCCCACCAGGCAATTAGGGGCCTGATCAGGTTTCCTGACCGCTCAGGCCCAGCTTTCCCAGGGTCCGAATGCTCTCTCGGGACCTTTGAAGACCTCACCAAGGTGCTTTCAGGGTCATCCGACAGAGCTAAGTGCAAAGAAAAGGAAACGGCTCCGTCCCCAAGAGCCCCCCGCCCCCCGCCCCATGGCAATTATCTGGGATTAGCCCCATCCAGCAGCCGAGCAGCGCCCCCCCCCGGCCCCTCCTGCTGCCCTGACACTGCCCTACACACCTCACGGGGCAGTGGGTGCAGGGAGGGGTCTGCTGGGCCCTCCGGCTGGGGACAGCGTCCCCTGGACCCCTCCCACCTCCCCGGCCCAGAGCGAGGAGCCTGTTCCTTCCCTGGAGCTGGCGTGTAACCCACACGCTGTCAGGGTCTCCTCTTTGGCATCAGATAAAACAGGAGGGGCCCCCTCTTTCTCATCTCGAGGGCCTGGTTTAATACATGAGTGATTCTGGTTTGGGATTTTCAAGGTACTTGTCTGGAGGGTGAGAGGTGGCGTCCCGGGGGGTGAGGGCTAAAAGGGAGACCAAGGGTGGACGCCCAGCTCCGCACCTGCCCCCGCCAGCGCCTCCTGGAGCTTGCTCTTCTCTTCCAGATTCAGAATTTCCAGCCGTGATGATTGGTACGCACCTAGAATTCATTGTGACGGCCCCCAGGATGTTGGCAGGTCAGGATGGACACCCACAGCCTGGTGCCCAGCTTACAGAAGTCCAGACCAGCCGGGTGGGACAGGTCATGTTATAACGCTGAGCTGGGTGTGTGTGTGCCCATGTGTGTATGTGTCTATGTGTCCTGTATGTGTCTATGTGTTCTGTATGTGTGTGTCCACATGCCCCGTGTGTGTGTGCGTGTGTGTGTGTGACCAGCAGGGGCACCTGTGCTTGCCCACGCAGCCTGGGCAGCAGAAGGCCATCTGAGCTGACTACGGGAGTGGACTTTGCCCTGCATCTGCCTGCGGGAAAGGCGGCCCCCCGGCCCAGGGCAGCCTCAGCCTCCCTTCCCAGAACCTCCACCACGTGGGGGTGGGGGACTGCAAATACTCGGTTAACTGTGTGTCCTCCTGGCCAAGGCCCCGCCCAGGTTGTAAGCCACGGTCCCCCGGTGAAGCTGAACCAGCAGCCTGAGCAGACCCAGCACACGGACTGGGTTGTGGCCCTGCCGGGGGCCCTGCTGGCTGAGCGTTGGCACAGAGCCAGGGTTGGGGAGCCTTCTAGGGCTGACAGTGGTGACGACGGCTCAAAGCCCAGCACCCAGAACAAAGCCCAGCACCCAGGGGTGTCTGCGTGCTGAGGGGCTGCTAGGACCCAGCCTTGTGCCTGGGTCGACTCCCCTCACTGGCCACACACCACGGGGCTGTTTCCAGTGCAGCCGTCAGTGTCCTTGCCGCCTGGTCCCCACCAGCTTTCCCAAGGCCGTGGACCACGCGCAGGTCCGTGGCATCCCTGTTGCCGGCCCCTGGGGCTGCATCTCCGAGATCGTGAGCCCCAGACAGCAGCACTACATGGGGCTTGAAGACCACGTCTCCCCTTCCTGGAGGAGGGGGTCCCTAGGGGGGGGCGGTCAGTTAAAACTGTCAGATCCTGCTGTGAAGTGGGTGCAGAGAACCCCTCAGAGGTCTGGACAAAACGGAGCTCAGCGAGGTGGTGGCTCAGCCAGGACAGCCTGTGCCCCACTGCCCGTGGCAGGCTCAGCGCGTGTCCGGCAGGCTCTGCACGTTCACCACGCCATGCCAGCCACGCCACAGCACACCATGCCACGCCGGGACACGGCTCTGTGGATAGGCCTGGCCGCGGGGGCATGTAGGTTTTCTGAAGGCTCCCGCACCACCACCTAACGGAGTTCAGTAAGAAGACACCAGCTGGTCACGGCCTAGAACTTCACACAAATGCCCCTTGACGGCTTTGAGTGCTACAGACAGCTCTCGCCACTCCCCAGAATTTAGCTGGGATTTGGGGAAATACTGGGAAGACCCAGGTTTGGTTTTGTTCTTTTTGCTGTATGAGAGCCTCTCACTGTTGTGGCCTCTCCCGTTGCAGAGCACAGGCTCCGGACACGCAGGCTCGGCGGCCATGGCTCACGGGCCCAGCCGCTCCGCGGCACGTGGGATCTTCCCAGACCGGGACACGAACCCATGTCCCCTGCATCGGCAGGCAGACTCCCAACCACTGCGCCACCAGGGAAGCCCGACCCAGGGTTTTTTAAGGTACTTTTCCTGCCGTCCTCTGTCCTCCCCACCCCCTTGGGCAGTGATCAGTCACTGACCCGGCCTTTCCTGGGTCCACCAAGCATCGCAGGGAAGCACTTAAACATTATCCAGACCCTCGCCAGGCTGCAGCCGCCCAGAGTCCTTGTTTTGAAAGATCTCGTGTACAGAGAAAACGGAACTAATTCCACAACGGTTTCCTTACATGCCGGTTTCTGTGACTGAACAACAGCAGAGCTGCGGCTGCTACTCACAGGGAGGCCACGCCCACAGCAGAGACCCCAGGCCTTGTGGTTGGGCGGGGTTGTGTCTGAAAGACGCTCTAGGTTCCAAAGACCTGCAGCTCAGGAGAGCATGGGCACCAGATGGCTGCTGTGCCATCCGCTTGCCCAGCAGTCGCCAGCCTGGGCCAGCGTCCCTGCTCCGACCGCTTCTAACTTATTACACACCGGCATGTGACCTACTTCTCAGGGCCTCCGTTTGTTTCCTCGCTTGTGAAACAGCCCACAGGGTGGACCTCATGGGGCTGTTGAAGGTGTACAGAGACCAGCGGGTCCTCACCAGACACTGCCGGCGCCTCGGTCTGGACGTCCCATCTCCAGACCGAGACACAAATGCCTGTGGTTTAAGCTGCCCCCCGATGTTCTGTTACAGCCCCGAGCAGACAGACACAAGCCACCGAGGGTGCCTCCTTTGTCCTGCCCACCCCCAGGTCCCTCCCCTCGCCCCAGTGGCCACACACACACATGCACGCACACACACACACGCACACACGAGTGAAATCCCGGTGGGAAGGAGCAGAGGCTCTGCTCGCAGCCGCAGGATCTCGGGAACACCTGGGGCCTGTTTTCAGGACAAATGGCTGAGTGCCTGGTGCCACCCCCACCTGCCCACTGTGCTAAGGAACGGCCTCTTTGATGGGCTCTGGGCTCTGTCCAGATCCCACAGGGCAGGAAGAGCCGGGCCCCAGGGGACAGTGAGTGACCGGAGAGCCCCCCACTGTGGGAGCCCCCCCAGCCCAGGCTTATCCCAGGGGGGAAGGGGCCACAGGAACATGTTGTCCAGCTCCCGACAGGCCCCCGCCCGAGCCCCCAGCCCTCCTCAGTGCCCGGGAACTGGTAGAGGCCCAGACTTGGGGAGCACAGGCCGGGGCGGGGGTGAGGCCTCGGGCTGCCTGCTGGACCTGTCCGTTCAGACTGGGGCTCCCAGAGGGGAGCCAGGGGACATCCCATCTTTCCAGTGCCCTGGACCCCTGAGCCTGGCCGCCCTGGAGAGACAGGGCCTGAGACACCAGGGGGCTCCCAGGCTTCGAGGCCCCTTCCCCACCACTTTCCACCCGAGACGTCACTACAGGCGTCGCCTGGGAGAGCGGGCAGCGGGCTCTGAAGGGCATCCGCAGCAGGAATCGGGGTGTAGGGGGTCTTCGGGAGAAGCCAGTGAAGGTCGCGGGGAGGAGCAGGGCCAGGGGCTCAGAGCCTGATGCTGGTGGGGACCTGGGGGCAGACGGGGAAGGCGGGAGGGCGGGTCCTGAGCTCTCACCAGGCAGCCCCCTTGTGTCTGGTTCTCAAGGGGGCTCCTCCTGGCTGCCTGCAGCGGAGCCCCTCGGGAAGCCACCCTGACCTACTGAACCTGGGTGTGAGTCCAGGACCCCGCAGCCACCTGGCCAGGCTCCCTTCCCGACACATGGGGGTGGGCGCCTACCCAGGGGCGGCTGCAGCCTCGGCTCAGCGGAGGCTCTTCTGGAGCCAAACCCAGCCACCAAGAGGCTGCCCGCGAGCCCCAGACTGATAGGCCGCACCCCTCCTCCTCCTGGGTGTGCGAGCTGTGTCTCCAGAGGCTCTCTGCTCCCTTCGCTTCACAACAACCAACAATTATTGAGCACCGACAGTGAGCTGGTCAGGTGCGGGGGGATCTAGAAAGATGGGGGGGTGCCTGAGGGGAGTGGGGCCACATTCATCCTCCTGGGTGGGGTCACTCCCCCCAAGCCCCAGGATCAGGAGGGGCTCCTGGCCTGATTCTCTGTGTGATTGGAGCCCAGAGGGTCTCAGTGGTCCTCAGCGCACAGGGCACAGTTGGGATGGGGTCAGATGAGCAGTATGTCTGGGGTGACTGTGGGCAAGTTGCTCAGACTCTCTGGACCTCAGTTTCCCCACCTGTGAACTGGGGCTGCTGGTCGTGGCCGCATCACAGCTCGAGGACCAGATGGGAAGCTGCCAGATGCCCACAGAATCGCGGGTACCTGGTCCGAGCCATGCTCGGTGGCCAGGCTCTGATGACTCAGGAAACCTGGCCGCAGAAGGGCTGAGACACAAGCCTCCTGTCCGCCACCCACCCCCCCCACCCACCCCCCACCCCCGCAATGGCCCTGGTGAGAAAATGGCTGATCAAACACTTTCTGTGACAAAGGTGATCCAGAGCCATTTCAATACTTTTAACCACGTGGGCGAAAGCTCAAGCTTGTGCAGTTGGGACCACCCAGGCGCGGCGGCGAGGGCGGCAGGGCAGGGACCGGGGGAATTAGCAGGAATTCTGGAATGTCGCACTTTCTTCCTCCTGATGGGGGCCCACGTTGCCTGGGGGCTTGGCCAGCACTGTTCAGTGGGGTCTGGCCCCACTTCACAGATGAGAAAACCAAGGCACAGAGACATCACCCCACTTATCCTCCATCACACAGCAGTGGCAGCAGCCTGCTGTATCCCCCGGGGCTGAGTCAGGGCTGAGTCAGGGAGGTGGGCCCTGTGGAAGGGGGACTCAGTGAACCATTGGAGGGGGGAGTAAAGACCCCCAGGAAGTGTGGTTGGGGGTCACATAAGGTCACCAGACAGCTGCTGGAGTTGAACTGTATCCCCCAAAAGAGATCTCTTGGGAGTCCTAACCCCCAGTTCCTCAGAAGGTGACCTTGCCTGGAGACAGGGCCTTTACAGAGGTCATCAGGTTAAGCTGGGGTCACTGGGGTGGGTCCTAATCCAGTGTGACTGGAGTGCTTATAAAAAGGGGGAATTTGGACACAGGGAGAGCACCGCATGAAGCTTGGGGTGCTGCAGCCATAGGCCCTGGGCCCCCTCCTGCCCCCAGGAGCCTCCCAGAGCCATCTGACGGGGGCACAAACCCTGTATGGACAGGAAACACAGGCTCGTGGACCAGGAAGCGGGCACGCTGGGGCTCAGCCAGGCCTTCGAGCCCCACCTGGAGAATCACACCCACCCCGTGACATGGTTTCTACATCCCAGGGCTCTGACTGGCAAAGCACCTCTGAAAACAGCGTCCCAAGGGCTTGCACGTGCACCCGTGGCCAGTGAAGGTCTGGGATCAGTGCGCCTGTTCAGCTTCCCTTCGGGGGCCTTCTCACCCCCACGCCCGGGCCTCAGTTCTTCCATCAGTAAGTCAAGCCTGTAGACTGTCCTGCTGGACCCTGTGATCCACCCCTACTGCCGAGGGGCTCGTCGAAAGCTCGTTGAAATCTCGTTGAATCGCCCAAGCTGGGCCCAGCACAGGCACACCTGTGCGCTCTGAGGTGAGGCAGAGACGAAGAAAGGACACGGTGAGTCTGAGAGCTCCTAGCACAGACCCTGGCGTGCAGAAGGCGCCAATCAATGCCAATGAGCCCTTGAAGGAAGAGGGCCTCTGAGCCCAGCACGTAACTGCCCATGGAAGACAAATTGTCAAAAGCAGAGCCCCTGAGGCCGGCACGGGGTGTGCGCACAGGCGCAGAATAGCAGAGGTGAGTGCCCTGGGGAGACGCGGCCTCAGCAGGCACGCAGCCGGGCGCCGGCGGGGCAGGGGGCTCGGGCTGCTTGTGTCGTGGTGAACGTCCACGTCGTCGGACCCAGTGTACACTTTTCTGCCTGTTTTCTATCTGTTTCATGTTTTTTTTTGCTCTTCTGGTTTTTACTTCCTCTTTCCTGCCTCTTTTGTGTAAATTAAATATCTTAGAGCAGCAGTTCTCCAGATGAGAACTGGGGACCCCAGGAGCAAGTGACACCCTTTCACAGGTCCGTGGGGTCAACATGTCCCACGCACAAAGTGACACGGAGCGCTGTTTCAGTTTGGACTCTCTGCTCTGAATCCCCAGTGCAATTTTCCAGAGGCTACGGGGGCATAGAATTGAACACAAGAGCAGGTAGCAGAAACTAGCAGCTTTCCTTTAAGCCCAAACATTAAGGAGATCTGCAAAAATGTAAAATAATGCTATTTATCTCCCGACTCTTTTTAAGAATATAGCTATCTTTTCTTAAAAATGTCGTTTATGTGAACACATAATGGGTCTACTGTGGTCCATCATTATTTTACTGCGCGTTGGGCACTTGGGTTTTATCTGACGTGGGAGATGGGGGGATCTCAGAGATGAGGAAATAGCAAGCAGCCCCCCTCCCCAGTCTTCACGTGACCTTGGTGTCCTCTCTGCCCCTGGCCACTCTTGTCTTGGCAGGGGAGGTCCTCGCTGGCTCCTCTGCCCAGCCCAGCCCAGGAGGCCGCGGGCAGCAGCGACACAGGAGACGCAGGAGGTTTTGCTGGAATCCTGTCCCAGTTGGCCCGGGGCGACTCTGGTTTGTCCAGGGAGCCCTTGGCTCTTCCGCCTGGAACCCTGCCCCTCTGCAGCTAGCATCCAGGCCCGGGGGGAGACCAAGAATGAGCGGCAGGGCTGCCCGCCAGGCACGTGGCCCGGGAGGGGCCAGGAAGCCGAACTCCACAGCAGCAGCTCTGCAGCCCGGGGCCCAGGGGCTCCCTCCAGCTGCTCGTTTCCTTTCTGCGGGTGGCTGGGGAGTCCCTGCCACCGCCGCTCCCTGACAAGCCTGGGCGTCCGGGTCCTGCGACCAAAGCACGTCCCCACCCAGAGCGGGCGCGGCCCTCCCACTGCTCTTTCTCCCCGCCATCCAGGGCAGCTCCTGGCCCTTCCCGTCTGACCGCTCCGTCAGAGGCCAGAGGCCGGAGGGACAACCCCGTAGAGCATCCCAGGAGCCTCCCTCCGGAGGGCCAGGGAGTCCTCTTCGATGAGTCCGGCAACTCCAGCCTTGGCAAACGCCCAAGTACCCGCCGGCCCCATGACCCGGCCTCGTGGGCCCAAAGAGATGTCCTCCCGGCCCTGGGGGCCACTGTCCATCCCTTGCCGCAGATGTGTCTGTGTCCTGCCGGGGGCCAGTGGTGGGGGACCACCATCTCAGCAACTATTTCTGAGGGCAGGCTGGGCTCCCGCACCTCAAAAACTAACATTTCCCTGGTGTTTGTCCCCAAGTCTCTGCCTCAAAGGGCTCCCTGCCATCACTGTAACCCCAAGACAGAGAAACCCTGAAAACAAAACTTGCAGGTGGCCCGGAAAGTGTCGCGTGGGGGTAGTGTAGGGTGAGGTCCGCACGCATTTCACTGTCTTCCCCTGGGTCAGCCAGCTGGGCCTGCAGTCAGCTCCACTGCCCACTGGAGTTTGTTTGGCTGGAACTTTCTCTCATCCTTTCCCTCCAACCGGGAAATGTCCTCCTAGCCCAACAGGCAGGACTGCCCTCCCCAGCTCCTTCCCCAGGACCTGGTGTGTCCACCTGCTACTTCCCCTGTGGACCAGCCAGCACAACCTGCAAAGGAGGGGGCAAGATGGGGGGGTCCACAGGAAAAGACACAACCTCCAGCCACACGAGGACACATGTGGCTGGTGGGACCGTGGCCGGGGGAGGGGCAGCCCTCCCTCCTGGTGGGTCTTCGCTTTTCTTTTCACCAACAGTTCTCCAACTTTGTGGCCTCAGAACCCCTTTAACTCTTAAAAACTTTTGAGAACCCCTAACAGCTCTTGTTTCGTTCTTTTCTGCGATGGAAATTTAAATTGAGAACTGCTTTCATGTTCATTTATTTGTAAATAACAATAATAAGCCCATTTACCTGGTAACATAACTTCTGAACCATCACTGATTTCCCCAAAAAGAAAAAACACACGGCTAGGAGGGCCACATGGGGCCTCTGCCGTCTGGCTAGACGGGAAACGTCACCATCCTCCCTACACTGCTGTCCTGCCATCACTCGTCAAGTGGCCCTGGAGAGCCCACACTCCTGAGGGGACAGGAGAGGGGAGGCAAACAGCGTCTCAGCGCCATGATGCCTAGAAGAGCCCCGGGGCGCCCGCAGGGGTCCCCGGTGCCCACTTTGAGAACTGTGCCTCGGCCTCCTCCCAGCCTCAGCTCCGCCTTGTTCGTCCTGTCTGTCCTCAACCTCTCCCTGGAGCCTCATATTTCACAATTGTTCTGCTCTCATTCCTTCTGCTGACGGCACATTCCTTCCATATTTCCTTTTCCAAATTCCTAAAGGAAAGAGAGAATCCATTTGGCCTGCTCTCCTTTTTGAGCTGGAGCCCTGGCTCCCGGGCCCTGGTGTGCTCAGGCTGAGTTCTGATGGGACAACGGGGGCCCCACCTGAGGCCCCACCCTCCGAGCCAGGGGGCGTCGGCAGGGCCTGGGGGTTCAGCTTTCCAGCCCCTCCTGGGCAGAGCGGGGTGCTCTTCGGTCCCACAGCTGAGTTTCTAACGGTGATGCCTGCAGGACCCGGGCCACCTCTCAGCCCAGAGCTGCCCCTCCTCACAGCACCTGTCCCAGCCGAGGAAGGGGCCCTGGGGACACAGAGGAGGCAGGGCCGCCCAATGGGCAGAGGAGCAGAGCTGGCAGGCTGCAGGGAAGCCTCTGAGACCCGCTCCCCAGCCGCAGAGCGAGACAGCGCCGCCTCCCCAGAGGGCAGTGCCGCCTCCCCAGAGGGCAGCGCCGCCTCCCCAGAGGGCAGTGCCGCCTCCCCAGAGGGCAGTGCCGCCCAGAGCTGACGGACGGGTTCTGTATCTGCACGAGCCTATCCGCAGGCCGCCAGCCACGCACGGCCGCTGAGCCCTGGAAGCATGGCTGGTGCCCCTGGGGACGAAGTGTTCACGGCACTCGATTTAATTGATTCAGGTTGGAGTAGTCACTTATGGCTCACGGCTGCCACTCTGGGAAGGGCCTCCGTGGCCCGTCCGAGAGATCACGCAGGTGAGGTGCTGGGCGGGAACGCGCCTGCGGGAGCTGCCACAGGGGCAGGCCGGCAGGTGTGACTCAGGCTATGGGCCCAGGACTCCTGCATGACACTGACCCCCAGGGGACGGCTCCCTTCTGATTGCGACACCCCACCCCCAGCCACCTTGGAGCACGGTTCCTGGGGCCCCGAAGGTGCCCACCTGCGGAGGAGCAGGTGTCGGAGATCTGGGACCCAGGTACATAGGGGTGAGGGAAGCTCCCTGGGGAAACTGAGGCTCGGAGAGTCCATGACCACAGAGGGACTTGGGGGCAGGGGAACATTCACAGTTATTCCTGAATAGCATCACCAACTGCCAACAAGCCTGATGTAAACTCTGCTCAGCAAACCCCCCTTGAGGTCATCCCCCAGCCCACCCCACCTCGACGGGGTCAGGGCCCCGACCATGTTCAGCTGTGGGCCCTGGGCGAGGAACCCTGTGTGCTCAGCTCCACGCAGGGAGGCCCGCGGGGCACAGGCCTGAGGGGATCTCAGCCCCTGGCCACCTCCAGGACAGTGGCGGGACCCTCAGGCACCCGGCCAGTGGGCAGCTGGCCACAGGAAGCAGACATCCGGGCAGAGCACCAGGCCAGGGGCACATGGGGGGAGACACAGAGGCCCACACGGCCTCCTCTCTGCTCCCAGTGGGCTCTTGGCTGGGCTAGGATGAGATGGAGGGTTGGTGAGGACGGCCAGAGCTGCCCCTCCCTCAGGCACCTGACACAGCACCGGGGAACCTGAGAGCCTTGTCAGCACGTTTGTCAACAGAATGCAGTTCTGCTCTGAGCGCTCAGCACTCAGTCCGCAGAGCCCGTCCACCCTGGCAGGAGACTGAGAGCGGGCAGCGTCCAGAAGAGGGAAGGGGGCAGGTGGAGAGCAGCCCCTCCAGCCGGGGACCCGACTGCAGGTGGGGAGAGCTCGCACCCCTCCACGGCATGTACCCAGCCCGGCACCCAGATGGGAGCCCAGAAATGTCCCCAGGGGAGGCTGCCCGGGTGTCAGGAGAGCTTTGGTGAGGACAGGCCCTGAGAACCTCACGGAGGCCATAAAGTCCCGCAGGTGCACACGTGAGCCTGCCTGGACCCCCGTGCGGTGGATGGGAATCTGCCCAGAGGATGGAGAAACTGAGGCCACGCTGAGCAGCTACCCGCCCCGGGGGGCTGCCGGGAGAGCTGGACTCTGGGGCAGCAGCCGACCCCTGCGTCCTCGCTCCGCTGCCCATGACTCAGCGTCCCCTGGCTCTACCCTCCCTGGGGAGGCGGTCGCCTGCTTTCTTCCAGGCCTGGCTCAGTCCACAGACACCTTTCAACGTGTGCCCAGCTCTTGGGCAACGAGGGCTCATTCAGCACCGCCCAGCCCCACCAGGGTCCCTGCACTGGGAAGGCAGGTGAGGGGCGGGGCCCAGGAGAACATTTTGTCTACGGCGTAAGTCATGCTTCCCTCGAAGGGCAAGAAGAGGCCGAGCCCAGAAAGGAAACGGGAACAGCACATGTGAAGAGATGGCCAACCTCACTCTCCACCCGGATGTTCAAATCCAACCTGTGGACGGGCCGAGCGCTGAGGGCTCCCTGAACGCCCCGGCCTCGGTTCCTGTGGAGTGGGAGCTCGTGCAGCCCCTCGGGTGGTGGCCCAGGCGCTGGTGGGCAGAGGGCTGGCGGGGGCGCAGTGTGGACAGCAGAACACGGACAGAGGGCAGTGGAGTGAGCAGGTTGCAGACATACACGGCACCACACACCAGTTTATGGAAAAAAGTGTGTGTGTGAGCGCGGGTGAGCGTGTGTGCACACTTACTTCCCTGGGCTCCGACCCCACCACAGACACGGGTGGGCCCCTGGAAAGTGGCCGGAGGGGCTGAACTTCATGCCCTTCTGAGTCCCTGGGCTTTTGCATGGATGGGCTTCCTGACCGTCTCCAGGGGAAGCCCCGCGGGGTGTGTGGTCGGAGGTCTGGCTGCAGAGTTGTTGGCAGAGCACGGTGCCAGTGCCCTGTGGGCCTCAGTTTCCTCATTTGTGAACTGGGAGCTGCAGCCTCCCTTGCTTGGTCCTCACCACCAGGGACTGGCGGGTGGGGTCCTGGTCCAGGGCATGGGGCCATGGGGTCCAGCCTAGGCGGCTGGGCCACTAGCCTTCATGTCCAGATGTTCCCAGCCCCGGCCAAGCTGCTGTCCACACGGGGCAGGGCCAGCTGCTCCCCAGCTCGTCCTGCACACACCACAAGCACTGTGCACAGGGTCTCAGGGCAGGTCACCAGGCAGCAGGCCGCCCTTTCAGAAAGACAGGGTCCCAGCCTGGGGTCAACGTGGGAGCTGAGGAAGAGGCCCCAGCATTGCCTTCTGGTCAGTCAGGTGAGGGGAGGACAGGAACCATCCTTCAGCAACAGCTCAGAGAGGCACTCCCCGTGAAGCACCCCTCCCCAGGGAGCACCCTTCCCCCAGGGAGCACCTCCTCCCCCAGGGAGCACCCCTCTCCAGGGATCACCTCCTCCCCCAGGGAGCACCCCTCCCCCAGGAGCACCCCTCCCCAGGGAGCACCCCCAGGGATAAGCTCGAGTGCCACAGGGACACCAGAGCAAGTGTCCGCTGGTCGGCAGCAGGGTCGGGTGGGTGGGACGGGGTTGGGTGGGGAGCTCACTGGCTCAGCTTTGTTGAAAACCCAGCTCCTCGTGTAGCTCCCGTGGGGTCCCTGGACTTAGAAGCGGGTGTCTGTGGCCTCCTCAAACAGGCACAGGGCTTCTGGGTCCCCTGTGGCCCTCGTGCCTCTTCCAGGTTCAGGTGGGGCGGTGCCTGCAGCCACCCGGGGACAGTCAAAGAGGGGTGCGGTGATGTCAGACCAGGCTGGCTGTGGGCCTGAGCTCTGGTGGGGGGACGCCTGAGGGACATGTGTCCCGGACACCTGCACCCCCGGGCCGAGCTTTCTCCCCTGAGGGCCAGCGGGGCTTCTAGGCAAGTGCACAGGCCTGCGGGATGGACAGGCCTCCCGAACCCAGCACTGTGGCCCTGGCTGCGCAAGGGGTGGGTGGCTGTCTCCCGGGGGTGAGCAGAGCAGCCTGCGGGAGTCTCGAGGCTCCAAGTCTCAGTGTCCACCTGCCTATGTTCCCACCTGCCAGCAGAGAATGGGCAGAGGAGAGGGGGTCCCATCCCCGCAGACACCTGCCTGCCAGGTGGGACGAGGGCGGCACCTGAGGGGGCCCCATGTGCTGCAGCCCCCGGACGCGGGCGGCAGTGGAGACAGGAGGCCCCAGGAGGCTCAAGGGAGTCTGGCAGTCAGGACTGGACTGGACACGCCCTCCAAGGACTCTCAGGGAACTTGATCCCAGGGGGCCGGTTCCTGTCTGGGGTTTGTCCTACATGCTGGGCATGGCTGGAGGGTGGCCCCTGAAGGCACGGTCATCCTGCCCCCTTGGCCCTGGAAAACACAGGAAGAAACTGGATGGTCCCACCAGTTGCAGCCGGCTTCTAACAGTCTGGAGTTTGGCCACCTTCCTCCACACCTGGGTTGCCAAGGAAAGGTCCTCGCTGGGTCTGCTAAGGAGGAGACAAACTGTAGAGGGCGGCGACCTGCCTTGCAAATGGCATTTGCTGCAAAGCAGGGTGAGCGACAGCAGAGCCAAGGCCACTCAGATACCCCTGAGCCCTTTGGTGAGTGACTGGCCCTTCAGCGGCCATGCCTCAACTGACCGGACTTACGAGCAGCACAGACCCAGGAGTGCAGCCTTCCACAGGGGGCAGAGGCCACAGGAAGAGGAAGGCCGCCCCATTCTGGGCCTGGAAATGACAGTGTCTGGAACGTGCCCCACCCCCCAGGTACTGCCAGAGCCTCCAACGGCTCCCCTGGTGCCCAGTCGCCTGACCCCACCCACCCCGACCGAAGCACATCCTGCCCAGACTGTCCTGTCCCACATCAAGCTCACATGCACAGGCTGGACGCTTACTCTGTGCTGGGCCGGGTATCGCAGAGGAGTCACAGGAGACCCCTGGACCTCGATCACACGCGAGGCTTTTATTCACTGCCCAGGTTTCAGTTACACAGGCTGCATTTTTCTCACCACAAACCTGTCCACCTATCCACCTGCTACCTGTCCACTGGTCCATCATTGTTTCCTGGATGCATTTAGGCTGGAGATATTATTAGACTTCAATCCGAACACTGCCACATACACATCTCCAACTAGAGTTCAAGATCCATCTGTTTTAGGTCAAACTTACTCACAGTGGAATTCACAAGTCCTAAAGGCACCAGTACGTAAGTTCTGACAAATGCCCACACCTGTGTAGTCCAGACCCCACCAGGAACTTTGTCCTCACCCTGGACTTGCACTGTCAATGTTTAAATTTAAGTTACTTAAAATTAAATGAGGGGCTTCCCTGGTGGCGCAGTGGTTAAGAATCCGCTTGCCAATGCAGGGGACACAGGTTCGAGCCCTCGTCAGGGAAGATCCCACATGCCGCAGAGCAACGAAGCCCATGCGCCACGACTACTGAGCCCGTGCATCACAACTACTGAAGCCCACGCACCTAGAGCCCATGCTCCGCAACAAGAGACGCCACTGCAATGAGAAGACCACACACCGCAATTAAGAGTAGCCCCAGCTCGCCGCAACTAAAGAAAGCCTGCACACAGCAACGAAGACCCAAAGCAGCCAAAAAACCTTTTTTAAATTAAATTAAATTAAATTTAAAAGTCAGTCCCTCAGTCGCACTGACCACATTCCAAGAGCTCAATAGCCAGATGTGGCCAGTGGCTGCCTCAGTGGATGGCACACCCTTGCCCTAGAAAATTCCTTCATCCATTTTGCCTAAAGCCTTTTTAAAGGCTCCCAGTGGGGAGCCCTGAGCACTGTGCCAGCTGCCCTCCTGCCTCTGTGGGGCCAGAGCAGGACTGGAGCCCAGTGTCCTGCCCTGACCAGGGGCTCGGAGACTGCACCCTCCCAGACACTACAAGCCAGCCAGGGCCTGCGTCTCCGCGGGCCACACGGGCGCCAGGCTGCGCGCTCATCCCTGACAGTGGCGGGGGCGCGTGTTGGACGTAATGCAGGTCTCGCGGCCATTCCCAGCACCGTTATGCATTTTTGATGGGAGGCAAATTGTTCTCTGAGCATCAGTCTTCCATCAGGGCCCGATCCTGACACAGCAGCCACGGGACTTTGAAGTATTCCAACCCAGTATTAATAAATCATAGGGCGCACTTCGAGGACACCACTAACGGTTAGAAGACTGGGCTCCAGAGCTGCACTCGTGCAGAAATGAGGCTGTGCCAGGAAGGAGAGGAAGGACCCTGCCCTCCACTCCCTTGCGTGCAGATGTGCTGTGTGGCCTCTGCCGAGTTGCCTGAATTCTCTGAGTCTCGGTGTCCTTCCGGATCAGGGAGAGGCTCCCATGGCCCTTGGGGGTGAAGTCTAAACCCTCAACGTTGCCCCCCGTGCGCCACTTCCCCAGCCTGGACTCCAGGCAGACCCCCAGGCTGGGGCTCCTGGGGGGTGACGCAGGTGTGACTTCCACTGGAACCCCTTTGGACCAAGAATGCCGAGACGCCCCCGTGCTCTACGTCCAAACACTGGAAGTTACACACCAGGATGAACGACTGCGCAGTAAATAACACTGGTCCATCCTCCCACCGGACAAATCCCTACGTGGCCTGGATGTCATATTCCAGTTCTGGGGTCCCTGACGCAACGTGGCCTAAAGCTTTCCCTTCCCAAGACACCCCCTCCTGCTTGGTCCCTCATCATGTGTGGACATGTGAACCCGGGCTGGACACCACACTCCCAGTGACCACACCCAGCTGCGCCCCGACAAAGAGCCACCCTTGGCCACCCCTTAGTCCCAGCAGCCTGGCTGCTCAGGAGGGGACCGGCGAGGAAGAAAGTCACTCGGCCACTTGGGCAGAGAATGCCAGGGTCTTGGGCCCAGGACACGGGCCAGAGCAGCCCGTGGGTGTCAGACATGGGTGTCAGGCATGTCCCTGAGGCCCGAGGGAAGAACTGGGCTCCGTGACTCGGCCCGGGCACTGGACTCGGACCATTCCCATGACCAGTGGGTCTGGCTGCCCCGACACAGGAACAGCCTCTCCAGGCTGGCTCCACTCATGGGGAGTCAGGTGGAGAAAGCTTTGTAGAAACCTCCAACATCTCGACATCTAGGAAAGGGCTGGGCTTGTCCTCACGCTCTGGCCCTCCGGGTGTCCCATCCTCTGCTTCCTGAGTCCCCTCACCTCTGACAGAGAGGCCAGCAGACTCCTGGCCAGAGGGAGGGTGCTGGGCTGGCCAGGGCCTCGGGTGGGAGAGGCCGTGTGGCCACATGGAAGCTTCTTGCCTCCGACGGGTGAGCTGAGAGAGCCACAGAGTCGGGGGGTGGGGAGATCTCAAACAAAGGGACCAGCGGGCTGAACAGCACTGACCCTCTCCCGACGGCTCCCACACACGTCTCTGGCCCCACGTCTGAGTACCATGTGGCCTCCGAGGGAGGCTGGCGCCCGCACCCTCAGACTGGGCAGCCTGGCCCGGTCCCGTGGTCCTCGGGAAGAAAGGCTTGGGCCGGAGACGGCAGAGAGCTGCAGAATTGGACAGGGACACAGGCTCCCTGAGCCGCTGTGGGTGGAGACAGGGAAGGGCAGCTGGAGCCAGCCGTGGCGGTGGGGGCCTGGGACCCGGGGACCTCGGGGCTGGCGGCCAGCAGTCAGTAGGCTCGAGAGCCAGGGAGGGGACTGAGGATGGGGTAGCCAGGGGAGCACACGCTGGGGAGCTGGGGGAGCGCCCACTTTAGAACCAAGGGCCAGCGGGCACGGCAAGCGGGCTGCTGGTGGCCAGGAAGCCAGGGGCTAGGGCCACAAGGCCTGGAGAGCCGCAGTCCAAGGGCCTGGGGGGCAGCGGGGCCGGCGCTGGACAGCATGGCCCTTGTCGGGCAGTGTGTGCGGGGCGGGTGTCAGCTTAGGCCATCGGGGCTGCAAAGTCAAACGAGCCGCCTCCGGCTGAGCGGACCTGAGCTCCAACCCCCACGCTGCTGTGTGACCACAGGCAAGTCATTTCACCTCTCTGAGCCTCATAAGGAAGTGGAGGGTGTGTGGGAAAGTGTGTATCCGCCCCGCCCAGGCCAGCCCAGCAGGGCCCCTTCCTTGCCCACTCTCTGCAGGGCCCGGGCTCGGAGGGCGATGGGTCAGGTTGGCCTGTCCCGAGATGCAGCCTGGAGTTCTCGTGGTCGTGGGAGCAAACACCTGGCAGCCCCTGTCATTCTAGATGACTGCATAAACACGCTAAGAAAAGCCAGGACGGCGCCGCCTGACCCCCACGCCCCTCCCTGACTGCTTGGCCCGGGGGTGGGGGAAGGCTGGCTGTGGGAGGGGCCTGGGACACATCCCAGGGATGGCTTGGCGGCCTCCGTGGGGGTGAGCGGCACCTGCCAGGGACAGATCTTGCCCTCGGCCAAGGCGCAGGCGGGGCCTGGCTCGCAGAACCAGCCCCTCACCAGGCCAGAGGCAGCAGCCCCCTTCCTGGGAGTTGCCCGGCGGATGACCGCGCGGGGGTGGGGGAGGGGGGCACTCCCACAGGGCTCAGGTTGTCGGGCCACATACTTTCCCAACAATAGCCGCTGGGGGCTGCACAGGCCAGACAGGGCGGGCGGGCAGCCGGGCTCTGCGCGGCGGGGCCTGGGGAGGCCCCCAGACGCCGGGACCACCCAGGCCTGCCCTCTCCCCACCCAGGGGAAGGGGACAGAGGTGCAGCATGTTCACCCCACAGATCTTCCCGGAGCCTCTGCGCCAGGCCAGGAGTGTGGCGAAGGAGAGGGACAACCGACAGATGGACGGACGGACGGACGGACAGATGGATGGAGTCATGCAGACAGGCTCTGTCCACTCCAACTATAGAACGGGACAGTCGTCCCGCCTGCACTTAGCACCTCCGTGACCCCACAGCTCAGCCCCGGGCACATGGCTGCACCTTGGCAGCCGGGGCCCTCCCCGGTGCAGGAACCCGAGTCCCTCAGGGAGCCCCCCCCCAGGGTCCTGTTGCTGGTGCGGGAGGGCCCCACACCCCAGAAGCCCCAGTTCCCACTGTCTCTTCATTTAAGTGGATCTCTGCCCGGACCCCCTCTTCTCCCAAACACACTCTCTCATTCTGTGGATGAGGGGTCAGCTTTCTGAATGGAAAATCGGATGTCAGGTTTTGCTGGGAGGCACCTGGTGGAGAGGTGAACGGGCCCGGCTTTGGGACCCAAGAAAACTGTCAGGCCTCCCCTGCCACTGGCCAGAGATGCCACCGGGTCAGCTGCTCTCCTGTGGAGACTGTGAGAATTCAAAGCAGTGAGCCCCGTTGGGCCAGGGGGTCTGACTCGATAAAAGTCACCTGTCACTGCTGGGCTGTGATTATCATCCGACCCATGCCTGGGCCGGACACCCCCTGCTGCCCCTGGAGAGAGAGGGGGCAGCCTCGGGCCACGCGGTGGGTCCTGGGTCTCCACAGCCAGGACTGGGGCCTGGATGCACCTTCCGGAAGAAAGCCCGGGGCCGAGACGTGCTCAGGGGAGGGGGGAGCATGTCACCAGCCGAGTCAGGAAAACAAGCTCCAGACAGAGGCCCGGCTGGGCCGCCCCAAAGCGGGAAGCGGGGAGGGGGGAACCTGGTGGGGCAGCTGCAGGGCCGGGAGGCTCACAGAGGCCCGGCTGCCTGGGGAGCTGATATAAGGCTCAGCTCCTGATCTCCTGTGACACGTGATTGTGTAACCTGCACTTTTCTGTTCACATAGCCATTTTCGCCTCCCTCCCTGTCAAACAGAAGACAGGTTTTCACCTTAAGTCGCAGCTTATGAGCCACCGAGATCGAAGGAGAGGCTGCGTTAATGAAAGTGATTCACAAAGAGGCTGGACGGACAGACGTGTGGGGACAGTGAACAAGGAGGCTGTCCGGGTTCTCGGAGACACAGGCGGGCAGGCACGCGCGGGCTCGTCCCAGGATGCCCGCTCGCTCCTCCCTGATCTCCTGGGTCCAAGGCACAGCGCTCGCCGCCGGTCTCTGCAGACTCTCCCCAAGGCCCAGCGCTCGCCGCCGGCCTCTGCAGACTCTCCCCAAGGCCCAGCTGGAGTTGGCTTCCAGATGGAGCACGGCCGCAAGACTCACCCCCTCCTTGCACGTGGCTTTCGCTCCGTTGCTTAGGCCCTTTCCCGGGGGTCCCAGCTACGCACCCAAACTTCACGTGCCTGTTCCTGAGCGGGACGCGCCTTCAGGGTGACGGTGTGCACGAACGGAAGGAAAGCATGGCCTCGGGGTCGGACGGGCTCGATCCTGGCAGCTCTGCGCTTCGCAGCTGTGCTGCCTTTACACGGAGAGCTGAACCTCTCTGAAGCTCTGCTTTCTCACCTGTGCAAGGGGGATTGAACCTCCGTTCAGGGCCTGTGTGACTCCCTGAGAGAATTCAGCGAGAGTGGCTACAGATGGCACTTTGAGGAGTAGCACGCCCTGCACCGGGCTCAGAAGCAGCTACTCAGAGGCGCTCACTGCCCTAGACCAGCTCCTCGCTTCTCGCCCCCTACCGGGGGGGTTCTGCTCCTGTGAACATGTCCTGCGTCTGGGATCCCAGGGGGCATTGGGACGGGATGGCTTGATGGGTGGTCCAGCTGTAAATCTTGAACAGTGAGGTGGCCCGGCTTCCCCTCCTGCAAAGTGGACCCAGTTACCTCGAGACCGCGGGAGGCTAACGGGGCAGAGTTTCTACAGCACTCTGTGGATCAGCTGAAAGGGGCCGGCGGGGGGATGAGGGGCCGCCCCTGGAGGACAGGGGTGGCCGTCCTGGGTGCAGCCACACGCTCCCTGCTCTGCACTGCGCGCACACTCAGACCCCAGCGCTGGGGCCGCCGGGCCCAGACAGGGAGACCCCCCCACCTCCCACCTGCTCCCAGCTCAGCTGCCCCCCCGGGGCAGCGCACAGCTGTATAGCGACTGCTGCCCAGCAGCCAGTAGGTGGCTGTGCTGGAGGCGTCTGGGTCCCAACCCCCCCTTAACCTCCCTGAGTTTGGGCAACTTAACCCACCTCACTCGTCAGCCCAGAGCCCACCAGCCGGGGGGTTGTCTCTGCAGGAATCCAGTGCTAGCCTCCCTCTTGTGCCTCCAGGGCCTGCTTTATCCCAGACCACACCTGAGAGCAGAAAGGAAGCTGCCCCTCCCAGCCCCCATGGCCCCAGCGGATGGGACAGGACGAGGAGCCAGAACCCCCCCAACCCCAGCCTCCAGGCCTCGGGGCAGCTGCCTGGCCCAAGGGCTTCCCAGGGGAGCGTCCACAACCTGCCGGCCCCAGGAGCCCCAGCCTGGCAGTCTCTGCCCTCTGGCCAGGCCCTCCTCTCACACCCTGAGACCCAGAGCAGACAGACCAGGATGCGAGGATTCTCATGGGGGTAGGGGGCGGGGCAAGAGCTGCGCTGGGTCCCAGTTTGGGGAGCGAAACAGGAAAACACACAGAGGATTTCAGAGTCTCGGTGCCAGCAAAGCAGAATTCTTCTTTAACACGTTTGGCGCAGGTTACACGCTGAGATGACAGTGCTTTGCATTGTTGGGTTAAATACACGATCAAAGTTAAATTTCACCTGTTTGTTTTTATGTCTTTTAATGCAGACACTAGCAAATTTGTAATTATCGATACACACATGGCTCTCATTCTGTGGCTACTGGACAGCTCTGACCTAGAAAAACCACCCCATTTTAAGGTCAGGACGTGAAGACTGAAAAAGAAAGCCACCTAGCGCTGAAGGAATGAATGAGTGAACGAACAAGTGAATGAACGAGTGAGCCCCCTTGGGGAGAAACACATTCAGGAAGCAGGTGCCCTACAGGGCAGGTCACAAGTGCCCAAGTGCAGGGGTGACCTCTTCTTACTTGGGATTTTTGATTTAAACTGCAAGATGGGCAGAAAGGCTGTACTGAACCAGCCAGGCCCGTTTCCCAGAGAGCCAGCTCCCCTCTCGGGCTGGAGTCTCAGGGGGGCAGCCTGGGCCACCAGCACACCCTGTGGTGCCCAGAGAGGCTTTTCCTTCAGGAGGACCCGCAGTGAAGTCAGAGGCACACGGCCACTTTCGGAAATAACCACAGAAATGCAGGATTCAGCAACGAGCCCGCCTGCCCGGACGCTGCCCCTAGAACTCCCCTCCCCAGGCCCAGGGGCCGTGCCCAGCTTCTCCCGTGGCCTGAGGGAATGGACTCACTCCCTCCCGGCGGTAGCCCGGGCCCCCGGCCCGTCCATCAGTGTCAGGCTCCAAGACGGGCTCTGCTCTAAAGGACGCGGCCGCTTCCGCCACGCACACGGTGAGGACAGAGGAGCCAGGTGGGCCTGCGCTGGCAAGGGGAGCCCAGCCTCCTGCTGGGGGGCATGCGGCCCACGCTCCTGGCTTGCTGAGAAAGGGGGCTCTTCTCTCTGCACAGCTCCAGCTGGACGGGAGCCCTGAAGGGACGGGCGTCTGAGGCACAGCCCCTGGGCAGAGCTGGCCATGGGCTCCTGCAAAAGGGTCCGGCTGGCAGCCCATCTCCTGAGTTCCCATAAAGGCCGGACTGACCAGGGGCCATGCGGTAGGCGCTGCCCCAGGCTGGCGGGCATTGCATGGCCCCGCCGGGGAGTCCAGGGACTTCTGCCGCCCTCCTAGGGCCCAGCATGCACTCAGCCATCAGGGTAAGGGCCGCTCTGAGCCTGCCTGTCTTCAGGGCCGCACGCCAGGTGTGGAGGAGCCTGCAGAGGTCACTCAGTACCATGTCCTCATCTTGTGGGGGGAAACTGAGGCCCGGAAAGAAAACAGGACTTGTTTGAGGTCACACAGAAGCCAGGGGTCCAGGCAGGCCCAGGATGCTGGTCCAGGACTCTCCTTGCTCCCCTTTCTATGTCCTATTCCCAGGCAGTAAAGTGAGAGGGGGGCCGGGTCACCGTGGCATTTGGAGAGGGTACCAGTCTGCTAGGGCTGTCATAACACAACACCCCAGACAGGGCAGCACAAAGAGCAGAATTGTGCTTTCTCACAGCCCTGGAGGCCCGACGACATCCAAGACGGAGGTGCCACCTGGTTGCTTTCCGGTGAGAGCTCTCCCTTGCCAACAGCCACCTCCTCCTGTGCACACACACGGAAGGACAGAGCTCTGGTGCCTCTGCCCCTTCCTATAGGGGCACCAGGCCTACCGGGTCAGGGCCCACACCATGACCTCATGTAACCTAATTACTCCCTAGAGGCTGCCTCTCCGAATGCAGTCACGTTGGGGGTTCGGGCTTCAACCTGTGGCTCTCAGGGGGACATTCAGTCCATAGCAGAGTCACATGCTGTGATGGAACTAGTCCGTGAAAAGAGCCAGACGTCCAGCGTGCAGCACGTGGCCGGGTCGGGGGCAGGGGCAGAGGCCTGGCTCGCCCTCGGGAGCTGCTGGTCTGCTTTGCTGACGGCACCTGAGCACCAGGATGTGTGGTTGGGCGCCACCCCCAGGGTGTGGGGCTGCTACGTCTGCATCAGGGGAGGAGCAGGTTGGCACTCAGGCCCCGGTGCCCGCCCCACCCCCTCATCCAACCCTCTCAGCGTCTGCAGTGAGGCCGAATCTGCCCGTCCTCAAGAGGGCATGAGGCACAGAACAGGCCCCTGGTTTGCCCAAGTTCACTGACGCGTTGTGAGGGAGGTTCTGATTTGCACCTGGGACTTTCTGACCCCAGGTCCAGAACGCTCCCTCCCAGCCTCACGGCCCCCAGCCCAGCTGCCCGCCACAGTGTGGCGGACGGGCTCTTCAGATCCAGCCGGCGGGCGGGAGGCCCCTGGCCGCCCACGTTAGCCATTCCTGGCCTGACACTTGATCCACAGACTCAGTTATCCTTTATCCACTAAGTAATCCCAGTGGAGGCCAGAAAGAAGCCGAGACTTGCCTCGGGCCGGGGCCAGGCGGCCGGGACATGAGAGGTCACGCTAGGATGGCCGCCCAGCCGTCCGGCGTCCTGAGCCAGCTTCTGAATGAGATCAGAGTTGGAGAGACTCCGGGCGTCTCGGCCAGGCACTCGGCCACCACCAGCCCCTAGGGCAGGTCCTTATTGAGAAACGCACAGAGGGGGACAGACCACTTGGGTTCAGACCCACAGCTGTGCCCTTTCCTGCCCCTCAGCACCTGTTCCTGGCTGCAGAATGGAGTCTCTCTTTCAGGAGTTTGGATGAGCTCATCACTGGGTGAGGCGCACACAGCAGGTGCTCAATAAACGTGGCTCCCGGCTTGGTGCCTCCAGAGGCCTCTCGGTGAGTGCCGGTGCTCAGAAGCTACTGTCAGAAACCCTGAGACCCTCACCAGCCCCCGGCCCCCAGCCCCCAGCTGTACAGAGCCCCCAGAAGGGAGGCTTGTGGGCGTGGGGACCCTTTACTGCCCTCGTGCCCCTAGAAAACTCCTAGTGAGCATGAGACCAAGAGGGGAGCCGGTGACAGCCATTGGTTCCTTGCCATGATCCCTGGGGACGCCCTCCTGTAGGGCCCTCCCACAGCCACTCAGTCACATCCCAGAGGGAGCCCCGGGAGCAAAGGAGTTTGCAGAGTCCATGGAATTTCTGACTTCTATTTTCCCCATGACTTAAAGCCCTGGAATGTCAGCTCCATGAGGGCAGTGCTGTGTCCTGTCATGGCTTCATGGCCTCACCTAGGGCCCTGCCTGACCCTGAGAAGTTATGGTAGCCATTGGATGGATGGGTAGGTGGATGAAGGAGTTGAAGGACACATGGATGTGTGGATGGTCACATAGATGTGTGGATAGATGGATGGATGGGTGGATGGATGGGTGGACGGATGGGTGGATGGATGGACACATGGATGGGTGGATGGTTGGATGGGTGGGTGGAGGTGAACAGCCTGGCAGCCAACAACAATAAAAAAGTTTGGCCTCTGCTGATGGGCTGAGCTAAGGAAACCAAACAAACGAAGGTTACATGCGTTGTGACTTCATTTACATAAAACCATAAGAAATGCCGGACAACCTGAAGTGACAGGGAGCGCAGTGGGGGTACCAGGGAGGTGCCGGGGGAGGGTTACCAAGGGCACGAGGAAACTTTTGTGTGATGGGCATGTTCATTATCTTGATTTTAGTGATGGGCATCCCTTAGTGATGGTGTACTTATGTCAGGATTTATCAAGTTATACACTCCAAATACGTGTAGATTGAGTAATGCCGATTTTACCTCCATAAAGCTGTTTACACAAAGAAAGAAAAGTGTGGCATCGGGATAGTAGGGTACTCATAAGAAAAAGCTTAAATTAGATTCTTCCCTTGTCCTTTATACCAGAAGTAAACTAAAAATGGGTCAGAGATATAAATGTAAAATAAAACAAAATGGAACCACAATGAGGGAAATCTTCACGGTGGCAGCTCAGTTCTGGGTCGTGATGTGCCGGTATTTCCACAGATCCGCACACGTGACAGAATTCCACAGATCTGCATGCCACTCTGATCCAGAGCCAATGTTCTCGTTTTGACCAGTCAGATGAAGTTCATCCATCAGAGGAAATGGTCGATGGGACCCTCTGCTGTCTTTGCCACTTCCTGTGAGTCCATCACTGTTTCAAAATTTAAAGTCTTTGAAGTAAATAAACAAACAACCCATAAAGCCCTGAAAGAAAACATGGATGGGTTTTTCCATTATTCCTTTTTTTAAAAAACTTTTGTTTTGCAGAAAAATTAGAAATTAACTAGATAAAAGACAAACTGAGAAAACATCTTCAAACTATACCATAGGCCAAAGGTTACTAGCTCTGATATTTAAACAGCTTTTACAAATAAAGAAAAAGGCAAACACTATAGAAAAATGGGCTAAAGAAATGAATAGATAACAGAAAAGGTAATCATATGAAAATATGCTCAAAAGATAGCAGGCAGGAAAATTTAAAACTGAAGTAGATTTGTCATTGGAAGTGTGAATATTAGAGAAAAATGAATTTGGGGGGTATTCGAATCAATTAGAAAGCTTTCAAGTATGGTTCAGGCAACTCAGCTAAGTGAATCTACTTTTCAACTGTACATTTTATGGAATCTAAGTACAGATAAAGTATTTCCAGTGAGAATGCAGTGTGCGAGTCAAGATGTGCTGTCAATGCAAAATACACACCAGGTTCCACAGACTCTGTATCAAAGGGAAAGAGCTCATTGATAAACTGCTTATCGATTACGTGTTGAAATGACAGTAGTTTTTGTTTGTTTGTTTGTTTGTTTGCGGTACGCGGGCCTCTCACTGTCGTGGCCTCTCCCGTTGCGGAGCACAGGCTCGGGACGCACAGGCTCAGCGGCCATGGCTCACGGGCCCAGCCGCTCCGCGGCATGTGGGATCTTCCCGGACCGGGGCACGAACCCGCGTCCCCCGCATCAGCAGGCGGACTCTCAACCACTGCGCCACCAGGGAAGCCCCAAAATGACAGTATTTTGTTGATCCAGACCAGTCAATCGTCTCTGGTCCAGGCGCAATCAGCCTGAGGAGCAGACTTGTCTCCCAAGCCTGGGGAGTAGGCCCCCTGCTCCCAGACTCTTCTGCTGAATTTAAATGTAGGGTTGGACCCCAACTGCCCCTGCCCCTTTGTGTGACCACAGAGGATTGTCCTGAGGACAAGGTCTACCCCTGTGAGGACGGCTGGGCAGAGGGACAGCCTGGGTCTGGGATGAGACGTCAAACTGCTGACCACGCAGACCCACCCCGTCTCTACTCCTCTTCCCTTCATCGCGCTCTTCCTTGTTTTGTGTCAGACAGCTGGGTTTCGGTATCTGCAGCCAAAGAACCCTCTGACCCCCTGGCAGGGTTAGGGTGCACCTGCCGGGTGCCCTCCCGCAAGGCCCACCAGGGAGCCGGAGCCCAGGCCACATGACTTCCCGCCAAGTGTCAACAGGAACCACGACTGCCTCTCTCCCCCACCCCAACTCGCCGCCAACGCTCGCCGAGTGCCAGCTGCCAGCCTAGCCCCGGGCTGCAGGCGAGCTGCATGTTAATAGGAATTTTCTGTGCCATGACCCCAAAGGGACTGAATAGAATTTCAAAGCGAGGTGGGGAGAGAGGTCTCCCCCAGTGCCCACCCCAGAGCAGCTGCTCCAGATGCTTGTGGAATGAACGAGTGAGCAAATGAATGAGTGAATGCATGAATAAGTGAATGAGTGAGTGAGTGTGTGCACCTGGCCTTGTGGGGTGCTCTGAGCCTGGGGACCTCCCAGTGCTGGGGGTACCCCCTGCCCAGTTCAGAAGGGTCCTGAGAGGGTCTCTGCTTCTTTTCCTCTTGCCCGTCTCTGTCCACGCCCACCCACCCCCCCGCCGACACGGGAAGGAAGCTGGGGACACTCCACCTCCCTTCAACTCCCAGCTGCGCTCTGCCACTCCTACTGGGTGAATGGGGCCCCTGGAGCTGGTGCTTTGTTCTGCCCCTGGGGGAGGTGGCCGGCGTCTCAGGGGCTGCCGGGCAGGGGCTCCTCGAAGCTTGTCAGAGGCCGAATGAGAGCTTGGGTTACTCGGGCTCTGGGGCCGGGATGGGACCTGCTAACCATGGGTGGGTGGGAAAGGAGGACCGCTTAACCCCCTCCCTTCTGGGCTGCAGCAGAGGCCAGCCTCCCTGGGAAAGACAAAGGCATTTAGTCACTTCCCTGGAAGGTTCACATCCAGCTACCCCGTCCTAAAGAAACAAACAGACGTTTTACCCAGCGTGGGGATTTTTCCAGACACACACTGTGCACCACGTGGCCGTGTGGCCTCTTGGGAGGGAGCTCCAAGCCTACCCACAGGTGACAGGCCTGGGGTCACCTGGCAGGGTGCTAGGGGGTCACACCCTTTGCCCTTATCCTGCCCCACCCAGCAGAGCCCCTGTAATTTGGGAGTGACGTCAGCCCCATCTTAGCCAAGTCCGATGAAAAGTCCCCGTTCACAGGAGAAGAGTGAAGTTTGTGGCGATCCCAAAATAGCCCCAAAGAGCTGCCTGCCACCCCAGGAATGCCCGGAAACCACGCCCGGCTGAGGACAGAGGTCACCCAGCTCCCAGGCCTTTGAAGCTCGAAGGGACTTGAAGAAGCTTCCAGAAGACCAGCAGGGTCATGGCTCCTCCAATGCCTGGTCCCCAGGAGTCACGGGAGAAACATCTGCTCAGGGGGTGAAGGAAGGAGGAACCAACGAGGCAGCAAGGGACAGGAAGTGACTCTCCCTGAGGCCTTAGGGGGCTCCTGCCCCGCCAGCACCACCGACGCTGATGCGGCCCTGTGGCCTCTGGAACATAGGGGGCAAATCCCGGCCATCTGGGGTCAGCCCCAGAACACTCGCCAGTCATCACCATGGCGCCACTGGGTGAGGCCCAAGCTGAACGCAAGACCCCCAGGGGGAGGGCAGGGCTGCTGCCCCATGAGAGACGGAACTGAGTGCAGACCTCAAGGACTTGACCAAGGTCACAGGGCCTGGTGGGGAGGGGCAGGAAGACCCAGCTCTGTCCATGGGCGCGTGGCTGCAGTCTGCAGTCTGCAGCCTATGAAATGGGGCTGATTCTGAAACTCCGCCCGAAGGGCTGTGAGGCCTGGGTCACCTCCTGGGGTCACAGTCACAGCTGCCGGCCTCTGCCTGCCACCCCATCCTCTCCCTGTTCCTCCCACGGACCTGGCTGGAGCCCCTTGCTGACCGCAGAGTGACCACGCAAAGGAAGCAAAGACCCGACTCCTCTCTGACCCTCAGGAGGGAGGCCCAGGCGCTGCCAGGTCCCTGTGGACTCAGGGAACAGGGAGGGGCCTCGGAAATGCCTGGACGGTGCCCTGGGCACCATCCTTTCTCTGTGGGCCTGAAGCTGCTGCCCATTTCCTTTCCAAGTGGACTTTTGCTGTGGCTGTGGAACATTCCAGAGAGAGGGGAGCAGGCCCGGCAGGGCAGGGCCCTGCCCACTGCCTGTGGGGAGGCTGCGTTTGGGCCCCGGGGTCTTAGGGGAGGTGGTCCCTGCCAGCCTGGGGGATCACAGTGTAGCTCCTCCCCGTGACGCTCAAGGGTTCTGGAACGAGCACCCGGTGGGTATACAGGGGCTGGAGGAAATGCCCGAGGGCCCAGGGGTGGCCTGTCCCTCAGAGGAAGTGCCAGGAGGCTGGTCCCACCACGTCCATAAAGATGCACAGGGCGGACAAGCAGTGGACAGCTTCACGCCCTCGGTGACGGGCCGTGTGCTGTTGGTGGGCACCGTGTCCTGCTGGAGGACTGGCAGGGGCGGGGACGTCCCTGTCCTCTGGGCTGCAAGGGGACCACAGCCGCCACCTAGCCTGTGTCCCGTGTCCCTTCGTCGGTGTCCAACCAAAGCCGCAGAGAAAGGCCACAGGTACGTGGAAAACGCCGAGGGCCAAGGAAGGACCTGCTTTAATTCCAGCAAACATATATGTGTGTGTCGTGTCCAAAGGTAACGTCTATTTATTGAGTGCTTACTGTATACTGCTACATCTCCTAACCCGTCAATGCTCACGTCAGACCCTGGAGGTGGGGTCTACAGTCACCCATTCTCCAGATAGAGACTGAAAACAGAGAGGTCAGCGCTGTTCCTAGGTCACGTGACTGGTGAGGAAATGCCAGGATCAGGACTCTTAATCCCCATGTCAGGCCCCATTTATTTAAGTTACACTTTTATTTCAATGTCAGTGTTGTTTCTCTTGTGAGTTGGTTGTGGAGGCCAGGACCCAGGCCCACATGGGGTCTCCGCATGGTGTCTTGGTCTCCACCATCACGGCAGGTGTTTCTGGGAGGCCTGACAGACACAACTAGAGTAAGGCGATGCTTGCCCTGCACCTTCAGCCCCAGAGGCGAGCCGTCCTCAGGCTCTTGGGTGAAGAAGAAAGGTGGGGGGTCAACGTGCCCCCTCCCAATATCCATCCCCAAACCCCGGCACCCTCGGACAGTGGCCCTGACGTCGCCCTCCGCCCCATCTCCTGAGCCCCTGGTGGCAGATCTTGGGTTCCCAGTGGCCCCTCCAGCAACCGGCGAGCAGGATTCTGAGGCAGGTCGGGGAGCCTAGCTGCAACTCATCCCCAGACCCCCAGATCTGAACTAATCACTGGGCCACACAGACGCCCAGTGATGCAGAAGGACGCCTTGGACCCCGGGGACTCAGACCAGGAGCCGCTGCGGCTTCCTTCCACCCAAGCCACGGCCAGCCTCTCCTTGCAGCTTCCAGGCCGCAGGGTCCAGGAGAAGCCGCTGCCCTGGGCCGTGCCTCAGAGCCGCACTGGAGGGGCTCCTGGGGCATCGAGGCGCCTGGCATCCCGCCAGCTGGGGCTGCAGGAGGAGGCCATGGGCCGTCCCCTCCACCTGGGGCCCCTGGCCAGAGGCTCTGTCAGTCTCAGATTCAGCTCTGGGGCCCTCAGCACCCCCTGAAATGGGAATTCAGAGGTGGAGCCTCCGGGCGGTGTTGGCCCTGCCTTGAGCTCCTGGACATGCCTCCTCCTGCCCTGAGCGGGTCCTGAGCCCTGGCCCACCACTGCCCATGATCAACTACCTCTGACGCTGGTTTCCATACCAATAAAGTAGGAATACTATGCATGTTAACTCAGAGCAAAGCTGGCATGAAGTGTCCCGAACGTGCCTTTCCTGAGGTCAGCCGATCCCTCTTGGACGCACTGTGCTGGGCTCCAGGGGTCAGAGGTAAGGGCAGCCCCTCTCTGAGCCTCAGTTTTCCTGTCTCTAGGGGGATTTGCATGAGAAAGTGCCAAGACTCCTTCTGGCGTTCCTGGCCCCAGCCTCCACCCCCAGGCCGGCACAGTGGACGTACGGATGGACGGACAGGGCTGGCTCCCTGCTCCAGGGGCTGGGCCGGGCTCCCAGGAAGGGGCCTGTTCCATGGGCTTCCCCCCACACACCCACAGGGCTGCTGGCGGGACACCCCTGGCCGCCCGCCAGCTCCCCGGCACGCCTGTGGGTGACTCCTGGAGCCCGGCCGACGCTGTCGCGCGCCGCAGGGGCCCCTCAGCATTCTCCGCCTTTGTTTCCGGCGACAGGGCAGCGCAGGGGGCGGTGCGGAGTCGCTCAGAATCCTGCACAGGGTGTCAGGCGTCCGGGGGTGGGGGCTGGCAGTGGGCGGGGCATGCTGACACCCCGCTTCCAGGAAGGTGAGGCCATGCGGCAGGGTCCCACCGGACATGCACAAGACGGCGGGACGTTCGTCACAGGCTCAGGCTCACGTGTGGTGCAGAGGCCGGGGTCAAGGACCGGGGTGAGGGGGGAACAGGACAGTGCCAGCCCTCGGGGGCACATGGGGGGTCCAGGGGCCTCTGCCTGCCTGAGGGGCTGCAGGAGGCTCCCTCCCACTGGCGAGATGAGGTGGGAGAGGCACTCACCAGCGTGGGGTTGGACCCTGCAGCAGGCCATCCGGGCCGCAGGCCTGGCCCCACCAGTCTCCCTGCACACAGCCCTCGGCAGCACCCCCCCACCCCCGCCGGGTTAAGAGCGACAGCAACTGTGCCCTATTTATATCGTCGGCCCCGCCATCCACAGGCTGCAGTCAGCGGGCCCGGCCAGGGCTTCCACCACGATCAGCTTACATTTAAAATAAATGTTTCCTTAGCTCGTATCCGATCTCCAGTGGCAAATTTCGGGAAGCGGTGAGACAGGTCCAAACTCTGAGCAAGGCCTCCCGGCCAGGCACCAGGGAGAGGGGCCTGGCCAGGGCTGTCCCCAGAGGGTGGCCACCTGATGCTGCGTGGCCACTTGGCTTCCTGCAGGTCTGCGAGCCTCAGCTCCCCACCTGCCCCTCAAGTGGGGGTCTTCATGGAGCTCTGCCTGCCCTGCAACGGCTCTGGAGGGCCCAGAAGAAACACACGTGTACACACGGGGCTTGTGTTCAGGGGTCAAGGGGGTTACACTTAACATCACAAGTCACAGCTCTTTCCAAAGACGCCCCCCACCTCCTTGCTCTGAGGCGGGGGCTCTGAATGGGAGGGATTTTCAGAATCTGGGGAACACGAAGTGCAGCCCCCTTGTCCATGGTGGCCGCAGCCAGCACTCCTGTCCCTCTGGGACCCAGGCCTCTCCCTCCAGGTGCCACCACATTGCCCTGGAAGGTGGATGAGAGAGGGGACGGGGGAGGTCGGGGGCAGCTGAGATGTGTAGCTCCCTCCCCGGGCCACTCGGACCTGCCCCTTTGGGCAAAGATCCTGGAGATGGGCCAGGAAGACTCAGCCCTGGCCTGGACTCCCAGCAAAGCCCCCAGAAGCCCACAGCCCCCAATGATAAAAGCCTCCTAAGAAGGTTGCTTCTCTCGGTCACCCCCCCACCCCCATGAGAAATTCTTCTTTGAAGCCAACTGAGAGCCCCTGGGCTGCCTTGGGAGGAAGGGGTGGGGACCCGGTACGCAGCGCAGGGCCAGAGTGGGCGTGAAGAGAAGAGCCCGAGCGTGAGAGACGGGGGGTGTCCCGGGGACGAGGGGTCCAAGCTGATGACCCCAGAGGGGCCAGGGCGAGTCCAGCCCAGGAATGTCGGGGCCTGGGGGAGAGAGGAGGGGACCTACCCGCACCCCACCCTTGCTTCCCACACGCCTGACCCACGAGACCCGAGCTGCTTCCACAGCTGCCTCATAACCACTGGCCTCACCAGGCTCCAAGGGCAAACCAAGCCCCCAGCCACACGCAGCCCCTATGCCCACAACACCCTCAGGAGGGGCAGCAGCTCCCCCAGGAGATGAGGGTCTGGCAGGAGGAGGCTGCTGTGTCCTTCCTTGCGGGGTGCCTGTCTCAGGGCGGGAATGCTAGGCAAAGGAATTGGGGAGGGGGGCCCTCCCAGCCTGGATCACAGTCGCTGGGCCCTTCTCTCCTGTCCTCCTTCTGGGGGGTGTAAGCGCCCGCCCGGTGCTGGGCACAGCCTTCCATCACTGGGACCCCCACATCCCTCCCGGGTGGGTGTGCCATTCTGCCCACTTGACGGAGGAGAAAACTGAGGCTTCGGGAGCTGAGGTAGAGCCCGTGGGTGGTGGAGCAGACCCAGGCCTGCTGACTTCGGAGGCCATGTCTGACCACGCCGGGCCGCAGAGAGGACGGTGATTGATGGAGAGAACAGCGGCCACGTTGGTTGAAGGCTGAGTCCACGCAGCCCCTGCAGCCCAAGAAAGGGAAAACTCGCTCCTGATCCCAAGGCCGTCTCTCAGGCAACTGAAACCACAAGTGCTACGTTTCCAAGCCCAGCAAACACTGGGTGCCAACTGCGTGTTCCACCTAGTGCTGCGGCGTGGTGGAGCCACAGTCCCGTGCGGGAGACAGAGAAGTGCGTGGGGCCGCCCCCGGTACAGGGGGTCTGGACTGTGAGACCGTAGGAGAACAGGGGGGGCGCGGCATCTGCGGGCTGGGGGCGCTTTCGGCACAGCTTGATCTCGGAGCTGCCGCCAAAGCTGGGTCCTGAAGACTGAATAGAAGCTCTCCACTGGGGAGAAGCCTTCCAGGTGGAGAAGAGTGTGTGCGAAAGTGTGACTCGTGCCAGAGCGTGCTAAGTGCCAAGTGCATTGGGGCCAAAGAGGTTGGTGGGACCTACGCCCCAGGTGGAGGGAGCTGAAAGGGAGCCCCGGCGAGCGGCAGAGGCAGGACTTGGTTCAGCTCCCTGCCCCTCCGCCACCATGCTGCGGCCCCTCCACCACCCTGCGGCCCCTCCGTCTATTCCCAACCCTCCTCCTAGACGGCCTCTGGCTAGGAACCGGAGGGGGCATGGGGAGGGCACCCACCCCGGGGGGCAAGAGCTCCTCTGGCCAAGACACCAGTCACTTCCTGCCTCTGGGCCCAGATCTCCGGCGGGAGGGGTGGGGGGGCGGCACCAAGGGGGCGGCATTCCAGCTGGCATTCCAACTCCTCCTCCACAATGAGTCCATTTCCTGCCCTGGCTGCAAATTTCAACCATTTCCTTCTTGGGCCACCTCCGGCCTCTGCCGCTGCCTGGCCCTGCGCTGACCCTGGCAGGGGACAGGACGGTCCTTGTCCTGCCAGCTCCAACTTTGGAACCAGCCTCGCCCTCAATCAAGCATCCTGCCAATAGGCCCCTGGAAGCTTGGAGGGCGGCCGACCCAGAGTGGTGGGGAGACTGGGGTCCAATCCTGGCTGTGCAACCCCCGCCACGTGCCGAAGCTCAGTGGCCACACGCGGCGCCTACTGCATGCCCAAAGAGGGCTGGCGCTGGAGGCCCTGTAAGGCAGGAGGCAGCAGCCAGAGGCAGGATGTGGGCACCACTACATGCCAAGGATGAGCTTCTACCTGTGAACCTTGAAAGCACAGCCTCTCTGCTCAAGGAGGGTGGGCTCAACAGAGAGGGGCCCCCAGGGTGCAGATGGTCCAGGGCCCAGTGCTTGGATGCCCAGCACCCCTCACCTCAGCAGACAGACCTGAGCGGATCCCAGGAGAGGCTGGCAGGGCTTCTTCCAGAAAGTCAGCAGAGCGGACAGAAAGTTGTTTGTTCATAGACACCCTCCCCAAGTTTGGAGAATGTCGCCCTATGAGAGCAGGGTCCCTGACACGAGGCAGGGGCTTCCCAGCCCCCCATGCTTCCCCGGGGAAGCAGGTGCAGGAAAGCAGGTTCTGGTGAAGAGGCCGGAATGTACCCCTCCGAGGTGACTGTAAGAGCCCCAGTCTGTAGCCCACAGCACCCTAGGGTGTCTAGGGCTTGTTCAGGAGTCTGGGGGCCTCCCTCAATAAGCGATCCTTGCCGGATGTCTCTTCGGCCTAAACTGGCTGGAATCCAGGCTGGCACTGGACGGGAAGCTAGGCGCCTGAGGAAGAGGCTCCACAGCTCTGGAGCTCATGGCCACTCCGTCGATGGTGGCAGCTGCACGTGGTGCCCATCCAGCCTGGAGACCCCCTCCCGCCAGCTCCCAGCTCCCAGCTCCCAGCTCCCAGCTCCCAGCTCCCTAATAGGTTGATATCTCTTTGTCCCCAGAAGCAGGCACCCAGCTGTACCCCTGGGGTGGGGGTGAAAGACCCCCACTTCCTACTCTCAGCACGACAAGGCCTGGGAGCTGCCCAGAGGCTGGAGAGCTCGGTGCCCATGAGAAACCCCAGCAGGGGCCTCCTCCCCCGATTAAGGCCCAAGTCCTGGGCTGGAACTCTACCAGCCAACTGCAGTTTCCAAAGTGTGCTCTCCCAGGACCCTGGGGAAAGCCCAGCCATGCCCCTGTCCGGGGACCACCCCATCTGGGCCAGCACAGGGGGACCCACACATCTCCTGGGGTTGGCCTTACGCTGGAGTTTGAATGACGGGCCCAGAAAAGGCACGGCTGCATCTTTAACACAGAGAAGCTACTGCTCTTCCCGGGGTGTCTATGGGATTTGAAACCCCTGACCACCAAACAGCGACCTCGTCCAGTGGTTTGACCTTGCCCGAGCTTGTCCTCATGGTGTGAGGAAGATTCGACAAGATGCCCAGAGCGGATGGGAGAGCACAGGTCACCCAGCGGTTCTGGCCCAGCAGTGCCCGAGCCAGGCCTGAGCCAGGCCCACGGGGGCTTCAGGAAGGGCAGAGAGCACCCTGCGGCCCCGGCCCCTGGGGGTGGACCCGGCCCTTGGGGACAGACCCCGCCCCCAGGGCAGCCCCACTGCAGGGACCTGGGAGAACACTGGGGACAACGTGGGGCCCAGTGCACAGCAAGGGCGTGTGCATCTGGCCACAGGGCTGGGCTCCCTCCAGCACAAGCTGCAAACCCAGACAAGCGGGAAGATTTTCCATGCTGGGGCCCAGGGGCCGGCCAGCCTGCCGTTAATAAAAAGTCACAGGCTCAGCCAGGACGGCCTGGAGACTGGACGGCCCTGCAACACGTTCTAAGTTCGTGATGTAACGGCGGAGGATCCTGCAATATTTTTCAATAAGTCTTTCCATTTGGAGGTTTTAATATGTCATGGGAGGCTCCTCCCCAACCCCACCCCAAACCCCCCAACCCAGAATCCTGAGAAAATCTCCTTCCATGGTTTCCCATAAAGCAGGTGCAGAGCAGCCGGGGCCGGGGCGGGGGGAGGGGGCGGGGCGACCAGGGATAGAGGCCCTTGTGGGTGCAGCGCCAGCGGGCAGTCAGGTGGCTCCCGCTCCCCCAGGACCCCAGCTCCAGGAGAGGGCATCCCCCCCACCCCCAGGCAGAGGCCAAACCCAAACCAAATCCAGCTCGCTGAGCGCCATCCACTCCCGTGAGATGTGGCCATTAAGGCAGATCCTTCAGGCAAACTGTTAAAAGCCCACTTCTGAGTTAAATACTGGCCAAATTCGGCCCCAAGGTCAGAGCAAACCATGCTAATTTGATGGAGCCCCTCCCAACCGAGACAGCCCACCTTGCAGCCCATCTGCCCTGGGAAACCTCAGCGTGGGGTTGCTGGTGGGCCGGTGTGGGGGACCAGGAAACATCCTCTTCAGAAACCCACACCAGCCACCAAGCCCCACGGCGCGACCATCCAAGGTCAGGCCCTCGGGGAGGGGCGTCCCCCGTGGCTGCCCAGACCTTGGCAGGCGGGACTGGCCATTTGCCTCCGCCACTGTGATGGGCCTCCCCCGCCCCCCAACTGGCTGCTGTGACCAGCAGCTGGTTTAACTCGAGGCGGAAAGGACACAAGCACGTATGGAATGCATACAAGGTGGCAGGCTGGTCACACCCCGGGCCCTTTACATGCACCCTGAGGGCAGCAGCGGCTGGCCCTGTGACAGGTGAGGGCGCGGCAGCCTGGGGTCATTACGGGATTTGCCGAGGCCCCGCAGGGGCGCTCAGAACAGAACTCCCCTGTGGGCGGCTGTCTGGGCCCTGCCTGCTCTGCTACTCCTGAGGAGCTGATGGGGGTCACTGGCCCGGGGCTGGTCCACCCCGAAGCCCAGCTGTGCAGGGGAGGCCAGCAGATGGAGCTCCACCAAGGACTGGCCAGTGCACACCTGCCGGCGGGCCTCCAAGCGGCGAGGCCAGGCAGGCCTGCTCTCTCCAGAGCCCTGAGCCCACCGACCATGCTGGGCCCCAGGCCTGGCGCCCCCCTCCCCAGTGCGTGCACAGCAGGAACAGGCCAGGGGGAAGGCTGGGGGGCCAGGGTCAGTGCTGGGCGCCGGCCTCTCCAGGGCCGCCGGGGCTGTGGGTCGGTAGCAAACACAACTCGCCTCTAATAAAACAAATCATCGGAGGCTGGGAAGCCACAAGAGGAAACAGCTGTGCGCTGCTGGCTGTGAACACGTGTCTCCACGCCCATCTCTAGGCCGCCCGCTCTGCTTCCAGAATGCTGGACTCCTGGCCATTTCCTGACAGCAGAAAGCTGCGGGCTTTCGGAGGCCGTGGAACGTGTGCACGAGAAATCGGACCGGGAGACCCCCGCTGGGGGACCGTGGTCCTCACACGATCTGACCCAGAGCAGCCCTCAGAGCCACAGACGCAGAGGAGGCCAGAGGGACAAGGCCTGTGAACAAAGGCAGGCAAGCCTGCTCACGTCGGCTGAGTACGATGGTCCCAAACCGGGACAAACCCAAATGTGCATCAATGTGATGCACAAACAGACTTGGGCACCGGGGTGGGCGGGGGTCACGAGCACGTGGCGACGAGATCTCAAACCAGGAGGGCTCTGGAAGGTTCTGCCTCCGTGACGTCCAGGAGAGGAAAGCTGATCTACAGGGACGGGAGTCAGAGCAGGGCTCCCCGCAGGCGGGGATTGGTCCTAGGGGCTGCGAAAATGTTCTGGGTGTTGGGAAACGCCGTGGGGCAGATCTGGGAGGCAGTCACCCAGGGGTGCTTGTGTAAGTCAGAGCTGTACACACAGTTCACGGATTTGCCATGTGTAGATCACATCTCAATCAACTGCTGTGAAAGACAGGTAAACACTTGAGGGGTGTCCCTCCCGCACCCTGGTCCCTTCAACTGAGCTTGAATCCCGTAGAACAGGGGTCCCTGGCCCCTGGGCCAGGGACCAGTAGCAGCCCGCGGCCTGTTAGGAGCCGGGCCCCACAGCAGGAGGCGAGCGGCGGGCAAGTGAGCGAAGCTTCGTCTGCGGCTCCCCGCCGCTCCCCGTCGCTCTCATTACTGCCTGAACCATTTCCCCCCTCCCCACCCCCATCCGTGGAAAAATTGTCTTCCACGAGACCAGTCCCTGGTGCCAAAAAGTTCAGGGGCCGCTGCTGTAAGATAGGAGACAGACGCAAGTCTGGGAGCGGATGTGTCTTCTCCCCGTCCTGTGGGGCTGGGTGGCCGTCTCTGCAGGCCAAGTGGGAGTGGGGGCCTAATGGTGGATCTAAACATGGAGACACACCAAGATCTGACCCTAGGCTTTCCAGCCTTGTGATGCGAGAGAAAAAAGGTAGGAGGCCCAGCAGACCAGGCAGGTCCCCGGGACCTCACTGACACTGAAAAAAAGGAAAGTCTGGAGCATCACCACGACCTTATCCTGTGTCCTCCTGACCACCGCCTCCATTACCGTCACCACTGCCCGTCCGCCAGGACCACCGCCACTGCTGCCACCACCGCCTCCACTACCTCATCATCTCCAGCATCACCAGCCATCAGCAACCCTAGCGCCATCACATCCATCAGCACCATCGCCCCGTCGCCAGCTCCTCCACCACCACCAAAGCCTCCATCATCACCTCCATCACCTCCATCATCACCATTAATACCCCCTCGGAGGCTGTCTGCTTTGTTACTAAGATACAGGTGAATGTTCTAGTATCTGAGTCCCCAGGCAAGTGGCGACCCTACACTCCAACGTGGGTCTTCAGACTCTGACTGCAGAGCCCTTGCCCCTCTGCTCTCGGCCCCACAGCCAAGACCCGTCCCCAGATGACGTGTGTCCACCGAAAGACCAACTAAAAATCATTCTGAGATCATGTTTTCAAAGCCCTACGTAATCCTCATGTATCTAGATGCTCTTCATTCTTCCTGATGAACCCAAAGGTGTCACCTTTAAGGTAATCGCGTGACTTGTGCGAGGCACCCTGGGTCTCTCGGAGCCCACACCACGGCATTCCTGCTCCCAGGACCCCGGACTCGCAATTACATAACCCTTGCTGGAAGTCTGAGCTGACGGACCGCCCTGCCGAAGAATGACTACCACCAATAAAACATTTTATTGCCCAGTCAGGACTGCTGATAGAGTCTATATTTAAAGCAATTCTGTTAACCCTGGGAAGTGAATGCTCACTTGGCTCTGGGGCAGCTTGCAAAGCAAAGACAGTGGTTTCGGCAAACCCCTAGAGTCTTGTAAATTCAAGAAAGAAAAACTGGAAAGCCAGGGCACCTGGGCAGAGCTCTCGAGGACGCCCTGCTCTGGGTGCTTCCCGGCCCTGGAGCCAGACGAAGTCGGGAAGGCCGGGCCGGGACAGCTCTGACTGGCAGAGAGAAGACAGGAATATGAGCCCCATACGGTACAAGTGCCTCAAAACAGTCCCCCAGACGCCCCCAACCCACGGAGCCCCTCGGCCAAGCTCAGGGCACAGGTAGGCCCTCCGTGGGCCTGTCCCGCTGGGCAGGACTCTCCCTGGGACTGGGCAGCCTCACAGGGCTGCTTCCAACATGGCTGCACCAGTCACTTGTTGCCACTTACATGTAAACAAACAAAAGTAAGTGACACTTTAGACACTTAGTCCCTTGGTCACACAGGCCACGTTTCAGGTGGCCATGGACACACATGTTCAGTGGCTGCCATACTGGGCCCTGTCCACATGGGTGAGCACGTCCATCATGGTGGAAAGTTCTTGTGGGCAGAGCTAGGCTCGCGGTGAGAAGGCAGGACCCCGTGGGTCCAGAGCTGAGAGTCCGGACGCTGTGTCGGCTGTTTCCTCCTGGAGGCTCTGGGGAGGTCTGGTCCAGGCCTCTCTCCAGCTTCTGGTGGTGCCGGCACCCGTGACGCCCCTTGTCGTGTAGAGCAGCCCCGACCTCCACCACCATCATCACAGGGTCCCTTGCCCCAGGCCTGTGTCCGCGTTTCCCTCTTCTTGTGAGGACACCAGCCATCGATTCCAGGCCACCCCAGGCCAGTATGGCCTTGACTTAACTAATGATGTCTGCAAGGTCCTTATTTCCGAATAAGGCCACAGCCACTGGTCCCAAGTGGACGTGAATTCTGGGGGGACATTCCTCAACCCAGCGTGCCCCTCAGCCCGCCAGACTGCAGCTCCCTCTGCTTCGGGCCACCATCTGTGCGGTTCTACAGAGTAGCCATCTGTCTCCACCTCCAGGTCGTAAGCGCCGAGGTCAGCACCTGACCTGTCACCCCTGCACACCCAGAGCCTGGCCCGTGGTGGGGCTCAACGATACTTGCTCATGAATGAATGAATGAATGAGTGACAGAGGGGACACATGGGCTGATTCCAGATCTCTGAATGTCCTAGGTCACACCATCCACCCCAAGCAGAAAAGGTGCAGATCCAGGGAGATTACCTGGGTTCAAAGGCCTGGCTCTGCTGGGTGACCTCCCTTCCAGGTTGGCCAGGGGGCCAGGTAAGTTGATGGGCAGGGTCTCCAGTACGGCCCTGGGCAAGGGGTGTGTGTCAGAGGAGGGCAGTCGGGGCCTCGTCCAGCGTCGCTGGGGGACCCCTTCCACAGAGGCTTTTGCCCAGCAAGGTGGGTGCTTCTGCCGCCCCCTCCGTCCCAGAGTCACTAGGGGCTAGGTTTGGAAGGGAGCTGATGGAGGAGGTGCTAGCTGCCCGGGAAGCTCCCGGAAGGCGGCTGCCGGGAGCAGGTGGTGGCCCTCGTCGCATGGCCCGCCCAGGCCAGGGGGAAGGAGGCAGAGGGCCAGGGGCAAACTCTGTCCTGGCAGCTCCCCGGGGGCTCCTGGGCAGCTCGAGTTTCTAAGGAGCGTAAACTGTCTTATAAACTAAGATAGCAACTCTGATGACTGAAGACATAAAAATAGCTCTGCTTACTCAGTCCCTTCTCGGGGTTCTGTGGGAAAGAGTCCGGCAGCCGGAGGGCTGACCCCAGGGCCTTGTGCTCACCCAGGGCTTGCACAGCTCATGGAGAAAGCGTGGGAGGAACTCCAGGAGCTGGGCGCCATGCAGCTGGAGAGCGGCTGGGAGGCCCACCCCCTGCACTGTCCCTTGGTGACGAGGAGGGGTCACCACTCCAAGGGCACTGGCTGGCCTGGGGGCTCAGGTCTGGCCACAGCTCCTCTGGCCCCTCATTCTGTCACTTCCTCTCCTAAAACTGCCTTTTCCCAGCCTCTCCTCTGCCCAAGGAGCAATCCTTTGACCCGCTTTTAACGTTAAGAAGGGAAATCTTAATACACAAGTACACACATGTCCTAAACCAGTTAGGATGTTCTGGCTGCAAGTACCAAAGAAGCAACTTGAAGTGGCTTTAAAATATATTATGTCACGTGACAGGAAGTTTGAGTTGGTGCACAAAGCTTATGTGACATCACAGGACTTGTGGCCCCTCCTCTTCTCTGCTCTGCCATCCTCACTTGGCCCTACTCCTCAGAATTGGCTCTCATGGTTGCAAGATGACTGCCATAGCTCCGGACATCACATCCTTATCCACCAACCTCTAAAGACACACCTGCCTTGTGCCCATTTTTTTTGTTTTGTTTTTTGTTTGTTTGTTTTTGCGGTATGCGGGCCTCTCACTGTTGTGGCCTCTCCCGTTGCGGAGCACAGGCTCCGGATGCGTAGGCTCGGTGGCCATGGCTCACGGGCCCAGTGGCTCCGCGGCATGTGGGATCTTCCCGGCCCGGGGCACGAACCCGTGTCCCCTGCATCGGCAGGCAGACTCCCAACAACTGCGCCACCAGGGAAGCCCCTTGTGCCCGTTTTTTAAGAGCCAAGAAAATGTTCCCAGGAAACCTCAGCAGTATTCTCTAAAGTCCCATTGCCAAAATTCTTACAGGAAGTTTGTCTTTTTTCTTTATGTAAAGTGAACATTTATTCCTTCTGTAATAAGAAAAAAAATTAACTCATTTTTCTAAAGAAACTCTCTTTTCAGTAGAGCACAGGCTCTGGACCCCAAACTGTGGGTTCCGTCCTTCCAGGGCAACCCCAGGGTGTGCAGGGAAAATCTGGGACAAGGTGGGTTTTCTCCAGGGCCTGACACGGGAAGAGCCTGCTTCTCACTCTCCTAAGCCCTATTGGGATGTTCTGGTCAGTGGGCAGCAGCCTGCGTGCTCATTCAGGGACCCAGGCTCCAAGTGACCAGGGCATTGCCTCCCTCAGTTCCTCAGATGTCCCTCCACTCAGTGGCAGACAGGGACAGGAGGGCGAATGGGGGTGGAAGGGCAGGCCCACACAGCATCCGTCTTCCTTCTCAAGCTGCCACGGCCCAGCCCACCACAGACACTGGGTCTCAGGTCCTCCTAACACACCCGTGGCCCCATACCACTCGGCGACAGACCACCATGCACAGTGGTTGTTTCCCACAGAAGCAGGAGTGTTCAGGGCTCAGACCCCAAGGCCTCCGATGGCAGCAGGAAGCATTTTAAGCCTCACCCTGGCTCTTCCAGGAGAATAACACCAACTCGCTGGGGTTTGTAAGAAAGAGGACACCAGTGACTGTGTCCGTGGAGTCTTGTCTGCTCTGGCCAGCTCACAGGGGTCACTGCTGCCCTCCGAGGAGCTGGTCTCGGCGGGGGTGCCTGCCTTCCCCCAGCTGGCCTGAGCACTGTCCCCCCGGTGCTGAGCAAACCCTCCCCTTTGGTAAAGCATTTTGCATGATGGGGGGAAAAGACTGAAGCACTGTTGTTGTTTTTACTAAAACACAAAATTAATTAATTCAGCTGTTTCTCCTGACCTCGAAATGTCGGAGGAGCAGAGCAGGCTATGAGAGATGAATTATTCATATCTTTGGAATCCGTTCTCCCAAACCTGTGCAAAAATAAATCGGGTTTTCCTCCTAAGATGGGGCTGTTTCACCTGAGGGCCTGTGAGTTTGAGAAATGAGACTTTACAGGCAGAGAGACCACAGACTCCCACCGTGGTCAGGACAGCAGGCAAGGGCAGCCACGTGGACAGCCTGGCAGCGGACACAGAGGACATGGGAAGTTACGCCCCAAGGGTGTCCTGTCCTGGGCAGAGAGAGATGGGGACAAGGGGACACATCCAGGCGGAGGATCCAGGTCCCGAGGTGTTGACCTGCTCTGTGGCCTCACCACCCCAGCCACTTCCCACTTCTCTTGTCTGTAAATGAGTCTGCTCGGCACCAGCGTTCTGTGACTCTGACCCAGACCTGCCTGGTGGGTTTCCTTCAATTCATCTGGCTCAGCGTCTGGATCCCCTACCCAAGGCGGGAAGCCTTTGCTGGCCTTCTGAGTCACACAGGTCCTCCCAGGTGGACATCACCCTTGGGGCTGTGGCAAGGACCAGGGTGTCCAAGAGTTTTTACAACGTTGGCGGGGGGAGCATTTGGTCCTGTCAGTATCTCTTATTTAGCTCTTCTGATGGCTAATGGGGTCGAACACCTTTCTCTGGGCTTATTTGCCACCCATACGTCCTCCTTGGTGAGGCGACCAGGGGTGTCTGGACAGCTCCCGTGTGTCTGGACCGGGCTCTGAAAGCCTTTCCAGAGGGGCTCACTGACCAGGGGCCGGGCGACCACACAGGGGCGTGCGAAGCTGCCTGGCCCAGTCTGGGTGGACAGCTTTCTCTCTCACCATGGCCAGGAGCTCTGTCCCGGGCCTCCACCTGGTCCTGACCTGAAGGCCCCCAAGCCCGATTCCTCACTTCTTTTTTTAAATTAATTAATTAATTAATTAATTTTATTTCTGGCTGCGTTGGGTCTTCGTTGCTGCACGCAGGCTTCCTCTAGTTGAGGCGAGCGGGGGCTACTCTTCATTGCGGTGCGCGGGCTTCTCATTGTGGTGGCTTCTCTTGTTGCGGAGCACGGGCTCTAGAGTGCAGGCTCTGTAGTTGCGGTGCACGGGCTTAGTTGCTCCACGGCATGGGGGATCTTCCCGGACCAGGGCTGGAACCCGTGTCCCCTACGTTGGCAGGCGGATTCTTAACCACTGCGCCACCAGGGAAGCCCCGCAATTCCTCACTTCTTGATAAGGGTGATAACCGCACGGCTGTGTGTCCGACGCTCAGCTCGCAGTGCAGGGCATGACCAGAGCTGACCCCCCACCACCAGCGTCGCCTCCAGCCCTGTGAGCTGGAGGGTCTGGAGGCTCTGGGAGCAGGCCTGTGCCCTTTCTGTGTGTGGGGTGCCCCCACCCAAGCAGTCCCAGCAGAGAAGCCGACACCAGGTGCCATTTTCCGAGGATGCCAGGTTTTCTTTGTCTCCAGAAAGCCAGCCCTGCGGCCAATCAGCCGCCAAGGGAGAGGGCAGGGTATCTGGGAGCCAAGACGAGTGCTGGGAGCAGGACGGGCCTCCCCAGCCAACAGGGGCAGCAAGGCTGGCTGGACGCCCCTTCCCCTCCTAGAAAGTAGAGGCCTTGATACGAGTGAGCTGGGAGCAGCCTTGGGGCCCAGCCCAGGGACCTTGTGAGCCCCACTAGGGAGGGGTCCCCCAGAAGCCTCTGCCCCCCACGTCTCCTGGGCCTTCAGTTTCTGCTGCTTGTGGAGCACCTTCGGATGCCCACGTGAAAGGGCTGCCAAGGGCTGGGCTCAGTGGGAGGCCTGCTGCGGCTCCTAGCTTGGTTCAAATTAGGGAGGCCCCGGGCTGTGGGCTCTAGGCTTCCAACACTCCCAGCCCTGGACACGGAGGGGCGCGGGGCAGATAATCCGGCCGCGGTTCCCTCCCTCTAGACCTGGGAAGCAATGATTTGGGAGCACTGTCGGCCAGATGATCTGAAGAGCCTGGGGAGGCACCAGACTGCTGGGGGGGAGGCAGGAACCGAGGACCCAAGTCATCTTCTCGAATTCTCTTGCTTTGCTATGTGCCTTTGGAATAACCTCTTCCGGAAGATTAGCAAGCCTTGCTGCATTAAAGCCACTGCCTTTAGGAGAGCCTCCTTTAATGCATTTATAGCGGAATGGGAAGGGATCTTCCCATTCATTTTCTACCACGCCTGCCATGTGTCCTAGGTGCACTGCAGCACTTTGAGACTGGTCTTCCACTAATGAATGGTAGTGGGTAGAAAACAATATATGACCGAGGATCTCGGGCGGCCGACCGAGGACTGACCTGGGAGCCGGGACCACCAGAAACGCTGGCCCAGAGGTGGGGTGAGGCAGTGGCGGGCATCCAGAGCCTGCCCCGTGGCCCTGGCAAGACTGGGGCCGGTGGGGTTCCTGACCCTCCAGGTCGCCCCTTCCTCCCACGTCGGCCTGCATCCTGCAGCCCCAGGCTGTGAGCGGCAGGCGCCCGTCCCCTCGGAGCCCTGGCCCCACCCACACACCAGGCCGGACCGTCCTCTGCTCTGACCCCTGGCTGCAGGCCAGTCCCAGGCACTGCGGAGGGAGGCGGGGGGCAGGGGGTGCCAGGCACTCAGCCCCTACCCCGAGGTCACTGCCTTTAGCAGGAAAGAGGCCGCAGGCCCAGCCGAGGACAAGACGGCTGGGCCCAGGACGGAGCCCAGGGGCAGGAACGTCAGGCTGGCTGACGCTGGGAGGAGCCTGCGAAGAAAGTATCTCCTCTCCGCAGCCACCCTCCTCCTGTCCTCAGACACGGGTGGCTTCCCAGAGACCCACCCCGGCCACAGTGTCCCGAGAGCCTGCGTGGAGCTGGGCCACGTCCAGGCCAAGCCTCTCACACCCTGGACCAGGAGGGAGGCAGCGCCCGGCAGAGGCCCAGCCTCCAGGAGAAGCAGGAAGGCCCAGGAGCATCTGGCCTCACCACAGCAGCGTGTCTGAAGAATGGCTTTGCCTAACTTTTGTTCTAATGTTTGGAAACCAAAGGCTCACCTCCCCTAATCTCTCCATATTAGCAGAACTTGATAACAGGTGCTCTGGGGGATGCGGGACAGAGGAGGGGCCAAGGGACGGTGGGCAGCACCCCCCCCCCCCGCCCCACTCAGTCCCCAGACTGAGACAGGGCTGCCCACAGCAGGCCCTTCTGCCCGGGACCCTCCTCCCCCTGCCTCACCCACGGCCCCTGATCTCCACCCTGGGTGCCCTTAGCAGCCCTCCCCAAGTTCCGGGGAGAAAGGAGACCCTGAGCGTTCAAACACCACCTGGCTCAGGCTCAGATTCTGATGCCTCCACTTACGGGATCTGAGGCCACTTCCGTACAGAACCCTTCTGCAAAACAGAGGTTGTTGTGGCCCCAGTCCCAGGGGGTGGCTGTGAGCATTAAAATATAAAGCACCCCACACAGCTTCAGGACCCAACCGCACTAGCCAGCACTGCCTTCTCCTCCAAGCCCCCACTGCGGCCTATAATTGTGTGTGTATGTGTGTGTGTGTGTGTGTGTGTGTGTGTGAGAGAGAGTAATGCCAGGCCTGACTCTGCCCCTAATGGTCAGTTCCACGAAGGCAAAGAGCCCTGGTGCCCAGCATGGCGACAGGCCCTGGTAGGAGCTCAAGAACTATCTGGTGGGTGGGTGGGTGGATGGGTGTGGGTAGGTGGGTGGTGTTTGGAAGAATAAATGGGTAGATGAGGACGGAAGGATTAACCGCTGGATGAGGGACCTGCGGAACCAGACAGGCAGCTCCACTCTGATGTCTCACTGAGGTTCCCTCGAGGGACACCCAGCCCACGCCTGACAAGAGGAACCGTCTCCCCGCTGGAACGGACCCGCGCTTTCCCCCTCGCTGTGGAATTCGGGCTGGCCTGAGAGCACAGGTGCATAGAAGGGCTGCAGAGCGAGCGTCTGAGGGCGGCCTTCCCATCCCGTGCCCACTGGTCAGGCGAGGAAGATGAGGCACGCATGTCACCTCGCAGGTGGCTGGGAGGGCCTGGCGCCTGGGGTGGGGGAGGCCTGCCATTAGGCCTCAGGCAGCTCTGGGCTGTGTTTGCTCAGGATGGAGGGTGAGCTGGCTGCTCTGTGCAAGGCTTCCTCCCTCACCCCTCAGGTCCCCCCGGACCCTCCCCCTAGTGCCCCCCAGGCTGCCCAGCGGCTGGCGCAGGATGGAGTCGCTGTTTGCTGTTTTGTGAGAAATCCATTTACTGTCTTCATTGCTTGGGAAGTATAATCTCGAGCCTGCAGCTTCCTAAGGCGTTGCCATGGAGATGAATTTTCTGTCATAAATAAAAGTATTCTGGGGTCAGGAGATCTCAAGCATAACTAGGACAGATTTTGAGGGGGAAAATGCCAGAATTTTTCAAACACGCGAGATGCCGATTGGGCTGCTTTTTTCCGGAGGGTGTTTCTCAGGCTGTTGTGAATTTGGACAGGAGCCCAGCCACCTCGGAAAGTGGGTCTGTCCCCTCACTGTCCCCTCCTCCCCCTGGCGGTGCTGGGGCCCCCAGCCACCAGGTGTTCTCAGGGGAGGTCTGGGGCCCTGGAGATGGTTGGTTCCCAGGGGTCCTGCAGCCACAGGGGGAACCTGTGCTGTGCTTCCTCAGACAGGTCACTTTCCCTCTCTGGCCCTGGACCCAGCTGGCTCACCCTGGGGTCTCAGCACATTCCTCACACCCCCTCTAAGGAGCCGGAGCGGGAGAGGGTGTGACTTCCGAGGAGCCCCTGACCAGTCCCCACATGCAGCCCGTGGAAGTTAGCTTTAGGGATTTCCTTTGTTCAGGGTCACCGCAGGTCGGTCAGGGGGGAGCAAAGTATGCAGGCGAGGGGCCCCTGGACACCACCCAGGCCGACAGGCAGGCCTGGAGCCCAGGGCTGTTTGCCCAACCGCCCCGCCGCCAGCACTAGGTAAACAGAGCCCTCTGCCCCCAGGGCCTTCCCAAGGTAGCTGCAATCCCAGTGCAGCCCCAGGCACTGACGGGCTCCAAAAAAATGAAGGGGGGAGGAGGGGGGAGAGAAGAGGGGGAGGGAGGAAGGAGGGGGGAGGGAAGGGCCTGCTCTGGCAGGTGATGTCTTTGCAGTTTGTTCCCCAGCATGTGGTCCCTGTCCCCATTTCCCCATCTAGGAGGGTCTACTTCACTGAGAAAACCTGGCCCGGGAGACCCTTAAGATGCCCAGGGGGACGCCCTGAGGAAGCCCTCCTTAACCTACAAATATTCTGCAAACACAGCCCCATCAGCACAGGACAATCCCCCAGGGGGCCCTCCAGGGCTGGGGCTCAGGCCCAGAGAGGGAACGCCTTACTCAGGGTCAAGCGGCCAGGCCTGTGCCTGACCCCGGTACAGCCTCCCCAGACCTGCTCTCAGCCTGGGGCTCTCTGCCTCGTGATGAACTGTGACACTATTTATTCAAGCCCCTCGACAAAGGCAGAAGTTTCAACCTAGAAGGCAGAGCTGCTGGGATGCACAACACCGTCTAGGTCGGCTGGGGTGCTTCCCCACTGAGGCCGAATGCGGGCCGTCCTGGGGCAATGATGGGTCATGGAACGTCTCACCAACGCTGGACGCACAGCCTGGCACCTCCTTTCTCTGCAGGAGGGTCTGTCTCTATGTGCTTGTGCAGCCCCCATGGCCTCCGTGAGAAGGGTGCTGGACTGCCCACACGCCGCTGGGGGGATTGCAAGATGTGACGGACCTTTAAATGTGTGCTTCCACTTCTAGAAGGATTTTGCACCCAGGAGCCAGAGCCTGCAGGGAGCAGGCCACAGAAGGACCCGTGAGACGGCGGTCTCAGCCAGGTGGACCCTGGGAAGCCAGCAGAAATCAGGGGGTTGTTGTTGTTGTTGTTTTGCGGTACGCGGGCCTCTCACCGCTGTGGCCTCTCCCGTTGCGGAGCACAGGCTCCGGACGCGCAGGCTCAGCGGCCATGGCTCACGGGCCCAGCCGCTCCGCGGCACGTGGGATCTTCCCGGACCGGGGCACGAACCCGTGTCCCCCGCATCGGCAGGCGGACTCTCAACCACTGCGCCACCAGGGAAGCCCAGAAATCATGGTTTTGAAGACTATTTAGTAACCTGGGGAGGTGCTCTTCTCATGAGCAGAGAGAAAACATAGAAGTACATACAAGGAGTATTCAAGGGAAACTAGAAAATACTTTGAAGTGAATGGAAATTAAAACACACACACACCAAAACTTTGGAGATACAGCTAACACAGTGCTTAAAGGGAAATTTACAACTGCAGACCCCTATGTTACAGAAAAAGAGAGAGATGTCAAATCAATAACTTAATCTTCCATTTTAAGAAGCTGGAACAACAGCAAAGTCAACCCCAAACAAGCAGAGGAATGAAACAATCAGGATTAGAGGGGAATAAAACTGAGGTTATTAACAGAGGCAAAAATTGTGTCTTTGAAAAGATCAACAAAACTGATGGAACTTCAGCTACATTGACCAAGAAAAGAAGACTTAAATTACTAAAATCAGAAATGAAAAAAGGGAACGTTACTACTAACCTTACAGAAATAAAAAGAATGATAAGGGAACACTCTAGACAATTGTGTGCTAAGAATTAGATAACCTAGATGAAATGGAAAAATTACCAAAACTGACTCAAAAAGAAATGACTCCAAGAAAAATGAAGGTCTATAACAAGGAAAGAGGTTGGATTCATGAGCAAAATCTTTCTACAAGAGAAGGCCAGGCCCAGATGGATTCACTAGTGAATTCTACCAAATATTTTTAAAAAGAATTAACACCAGTGCTTCACAAACTCTTCCAAAAAATATAAGAGGAAGGAACCCACTCTCATAGAATCATTATTTTTATGTGTTGATACTAAAACCAAAGACATTACAAGAAAACACAGACCACTATCTTTATGTAGAGGCGTAAAAATCTTCAACAAAATATTAGCAAACCAAATCCAACAACGTATAAAAATAATGATTATACCCCATGACCAGGTGGATTTATCCCAGGAATGCAAGTCTGGTTCAACACACCAAAATCAGTCAACGTTTTACATATATATATGCACTATATTAATAGGATAAAGAAAAACATATGATCATCTCAACTGATGTGGAAAAAGCATCACCCAGAAAAAATCCAACACCCTTTCATGATAAACACTCAGCAAACTAGAAACAGAAGGGAACTTCCTCACCCTGGACGGAACCCACGGCTGGCACCACATTTAATGGAGAAAAACTTAAAACCTTCCCCCTAAGATCAGGAGCAAGATAACAATGTCTGCTCCCCCCACTTCTCCCCACTGTACCGGAGCTTCTCACCAGGGCAATCCAGCAAGAAAAAGAAATAAAACACATCCAGATTAAGAAGAAAGCAGTCAGCTACTCCTGTTTGAAGGTGACATGATCTTGTACATAGAAAATGCCAAGACCCACACCAACATTAGCGCTAGAAACAAAGCAGCGAGGCTGCAGAATCGACACATAAAAACCAACTGCACGGGCTTCCCTGGTGGCGCAGTGGTCGGGAGTCCGCCTGCCGATGCAGGGGACACGGGTTCGTGCCCCGGTCCGGGAAGATCCCACATGCCGCGGAGCGGCTGGGCCCGTGCGCCATGGCCGCTGAGCCTGCGCGTCCGGAGCCTGTGCTCCGCAACGGGAGAGGCCACAGCAGTGAGAGGCCCACGTACCGCAAAAAAACAAACAAACAAACAAAAACCACAACTGCATATTGATCAATACTCACCAGCAATGAACAATCCAAAAATTAAGTTAAGAAAACACCTCCACTGACAGCAGTGCCAAAAAGAGAGGGGCCCTGTGTGGGGTCACTGACCTCCCTCTCTGACACCTCAGGGCGCTGCCCCGGTGTACACTCTGCTGGGACAGAAATGAATGAATGAGCGAATGAACAAACGAACGAAGGAACCTCTAGAGACCCAGCAGCCACAGCCACTGCCCTTGGCATCTAAAATTCGGGGTTTGGTTTTTCCGCCCGTCCACCCACCCCGGAGGCAGTCTGGGTGGGTGACCCGGGCTCCTGATTCCAGCTGTGCTGCGGTGGGGGGGACAGGGCGGAGGGCCACAGACTGGCAGAGGAAGGGACGGTGGCTCTGGGGTCAGGGAGAGTTCGCAGGCGGGCTGTGGTGCTGAGCTGAGCCTCTGTCTTGACGAGGCGGCAGGCCTCCCGCTCCAGGTGGCAGCGCCCCTCTGGGAACACAGGTCCTGGCAAGCCTGCAGCTGCCTCTTTCTCTCCAGAAATGCAGCTGTAGGGAAGGCCCACAACCTCTCCATGAGCATCCAAGGACACCTGAGGCCTGGCGGGGTCCGGGGGCTGTGACAGGGATACCCACCCACCCTTCCTGAGGGCCTGCAGGACGGAACACGGACTGGGAAGGACCTGGGGGCAGCGAGACAGAAAGAAAGGGCCAGGGTCCCAGCACCTGTGCCTAGCCAGCCCCGAGAGAGGCCCCCCACTCAAGACACCCAAGGAAGGCGCCAGGCACCCCGAGCTGCCACAGGATGACACCCACCAGGCCCGCGCACGGCCCGTGAGCCCAGCAATCTCAGAGGCGCAGCGGGAAGAGCCGGGAGGGGGCTCTGAGCCAGCCTCTCCGCCGGGCGCCCTGCTGGGCCTCCACAGCCTGCAGAGGGCATGGCCACCCAGAGCCTGGAAGTGCGGAGGAGGGCTGACCGCCAGGCGGGGGCTCGGCGGGGGCCTGCCCGCTGCACACTCTGGGTTCCTCGTCCCCAGGCGATCAGGATGAGGGCCCAGGGTCCCCAGGTGAGGGTGATGGGGGCCAGGCCCCTTGGGAGAGCTATCTGGCAGCGGCTCCCCCACCAAGCCTGGGCCCTGCAGTGTGTCCCCCGCCTAGAGAAGAGTTTCCATCTGTCCTTACGCCCTACACACCAGAGCCACAAGGGGACTTCCAGGCAGGGCAGCACCCGGTGGAGCCCCAAGGTGGCCGGCCTGGCAGAGACAGGTGCCAGCAAGGGCCGCGGGGCCAGAGGCGCGGGCTGGGGGTGCTTCACCACTAGAGTGCGCCGGGCAGGGGCCTCAGCCGGCGCGCACAGGGACGGTGTCTGGTGCGCAGTCCTCCCAGGACGGCCGCCCCCCGATCGGCAGGCCGGAGGCCAGTGAACACTCCACATTTTTGGCAGCTGAAGGGCCCGGTTGGAACAGTCGCTGCTTTATTCTGCAGAAGCCACAGGCTTTGCATCCCCGGGCCCCAAAGGGGCTGGGGGTGGATTCCAGCCGGCCATGGGGCTGTGGGGGCCGCAGGGTGACGGCCAGCTCCTGCCCGCTGCTGACACCCCCAAGGCCAGGCTGGGCCCCGGCCTCCACCCCAGGGGTGACCCAGGGCTCCTCCCTCAGTGTAGCCGTGACTGACCTGAGGTCCACAGCCCCAGGGACATAGGGATGGGCTCTGAGCAAACAGGCTGCTGCCCACTTTAGGGGCGCTCAGGGGCCCAGAAAAGACTCAGACCCCAGCCCTGCCTCCCAGGGTCCCAGGCTGGTGAGGAGAAAGACCCAGGAAGGAGCCGTGAGCAGAGCAGGTGGCCTGAGGCCTGGAGGGGGCTCAGCCCTGCAGGGCGGTAGGGAAGCCTCCTGGCCCGTCATCTGCTCTGCAGGCTCTGCTCAGGTGAAGCTCTGTCTCACGGCCTCGCAGCAGGTGGGTGAGGAAGGAGGCTCTCAGCCCCTCCCGTTAGGGAAGCACCAGGAGGGGGGCCCAGTGGGCTGCTCCCCTGGCCTGAGGACCAGCTCCTCCCTTGCCCCTCCTCCGTGTAGAGGGCTCCACGGCTCCTTCTGGAGGGTCTGCTCTGGGCCAAGCCCTTCCCTTCACCGCAGAGACCAGCACGGCCGTCCAGCCAAGAGTGGGGAAGTGACCTGCCAAGGTCACATGGCAAGGTCGCCCAAGGTCCCATGGTGAAGCATCCAAGGTCACACGGCAAGGTCGCCCAAGATCACCTGGTGAGACACCGAGGGTCACACTGCCAGGTGGTCCCAGGCAGGGAAGAGCCCAGCAGAGCCTGTTCCCACACTCCACCTCCAGCTGCCCCCCACGAGTGCCCGGGAAGGGTCTGAAGACAGACCTCTTGATAAATAGCCCTCCCCAGCCTGGGGGCGCTCAGGGCATTCACTCTGCTTCCCAGGCCAGGGGCCCCACGGGACGACGGCTGTCCACCGAGCCCCAGAAACACTGGCTCCTCCACCTGCGCTGCCCCGCCCAGTCTGCGCCCCAAGACTCAGCAGCAGTTTGTACCCCACGGAATGAACAGAGCTGGCGAGGCCTGGGTGGGGGGTCATGAGGCCTGCAGAGAGCACAGAGGAGAGGCCGGGGGTACCTGCCAGCCAGGCAGGGCCCAAGGCCCACCCCAGGTTTCATACTTCATTCTCAGAGAGGACGGGGGTGGAGAAGGACGGGGTGCCACTTCTTTGGAGGGCAGGGGGCTGGGGTGGCATAGAGGTGGGCGCGCTAGAAAGTGCGGGTGACAGGTGGCCGTGGAGGGTCTGGGACACGTCCCCGAGTTGCGGGCACGGCCCTGCACTCGTGGTTTTGTTGGGGCTGCCACAGACAGCCCTGTGTCCACAGCATCCTCCCAGCTCTCCAACTCAGCCCCACGCAGGCATCCCCCGACTTCCTGCCCACCTCCGGCAGGGCCACAGGAGGAACCTTGCAGGAGGCTCCAGGCATCGTGTGCACAGCCTGGGCAGACAGCTCTGACAGGCCCCCCAAATGAAGTCCAACTCCCCGCTGCACAATGTCACTCCTGGACCCCCCCCCATAAGCTCTCTGCCCCCAGCCCTTCTTGGGCTCTGCTTTGGGGGCCCAGGTTAAGGCTCCACCCAGCACCCCACTGTATAGCCACATCTTTGAATGGCACCCCGATTCCTCAGAGGAACCTCTCCTCCCCACTATCTAGTGCTTCCAGTGGAATTCCACCCACACAGACATGGGACAAGGGAGCCGAACCAGCCGAGGGGGCCACCTGAACCCCTCAGTGGTTGATGGGGCGCAAGTAGGCTCGCCTGGGGCCCTCAGGGGTCCTCGGACTGGACGGGTGCCGGGCAGACACCAGAGCTGAGGCCGCAGGGCCTTCTGCCATCATCTGGGAACGGGGAGCTGGCCCGAGACCCACCGTTCTGTGTGACCCAGTGACAGCCCCCCCACCGACATCCTCCAGCACCACCGCCAAGGCCCTCCTCCCCTTCTGGGACATTCCTCCTCCCCAAAAGCACACCAGGCCTTTCTGCGCCATCGCTTTAATGGACAGACCATTCATCAGGTGGCTTTGCACAAAGAAAGAAAAACTGAGCAGCGTTCGTTCTCAGCATCTCCCGGGGCGTAATACACAGACCACGCGCTTACACGCCTAGCGTCAGACACGCATCCGCAGCACAGCGTCGAGCGGGCGCAGCCCCAGGCCGCCAGCCACGGGGCTGGAGGCAGCGGGCACCCCTCGCAGCACCTGCACAGGGGGCGCTCCCCTGCGGGGGGCCGGGGCCACGCCACCGGCGCCCACCCCCACCCCCACGCGCTCTCGCTGAAAGGCGTCACGCTGCAGCCAAGGCCACACCCTGCCGATGCGCTGAAGGTGCTCCTTTACAGAATCTCCATGAACAGGTGAACCCCGGGGACACTATCACCAGAGATGATCCCACGGCAACAAAGGAATCCTGACAGTCTCAGGAGCCCTGAGGCAATGAGGACAGGAGCAGTAGGCCACGGGCGACGTAAGGCTGACCGTGTCCACCGGTACACGCGCAGACATCGCGGTCAACGCACTCTGTGGGGTCAGGTCTTCCTCGTCCACTCGGCGTCTGAGGGGATGCACGGCTCCGCCTCCGCGAGGCCACGTGCACCAGCAGGACAGCTCCTTTGGCCGGTTCCCGTAGCTTCTGGAATCCCCGGGGCAGGCCTGGGATCACCGGCCAGCCCAGGACGCTGTCATCTCCCAGTCATCACCCGGGAGCTCCAGCACCCGGGCCACGGGCCATGGGCCACGTGACAGACAGGGCATGGACTCGGCTACGCAACTAGAAAAACGTGGCCACAAATGCTTTTCACATGTATGCATTTTGTTGGTGGGTTTGTTTTTTTCCTTTTGGTTCAAAAAAAAACATGGCAGGCTCTCAGGTATATAAAACTGGTAATATTAGACAAAAATACAAACTTCACCTTTACAAAAAAACAAAATCAAAAAAACAACACGCACACATAATTTCTGTTGAATACACGTAAAGCGTAACATCTTACCAAAAATAAAGAGTTTAGGTTCTGTCCAAACACCAGCGGCAGCAGCAGGGAGCAACCCTGGGCAGCCACTCCGGAAAGCCACATCCCCAGGCCTGGCCGCAGCAGGTGGGAGGGACTCAGGGCAAGAGGCTTGGGGACGGCATGTGATTGGTTCACGCAGTTCTCTCGAAATGGCTTAAATTAAAAAGTGAGTAAAGTGGGGCAAGGAAGAAACACGTGAAGGCAGAAACATTTAGGAAATGATGCATAGGTGGGTATACCATGTTTATTTTAATACATCTCATTTGTTTGCATCCTGCTAGGAAAGGTACCGTCCCACCGTCCTGACTGTTACTGCAGCCTGGTGTTATCGGTGTAAATGTCATCCAAGAGATAATTAAAAAAAAAAAAAAAAAAAAAAAAGCTAGGCAAAGAGTAGAAAGGAAAGCTTAATAATCACTTTATGGTGTAAAAAAAAATCCACTTAAGGCTCTCAGGAAGGTTTCTGTATAGACTTAAACACTACAGCAAGGAGATGTGGTTTCCGAGACATTCCTGGCTCCTGCGTGCCCCTGCAGAGCCCGGCGGCATCCGATCGCAGCCTTCAGAAAGCAGGCTCTGTGTCCTTGGCCAAAGCACCTGTGACCACCCTGGAAAGAGATCCAGTCTGCCGAGACGTCTGTCACTTCCATCCCTCGGGGCGTCCCTCCATTCCGGCAAATGTTTAGATATTTTTGTGAGTGAGTTTTGTTTGTCATGTTTCGTGGTTTTGTTTGCTCTCTTTTTTTTGACAAGGAAGCTTCTTATTGTTTCACCGAGTGCTACAATACTTGCTTTGATGTCACATAAACAACGTATACTGTCTCTTTGTTCTCCAGAGTGTGCATGGAGACAGTTTTCACGGAGGAGAACAAAGACCACGCTGGCAATAAGCACCGTACATAGTAGGTTCAGGAATGTAACACGCCATGTACATCCGTGTCCCGGAAAAGGGCTGCTGGCTGATCCTCACCTCACATCTGCAGGCAGAGGGGAGAGACAGACGCTGAGAGGCCACGAGCACACACACCGCTGAGTGACGTCGATTGTGTGAAACATTTAAGCCAATCAGGGGTGTGCACGCACGCACATGCGCGCGCACACGCGCGCGCACACACACACACACACACACACACACACGCCTCGTGGCAAGTCGTAGGATTCAGAGCTTTTATTAAAATTTTCAAATCAAATATGCCTCATTACCCTTTCTGTAACATCCTGACCAGAATTGGGACTAGGCTCTTGGGATCTCACAGTACACAGCTTCATAGCTAACCCCATTCTCCCATTGTACAGATAGGGAAAACTGAGGCCCAGAAAGGTTCTTATGCCTGTCTCCTCACCTTCTTCTTTCTTCCAGCCTACAGCTTGATGTGATTTCTGGAGATCCTGCAGCCATCTTGGGCCATGAGGCAACCCTGAGGATGGATGCCACCAGCAAGACAGAGGGGTCTCTGTGACCAGGCAGAGCTACACTGAGCTGAGCTAAGAGCAGCTCTTCCCCACCCTACGTCGCCTGTCTGTTGCTCATCCCAACACTTGTACCACCACATGCCCACAGCCTGAACGCTAGCAGGGAGGCAGGGACGCCTGCCCCTCCCTTTGGGGTATCAATCATCAGCTAGCCCCTGGAGGCTAAGCCCAGTGGTCATAAACTTGGCAGCACAGGCAGGTATAAAACCAGCCCCTGCACCACACCCTGGGGACCCAAAAGCCAAGGCTGAGCAGTCGTTTTGGGGCTGCTTCAAGATCTGTCCACGTGGACCTTTCCTCCCCAGAGGATCCTCCTGAACGGACGTGACCTGCGGGACTCAGAAACTCCTGACCTCGCAGCGTTCTGCAGTCACACATCACTCAGCTGGAGCCTGGGCTCCCGGGCACCTGTCTCCAAGAATTCCTCTCACAACTATTTGTTTTGGATGCCATGGGCTCCCACATGCCCAGAAGAAAGGACCAGGCTCTGCAGAGCCAGACAGGCCAACACGAAGGACCAGGAAGGCTTAAAACTGCCTCCTCCGTGGTTGCCCACAACCACTTTCTCCTGGGGAGCCCCTCTGAAAGACCACCTTTCCCAGGCCCCCTTACAGCAGAGAGGTGGCCAATGAGATCAAAGCAAAAGTCACTGGGTCCTTTCACCATTGTCCCCAGTCCCCACCATAATCTTTCTTCCAGGCCTGGAGTGTAACGTGATTTCTGGAGCTTTGGCAGCCATCTCGGGCCATGAGGCAACTCTGAGGATAGACACCACTAGTCCTGGAAAGAAGTGGGTCCCTGATGATACCCTGAGACTGCCATACATGCTCTGGTCTCCCTACTTTATCTCAACCCTTGTTTCTGGCATGTTATTAGCAGCCAAACACAACTGCCAACACAGTAGCCAACAGCCCTGTACGTTTACAAAGCATTTTCAGACAGGATCTACTCAGCCTTCAACAATCTTCATCTGTAATCCCTCTAAGCCTCAGTTTTTTCATCTGTCAAAGGAGGTGGGTAACCTGTCCGAGGTGATCCCAGCGAGTAAACGTCAGAGCTACCCCACTGCTGCTCAGGGAACCCAGATCACTCCGCTTGTGTGATGCCTTTGCGTCCCCAATCAACAAGGACCAAAGCCAGAGCAGGGGCCCCGGAGCAGGAGGGAGCCATGGGCCAGGTGTCCCGAGCAGCGGGAGGGGAGGGGTTGGGGATGGGAATGCGGAGACCCGCAGCCCAGCCAGACAGCAGAAGCTCGCAGACGGATCAAGGCCAATCAGGGCGCGTCCTCGCCTTCGGGGTGATTCGCTGAGTGATCAGTCACTGCGCCTCCCACCCCAGGACTGCGGCATGGCCGGCGGCCGGCTCCTACCTGGTGGACCGCGTTAGGTGGGTTTTAACCTTTTTCTTTTCCGTTTTTTACCTGACTCCCTACGCCTTCCTGTTGACAGAAGGGCAGGGAGGGTGAGAGGGCCTAAGGGAGGGCTGTGGGGTGGAAACTGAAGCCGTAAATACCTGGGGTGTTTGTCTTTCTGTAAAACAACTCGATGGCGCTGGCACGGAGACACTTCCTGGTCCCCTCAAGCTGGCCCAACACGGCGGTCATGACGCCGGGCTGCTCTGGGCAAAGGCTGCCCCGGGGGAGGCCAGGACCCTGACTGGCAACGCCACGGCCAGCGCCCACCACCCGCCGGGGTCAGGGCCCTTCCTCGGCCACATCTCACCCGCTCCCCCCACCAGCTGGGTGGGTGACTGGACCCGCAGAGTGGCCAGACCTCCCTCCCTCCCCATCAGGTCCCAGGCCACAAGTGCAGCTTAGTAAACGGGCCTTGGCTACAGCCCCCGATCCCGCCTCCCCCCACCCACCCATCCACCCACCGAGCCCGCCGGACGCGGCCACAGAAGCCAGGCTCCGGACCCTCCGCTGCAGCAGCAGGACGGCGCCCCTTACCCGCCTCCTCTTCCCGGTGGCCGGGGCTCGGGCTGACGCTCGCGCACGTGCATTCCAGGTGCTCCTCCAGCCGCACCTGCACCTCTTTTAACTTTGGCTTCTTCCTGACGTACTCCACCTTGGCCACCTGCCAAGACAGCGGCCCGCTATGGACAAGCGCACGCGGCCCCGGGAGTGGGGAGGTGCCGGGCCCCACCCGGGGTGCGAGCAGCCCGACTGCTGACCTCTGAGCTCCTCCCAGTGGGAAAAGCAGGGCTATCGGGGAGAAAACAACAAGCTTCGGTGCAGCATTTGCGGTTTGGTCCCATGTTTTGTTTAATATTTATTTATTTATTTGGCTGCGCCCGCGTCTTAGCTACAGCATGCAGGATCTTTTAGTTGCAGCATGTGGGCTCTTAGTTGCGGCACGTGGGATCTAGTTCCCTGACCAGGGATCGAACCCAGGCCCCCTGCATTGGGAGCATAGAGTCTTAGCTACTGGACCACCAGGGAAGTCCCTGGTCCTATTTTAACTTAAAATAAACCTAAAGGGCTCACACACGCCAGGAGAAGGCCCGAAGGGATGCACTCAAGGTGGGAGCTCTGGGTGAAGGAAGGTGTTTGCGCCCACGTTTTAGGGACATCTGGGACAATGTGTGCTTGCCTATCAGCAGCTGAGGAACAGGGCTACTGCTCGTGGTCTGCGGCTCGGGTGTCACCCTCCCTCCTGTCCACCCCGCACGCAGCCCTCAGGGCTCACAGGGAGGCTGTCGGTCTGGATGCAGATTCTGGCCTGTCATAGACTCCAGACGAGAACCCTTCGGCCACCCAACGTGGGGCCGGGCCCAGCCCTGCAGTCTTGCCCGGGTCCCAGTTCCCGGGATGGCCCTCAGGGACACCCACTCCATCCCTCGCTGTTCTCCCGGGGAGACAGGCAGGAAGGGAGCAGAGCCCACCCAGCATTCACCCTGGGCACGTGGAGGCCCCAGGGGAGCCTGGCTCGTGGTCCAGAGCTGGCTAACGTGAACGGGACCCCGGGCCACGAGCAGAAGCCCCCAGCCCAGGGACAGTCCTTCACAAAGGGCCTGGAGGCCAGAAGATGGGGGACCCCCGTCCAGGCCCGGCGTGGCCACGTGGCTACACCTTCTGGGCACCTGCCCTGGTTTCCTCTGCGGGGAAGGTACGAGGACCCAGGGCCCCAGGCACGGGGGCGGGCTTGCCACCCACAAGACAGACCGGCCATGGGACCAGTGCACGGTCCGGCGGCGCTGTCCCCCGTGGGCCCCTTGGTGAAGGGCACACGACACCAGCTGCTCAGGTCTTAAGAGAAAAATCTTGTTTTTCTTATCAAAGAAAAACAAACAGGAATTTATGGTGGCACCTGCTTCTGGGTATGCAAGGATTCCAGGCCGGTCTGGCACCTCTGTCTGGCCAGGAAATGGCTACATTTTTTCCCCCAAGAACACGCTGTGAGCATTAAATTCTCAAAAGCGTCCTGCACAATAGCCAAGGCCACAGATCAAGATGCTGACACCCTTGGGACCCCATCCCATTGCCTCGGGCCCCAGACCCATACTGGAGCCTATTGGGGCCCCACATCCCTCCCCTCCTTCCCGCTGTTTGTCTTGGGAGCCTGGGCTGCACCTGAAAAACCTGACATTCAGATTCCCCACGACGGAGCTGCTGTGTCATGAACACCCCACCCGCATGTTCCAGGAGCAGACCCACAGGAGACGCCATCCAACAATGCCGTCACCCTTCTGAGCATGGCCTTGAGTTCCTGCCGCTCACTGGCCCCCCGAGCTGGGCTGCTATGAGGCAGGACGCCCCCAGGAGGGCCAGGGAGAGCCACGCCCTGCAGGGGACACCCCAGATTATCAGAGTGCCATCCAGAATAAACACCAGCATCTGCTGAACCCCACGTGCCAGGTCTACGACACTCACAGCTACCCTGAGAGGGCACAGCAGCGGCTCGTTTTACAGACGGGGAAACTGGGGCAGCATGAACAGGGCTTGTTTCGCCGGAAGGAGGCCTGGACTTGGAACCGGCAGAGGCCCTGGGCTCACCGCTTAGCCGGGGGGACACCCTGAGTCTACTGGGTGAGGGCTCCGGGGCTCCACGGCCGACTCCTGGGGTCACGGCCGACAGACCTCAACCTGGCTCACAGGCAGGTGGTCCTCCTCCAGGCCCGGCTTAGGGGCCACAATGGCACAGAGAAAGCGACCCAGCTCCAGGGCCTGAGGCCGATGGGCAGGGCCCCAGAGGCATGCCCACCTTCCAAGGTGCTGGCCTCCCTGACGGCTAGGGCTCCCCCCCGGGCAAGGGTAGGGCATCCCTACCCACCAGAGGGGAGGGACTCAGGGGCCCTTTACCTGAGACTCACTGCCGCTGCCACTGCTTTCCCCCCAAGCCCCAAACCAGCTCCCCAAACAGCAATGGCTAACGGGGCCCCGCTGGGACCTCCCACCCAAAGCGACCCCCAGTCCAATACTGGGCGCAGAGACCCATTACTGGACATCCCAGGTGGACACGCCAGACCCACTTTCCAGAAGCCTGAGGTCTAGCAAAGCAGAGCTGCAGACAACCACCCTGGGCATGACCACAGAGCTGGGTCCAAGCTTCTGGAGGCCTGGCCCATGGGCTGCCCTGAAAGCAAATGCAGCCCCACACTTCCACCGTGTGAGAGTCCGGAGGCTCGCCCGTAGGTGGGGACATGGCTACTCAGAGCTGCTCCTTCACCCCGAGCCACTGCCAGCCCATCCCGGGGTCTGCACTGCGGGGAAGACACCAAGCGCTGACCACATTGAGCAGAGGGCAAGGAAGTCGGCCCCCGGGACCCCTGCCCACCTGGCAACGCTGGAGGGTCTGCAGGGGTGCCGGGGCCCGCTCCAGATGCCACCCCGAGGGCAGGCCCTGGAGGTCCAAGGCCGCCATCGAGCTGTGGGCACAAAAAGCCTCATGGAGGTCACGGTGGGGAGCTGGGGGGCGGCCATCGACCCCAGCATGTCCTGACCCAGGGCCTGGGGGCTGCCTTCAGCTGAGGACACCTTGCGCCATTCGGCCACCTGGGCCTCAGGAGAGCAACCACTCCCGACCTCACCGTTACCTCCCTTCAATAAGGGGCGCCTCTGACCGTGCACGACCCGGAGGGCGTCATCCCTACCGACCCCCAGCAGCCATCACACCGCACCCAGCCTGGGGTTCCCAGGGGCCCCCTCCCTGCTCAGCCTCAACCCCGAATGGAACAGGAAGGGCTCCTGGACAGGCTGGGGGGCCAGGCCAGCCCCCACAAGGGGCCTCCTGTTCCCACTGGCCTCTGTCTCCTCTCTGCCAGAACCCCCAGTGTCTGGGGCTGGATGTTTTCCTGCCAACCTTCGGATGGGTTGGCAGGGAGGGGATGCCTTCCCTGAAGAAGGAGACGGAGGAAGGGGACCGGGTCTGAGGGGGGCAGGGCCCCCGACGTGGAGCCAGGCTGCCTGGCCCCTGGCTGCAGAACTGAGCCCTCTGGGCAGACGGAGGCCCATGGGGGAGCCCCGGGCCTGTGCCCAAGCAGAGATGGACCACCCATCCTCACCCACTGTGCCGCTAGGATCCCCGAGGAGCTCTGCACACCCACCCGCCCTCAGGGTAGACCAGAGCAGAGAGGCGGGGTTAATGCCCATCCCAGGACCAGACACGCCCTGGTCCTCACACTGCGGGAAGCCGGGGTGGGAGCAGTGGGGGATCCCCAAAGGCTAGAGCCCCCAAGCAGAGAGCCCCACTCCCTTCCCGCTCCCCTGTGCCTCCAAGCCCCTGTCTCACGCCCTAAGGACAGGCCCCAGAGCCCACCTGCAGGACAATCTAATCTTGGGCACCCCACCCCCATGCCCAAGAGAGAAAGACCTCAGTTACCCAGCTTCTTGGGGCTCATAAGACCCCTCCAACACGCCACAAGCGAGGACCCGCAGACCCAAGGAAGCAGAGGCGGGCTGGCCGGGCTGGCGGCAGAGACCCCACAGGCAGGGCGGTTAGACCTCAGTTTCCTCCTTTAACTGAGGAAGAGGCAGCAGCGGGGGAAGCGGGGATGCAGTGCTGGGCTGGGGGCCCTACTGCCCGAGTCTGGAGCCCTGAGGCAGAAGCCGGCGCCCCAGGCAAGCACTCCAGGGGCAACTCGGCCCCAAGGGGAGCGTCTGCCTGAGACCGTGGGGCAGCAGGCCGCAGAATTTGCTTACTCAACACCCAAAGCACGCAGAGGACCAAGTCCCCAAGGTCAAGTGAAGTCCCAGTTACAAGTCTAAAGTGCTTCTCACGTGCCAGCTACAGGGTCCTTAACCCCGCACCTCACTCAGGGGCCAGCGGCCGGCTTGACAGGCCTAGACTCACTGACTCACAGGGGATCTGAAATCATTCCTAGCGGAGAAATGAATTCTACTGCACCCCACAAGCGAAGGCCTCATTCCGGGAAAGATGGACCCCCTGCCACTGTAGGCCCAGCTGAGAGGGGGCGGGGCTGCTCCTTGTGGAAGGTGCCAAGTCCACGCCCCCAGGGTCACGTGGAATCATGACCCACCCAGAGCCAGCTTCCGGCGGGGGGGCGGGGGGGGCGGGGGGACAGCCCCTCCTCTAGACAGGAACCACCCCCAGAATTCTCCAGCCTCAGCCACACTTCGGAGAAGCCAGGAGACAGTCTAGAAGCCTCCCTCCAACCCTGCCCGTTGGAAAAGAGAAAGACTGACACCCAGAAGCAGGGAACCTTGCCTCCAAATAGCAAGGCCAGCTGCCCCCACGGGAGTTCCACAGTCCCAGAGCCTGAGTCCCAGCGCCTCAGACCCATTCCACACGGGAGGCCAGTGCAGCCAGAGGGGAGCAGGCCAAGGCCGGGAAAGGCTTCCAGCCACCGGGCCAAAAGCCAGGCCCCAGTTTGGCTGCCCAGTGACCCGAGGAAGCAGAATCTTCCCCAGGACTCAGCGGAGGAGCTCCTGGACGTGTCATGTGAGCCTGACCTTTGTGCATGCCCCCGGTGCTGCCCTCAGAGGTCATCACGGCCAGCCCCCTGCCTGGGAGAGGGCTTCATGGGAAGCACTGGCCATGTGCTGGCTCTCAGGGGCCCCAGGAGGGCGGCGAGGACATCCAACCCAAGCCATGGGGCCTGTGGGTCTCCAAGCAAGAGTACACCCCCCGCAACAGGGGTGCGGCCTGGCCCCCAGCACCTCAGCACCCCCAGAAGGACCCTTCTGGCTAGCACTCCACTGACACACACATCCAGTGGAACGGGGGCACCCTCCCAGATTTCAGACGGGGACGGAGGTCCAGCATGGCAGGCAGAGCGCCTGGCCCCTCGCCTGAGCCCCCCCGACCCCCAGCCTCCCCCGCCACCAGGTCCCACCCCAGCACTCCCTTCCTGTCTCCAGCAGGGTGAGGCCCTGAGGGGACCACCAGCCCCTTGCCGTGCACCATAGCCCCCACTAAAGTGCCCGTGAGACCTCTCCAGGGCCTGGAGGAGACGTCAGGCAGCTCCCAGCTAAGTGGCTGGACACCTCGCAAGACCCGTTAGTGAGGCAAACAACTGCGTCACGAGATCCAAACTTGCTTCGCGTGACCGACCATGACCCAAGCCCCGGCTCCACCCCCCTGCCTCGGTGTGCCCGTCAGAGAAACGGGAGCATCCTCCGGCTCACCAGCATGCCCGGCCGCCCAGCTGGGTGGGGCTACCCCTGGGGCCGGGGGACACGCCAAGCTCACCTTGACACTCCGGTGGTGGACGCGGGATGGTTGGCACTTGACACTGCTGGTGTTGCAGCAGCCGGTACAGCGCTTCACCTCCACGCACGGGGGCCAGATCAGAAAGTTGGCAGACGTGGGGTCCACCTGGCTCCGAGGTATCTCATAAATGACCGTCCTGGTCTTGCAGACTGCGGGGATGGCTTCCTCTGCAGAGGCAAGAGCCCGGTGAATGTTCTGGAAGCCCCAGGGCTGCGGCAGCTCCCAGGCGCCCAGGCAGGAGCATCCCCATGGGCCACAGCTTCCTCCAACAGGGCCTGTCACACAGCCCCCGGTCCAGCAGAGGCAGACAGACCCCAGGCCCCAACGGGTGCACCTGACTGGCCCAGAGATGAGCAGGGGCTTGAGGGCCAGGAGGGGAGACCCTGGGGAAGGGGGCTGTGGGGAGCCCACCCTGGGGGCGGAGGGCTGAAAATCCCCCAACACCCCGGGGGCTCACACAACCCCTGCAGCCAGCACGGAGCAGGGACAGCCGCCTTCACCCCAGTGCCAGGGGGCAGGGGGGCGGGGGGGGGGGCGGTGTCTCAGATGCCCCCACCATGTACATCCTCAGTGGCCTCCAGGGACGAGCCACCGAGTCAAGAGGGCTGGGTGCTGGGGGGGAAGGGGCTCCACGCACAGCGCCCACCGGCTAGAGGGGCCTGGGGAGTCCAGCCAGGCAGGGCCAGAGGTGGAGCCAGGGCCAGGGACCTTCATCCAGCCCTAGCTCTGCTCACAGGCACTCCTTTCACCTGCAGCAGAACAGGCCTCCATCGAGGATCCTGCAGCCCTACCAGAGCACCTGGCCTTGGAGACGGGAATATACGTTCACAGCGGCAAACGCCATCCGGGGAGGGCCCGCTGGCCTCAGCTAGGGATCATTTACCCACACACCACGCCCAAAGGTAAAAGCTATAAAATCCATATTCTTGGAGGAAATAAAGCTCGGACAGAGGGAGTCACATGCCCAAGGTCACACGGGGGATGGGCAGCAGTCGGGACCCAGCTGCGCCCCTGGGGCAAGATCTTCCCTCAAGGCTGAGCCTGAGGCCCCAGGAGACCCCCACCAGCTAATCACTCCTAAAGGGACCAGGCGGACCCGGGGTTGCTCTGCGAGAGGGAACAAACCCTGCATGGGGGCCGGGGGACCAGGTCTGAGTGGGCTTGGGGCCCTGGGAAGGGCCCACCAGGCCCAGCACGGCCGTCCCCACTGCTCTGCAGCGCAGCTGGGAGCACAGTGAGCTCCACGTTACGAGCTGGGAATTAAACACGACCCGTCTTCCAGCGAGGCTGTCTCCAGCGCAGGCCCCAACAAGACCGGGCACTTCAGGAATTTATGACGGCTCCCCCCTCCTGGAAACTCTCGGCCCAGGCCAGGCCTGCAGCAATGAGCAGGGAGGAGGGACGCGCACGGGACCCTGAGCAGGCTGTGCCTTTGTTTTACAGAGAAGAGAAGGGACGGATCCCCCGAGGCCACGGTTGGGGGAATGGGGGAGAGGGCAGGCCCCAGAGCCCCTCCCGCAGCCCCCCACCGGCCCAGCAGTCCTGGGGCTCACCGATGCTTCTTTTCCTCCGAATGGGCACAGGCCGCTTCTCCAGTGCATGCTTGGCGCCACGGCCCCCGTGGGCTCTCAGGCTGGTCTCCAAAGGCTCCTCGGCCCCTGCAGGTAGAAACAGGAGATAGCGACCGGCCGCCCACACCTGGGCACCCAGGGTCTGTCCAGCAGCACGTCCCTCCCCAGACCAGACGGGGTCCCTCCACACCCACAAGGGGGGCTTCAAGATGTGCACAGGACGAGACTCCCAACTGCTAGCAATGTCCCACCCAGCCCCGCGCAGCTGACACGAGGTCCCCAACACACGTCACCACGAAGCCGAAGCCGCAGGCCAGTGGGGAAGGGGCTGCAGCCGGCCTGCCCCACGGCTCCTCCTCAAGGAAGCGCAGGTGAGGGCTGAACCAGGTAAGGAGGCACCCGAGGCCAGCCCTCCCTGCCCAGGAGACCAGAGCCGACAGGCCTGCTGCTGCCAGCTGGACAGGGGACCTTGGACAGCGGGCTGGACAGCGGGCTAGACCGAGGACCAGCAGGGGCTGCTGCCGCGACCTGTGCACTGCACGTGTCTCCTCCCCCACTGCCCTCACTTAAACCAACCCTCGATGAGCATCCTGGCCTTCGAGGGGCGTCGGAAGCAAGGCCAGACTGGGCCTCAGCCAGACCCCACTGGTCCCTGAACTTAGCCCACTGCGAGGAGGAGGAGGACACGAGAACCGGGAGTGGGGAGTCAGGACTCTGGGTGCCTGTCGGGGGGACACAGCTTTCAGGAAGGAAAGTGCTTTGCCATCCAAGTATCTAAGGCCTGCAGAGCAGCGGCCTCAGAGCCAAGGTCACAGCTGGGCCTAGTCCTCCGGACTGGCTACAGTCCCCTCGGTACGCACACCACCACCCTCTCTGTCCCCAGGGCCCCCAGAAAGGGGGTGCAAGAGACACAGTCCTGCCACCTGCCATCTGGCCTGACCCAGCCCAAGGACAGCGCCTGCACCTGGATGAAGTGGGTCCCACTTGACCTCCCCACCCTGGCCTCCAGACCCACTGGGGGATCTTCCCACTTCTCCTTTCTGTCACTGCCTCCCCCATAGATACCCAGGGGCAACAGGTCCCGAGAAGGCACACCCCAATAGTCAGCAGCTGCACAAAGGTTCCCCCTCTTGCCACCCCCCCACCCCAAGAAGCTCCAGTGGTATCCTGGCCACCAGCTCAGACCAGAGGCCCCCTCCTCGGTGCCCGGCCCACCTAGGCCTTGGAGACTGTCCACACACCCACAAGTCCGGAACCTGCACTCATCGGAAACGGAGCGCAAACGGGGCATACGCGGTGGGAATGCAGAAGACACGCCTGCCTTGAATGCCGGCGTCCGGGAGAACCCAGCTCTTCCCTCAAAATGACTCAATGTTCCACTGCCACTAATTTTTTTTGAGACCCAAAATAAGATCAGAACAGAACTACTCATGCAGTAAGAATTTCCCATCAACCAACTGTTACAAGAAACATTTTTTCATGAAAAAGTGACATTATGAGTCATGTCCTGGTGGTGGCCATCTTGCCATCGCCAAACCCAGAAGCAGCTGGTCCATCCTGAGCTTCTAAGAGAAAATGGAACGGCAGCAACCCGGGCTGCACCCCCGCGCCTCACTCTAGCCAGGCGACAGCCGCCTCCTGGGATGTCCAAGCACCCCGTGTGCAGTAGGTGCTGCCACTTCTTCACCGCGGAGGAAACTGAGGCCTGAGACGTGGAAGGACAAGCAAGGCCAGTGGCCGGCAGGAGACCCCGCGGGCCCGTGGCCAGACCCAGACCGCCTTCCGCCCAGGCCTCTCGCCCCCCAAAATGAGCAGAGAAGACACAGCCTCCTCCCAGTCCATCGACTGTCCTGAAACCTGAACCAGGGACTCGATCTCAGTCAGGAGTAGAAAGAGCTCCCGGTCAGACAAGCTCAGCCACTGCCCCATCGAGATGGGTGGTCTGGAAGCCCAGCTCGGACCCGCTGACGCGGAGGCAGCCCTCTGATTTACGCAGGTCGAGATGCAACTAGTGGGGACTCCCAAGAGAAGGCCACGCGTGAATCATGCCCTAAAACTGCTCTCAGAACAGTTAATCAACGGCTTTCCCTTTTGTCTGTTATGCACACATGTCCAAAGGATGGGGAGCCGTCCTCCAGCCATCAGTCCTGGAGGAGCGTTAATGGCCGAGACGGGATATTTATGTATCGGTTACTCAATGACCACGGGCGCTGGGCCAGGCTGCTCAGAGAACAAAGCTCCCAGCTCCCGCCACAGCTCCGCTGAATGGCCTGCTCTCAGCACACCCGACACACAGGCCACAAACTTCACGCTACTGGCCATTAGAAGACCACATGCTGGTCTCTCCACCCAAAGGCCACACGTGAAAAACCAACTGCCCGGTCCTCGTGCACGCTTGCAACTCGCAGGCGCTGGCACAGGAATCCACCGCCTCGGGGCCTCCAGCGCAGCTCCTCACCTGTAAAATGGGAACAAGGTCCGGCTACAGGGAGGAGGCCACGCCCCCACCTGCCAATCATACAGCCCCGCCCACTTGGGAGGAGCCACTCTGTTAAAGGAGCCTCTTTCCTGCTTCCTGGGCATCAGCCTGAAAGAGACCCCTTCAGAGTTACAAAGAAGAGTAAGGACACCCAGAACAACGGGTCTCCTCCGCACCTAGCCCCCTCCTCACTGACCCCAGACCGGCCTCTGACCGGACCTGGTGGGGAGTCCTGGGCCTGGAGGGCAGCTTAATCCTCCAAGAAATGACCCCACAGCTGTTTGCAACCTTTCTTTCCTAGCAGCCAGCTCCGTTTCTACTCTTCACGTTGAACGGAAACAGAAGTCGGGGCAGAGACACCCCCCCGACAACCCCGCAAAACAAGCTATAGAAGCAAACAGCTCAGGTCAGAGCTTCCATATCTGTGAAAGGGGGACTGACCAGGATGAAGGAGACCCACTTTGGGGTTTGTATCACAAAGGGTCCCAGAGGGGCATGGCTGCTGAGCAAGGGAGACCCTGAGGCCCCTCCAATGTTCTCACCCCCAAAGTTTCCCAGGCACTAGGAGTCCCACTCTCAGACCCCAGATCTTCTGACGGGGTGGGGGGGGGAGGTGATCCACTCTCTCCACCCCCTGGGGCAGGAGGGAGCCGGGCTCCCGGGGGCTTTTATAAGGGGGCAATTTGAAACCAGCCCGGAGAACCGGCTGGTGCACCCTTACTTTTTCTGTTTGGACCCTCCAAGGAGGCGGTGGACCCAGAAGCCCCCAGGTCAGGAACGCTATCAGCGTGACCCCAGAGCTGCAATGCTAAAAGCATTCATGGGTGGGGGGTGGGGGAGAGGCGTGGCTGCGGTGACCAGAATAAGAATGGCCCCAGCAGAAAGTGAATGGCCCATTTCCCAATGGCAACCCAAAGCTGGTCCTGCAAGGAGGCCCAGCCTTTCCCAGGCCTCTCTTCTGCCAGCCAGAAAAAAACCTCTCTGGGAGCCAGTCTCCCCACTTTCCCCAGTCCATCAGGGAGCAGCAGAACGCAGGCAAGTGTTTTCCTCGGCTTACCAAAGCCAAATCCTTCCCCCCAGGGTTACACATCAAGGAGCCCAGATCAAAATCCCCCCCTGGCCCAACTCTGATCTCCAAGTGAAATTCTACCCCCTTCCTGATAAGGATCACCCAAAGGATTTCCTGGGTCAAGAAACTACAGAAACCATCGCCCTCGCTGGAAAATGGTTTTGGCATGAAATGAAAATAGTTCAGGCCTCTCCACCACCATAATTAGGTACAAATTTCCAAATGACTAGACCATGTGATTTTACTTAATTCCCCCGCCGCCCCCCTTTTTCAGAGAAGTTTGCAGTGAGAGAAAAATCTTCATTTCACGTAAAATTCTTCCAACCGACTCCTACTGGCTTCAGCGGCTCCATCTGACAAGTTCATTGGGGAACTCTTTTAATCCCGTCAACAGTAAGCTCTCCGATTTGAGCATCTCCCCAGCTAACTCACACTGGAGCTCCTGCCACAAAAACGTGGGCCAGAATCCTTGTCCTCTAGGAAGGGCCTCCCTCTGGTCCACACCCAAGTGCTACCACCCAACATCATCGGGCTCCCGGCCCAGCCAACCTGGGCCCCTCACCACCTTTGCCCACCTGGGGCCAGTACCCTGCCACTGCCACTCAAAAGAGCTTCAGGGTCCTCTTGTCGAAGAAACTGTTTTGTAAAGTGGCTCAGCTCCAGAGTCTGAGGGGGAGCCCCAAAATAGTCCCCAAACAGCAGATGTGTCCAAGGCGCGCCTTTTTATTGGCTCATGAAAACAGAAAGACAAGGGCCTCCTACAACCACAAAGGCCCAGCCCCACGTCAGGAGCGGGGCAAGTTCGCGGGGATGACAAAGGGGCCCAGCCGGGGGACACCGGTGCACGCCTACCCGACCGGCGCCCGGGGCCTGGGCCGCACACCTGGCCGGGGCGCCGGCGCCCTCTATGCGGCTGAACTTTCTGTGACACACTGGGCATTTTCCTTAAGTGCAAAAACAATCCCTGGGCGAGCGAGCAGCCCTCGGCCGCCGCCGGGAGAGAAAGTGGTGATTGGAAGAGAAACTCCTGACTCATCCGCCTGGGCTTTTATGGCCCGGGATTGGATTCTGACCTTTCGGTGCGCTCCTGCTCGGCGCCCGGCCCGGCCCGGACGCGGGAGGCGGCGCGGGGCGCACATACCGCCTGCCCGCCTGCCCGCCGCCCGCGCCCTCCCAGCGCGCCGAGGGAAGGGGCGCGATTTACCTACGGAGTCTATCTCCAGGAGTCGCTGGAGGTCCCGGATGCTGTGTATCTGACTGTGCGCCAGCCTCTCAATGACCTCGCGGGGGATCTCGGCTTCCTGCAAGCAGAGCAACACGGTCAGCGCCCGGGCCGCCCAGAGCGCCTGGTCCCCGGACCGAGGTTGCCCCGCCCCAGCGCGCGCGGGCGCCTCGCACGCAGGCCGCCCGACCCCCAGCCCGGGCCCTGGAGCCTGAGGCCGGGGTGGGGCTGGGTGAGACCCCCATTTCTCCGTCCCCAGCCATGTCTGCCCTTTGCAAAAAGAAAGCGCTCCCCACCATTAAATTAAAAAAAAAAAACACTCGGCCCCTCCGCCCCGGGGTGTCGGTTACAAGAGGTCTGGGGCAGAGAGGGGCCCAGGGAGTTGCTGATCTAACAGTGAAATCAACATCTAGGAAGATCAAGTTGAAATGCGTCACGGATGGGCGACGAAAGTCACGGCAGCCCTAACACTTTAATCCACCCTGGGGCTTAAATTTCACACCCAGAATCCCGGGCCGAACCTGCGGGGGAGAGGGTCTCTCGTCTGCACACACGCGCACGCACACACACACACACACTCGCCCCACCCCGGGCTCCGGCCCAGCCGCGGCCCTAGCGCCGACTAAGACGCCCCAAATCCAGCCGCGGCTGGGAGGGGCTGCCAGGGAACTTAAGGGTTAATATCTACCTCTCACAGCTCCGGGTCCCAGCCCAGACCACCCCCACCACTCGGCCTCCCCACCCCCCCCACCCCACCCCCCGCCAACCCCGCTCCTTCCTGCTTTTTAAAGGGAGTCGCGGGTAGCTGGGGGGTCTCAAGCACTAAGTTCCCACGACGGGGCGTAGAAAGTCATTCATCACAGCAGAGCTCCCGGGGATTCGGAATTCGAGATTGGGGGCTGAGGGTGGGGACGCGGGCGGTGGGAGGGCGAGGGCGCCTGGCCCGGCCCCGGCTCGCCTCGCTAAGCCACCTGTAAGCAGGCCCCGGGCGGGCGGGACTGCGCTGGCCCAGCCGCCCCTCCGGGCATGGGGACCGGGAACCTGGGTCTGCGGCTCCGCGCTGCCCACCCTGCCTGCCGGGGGCTCCCGCCGCAACCGCCCCTACCTGTCTGTCGGCGGCTCTTCTACCTTCCCTGACTCCGCTGGCTCACACACACACCCCCTTCTGCGCTCCCCGCACCCCGATGCTGCATTGTCCGCCGCGCCCCGGGTTTCCCTCCTCGGAAAGGAGCCCGCGCCCCCCGAAGTTTCTCCCCACTCGTCCATCCAGCCGCCACTCCGTCCCTCCACGGCAGAGCGACGCAACACGCTGGAAACTCACCAGACACACTTAGGCATGGCAGAAAATAGAACCCAGTTGGGAAAATTTAAAAATCGACCACGCTAGCAGAAATCAAAATGCGCTCTGCAGAGCCCCAGAGCCCGGGCTCCTCGGCCCGCGAGCGGCCGCAGGGGGCGTGCGCAGGGGGAGTCGGAGAGAGGACGGGGCGCGGGGGTGGCACCCACCTCGGCCAGGGCACTGGCGAGGTATCCGCAGCCGAGGAGCAGCAAACAAGCCCAGGTCCTCATCGCGTCCCGAGGCGCTGGCGGCTCGGCGGGGTGGCGAGGCCGCGGGGCGGGCGCTCCAGCCGGGCTCCTGTGGCGGCGAGATTCAGTACCATCCCTCAGGGAGCGCGGCCCGGAGGAGGGTGGCGCGGAGAGCAGGGAGCCGACGGAGCGCGCCAGGCGCGAGCAGCGAGTGCGGAGAGGCAGGCAGCGCCACCGAGGAGGAGGAGCAGGGAGTGCGCGCTCGCCGCGCCCGCCGCGCCGGGAGCCTCCTGGGCCGCCGGGTAGGGGGTGGGGACGGAAGGGGCGGAGGGCGGGGGCTGGGCCTCTTCCTTGGTGCGTTCCCGGTGCTGGCCGCCGCCGCGCTCGCTCCCCGGCGCTGGCTCTAGGAGCGACCAGGCCGGTAATTCTGCATATTTGCGGGCGTCAGCCCCGAAAGGGACCCCGGAACGAGGCTGGAGCCGCTGCCGCCGCACCACCCATCACCTGTCTGGACACCCGGCCAGGCCCGGCGCGGGCTCGCGCTCTCCCTGCGGGCTGCGGGCGGCCCTGCGCGCCCGCCGCCGGCCCCGCGCTCGCCTCCGGCCTCCTCTAGTCGCCGCCGCCCGGCCGGGCACGGCGCGGCCCAGCACGGCGCGGCCCGGCGGCCTGCGTGCGCCCCTCAGCGGCGCGCCCTCGGCTCCGGCGCCGCGCTCCGCCCTCCGCCGGCCCGAGCCGGGCAGAGCCCGCGGCCGCTCCGCCTGGCAGCCGCCGCCCGCCCGGGGCCTCGCCGCGCGGGCCTGAGGGCGGGCGCAGGGCCGACGCCGCCGCCGCCGCCGCCGCCGCCGGCAGGAGAGGAGGAGGGGCGCGGGGAGGCCCGGCTCGCCGGAGTTGTGCGGGCTCCGCAGGGCGCGCGTGTGGAGCCGGCCGGCGGCGGGGAGGGGGTTATAGCGCCGCCGCCGCCGCGCCCCTCCCCCGCCCCCTCCCCCTCGCCTCCCCCGGATTCCGGGCCCACGACCCGCACCTCGGAAGCGTGCGGGGGACGCACGGGCCGGGCAGGGCCCGGCCGCCGCCGCCGCCGCCGCAGTGAGCACACACACGCGCTCACGCAGGCAGTAAAATCCATCAAGGCCCCGCTCCCGGCCCCGAGCACTGCCGCCGGGGCTCCCCGCGCACCCCTCCCTCGAGCTTGCCCACCCTCCAGTGCCAGCTGCAATCCTGCAGCACCGGACGGGGAGGGGAGGAGGCCGCCGCAGAAGTGCCGCCGTCGCCGGCTCGCCTCTCTCGGGCCCCAGCGGCGGCAGAGGGCAGCGCCCAGAACTGCTACGCCAAAAAGGGCAAAAGCGAGCCGGCCCCCGCCTCCCGCCCCCCGCCCCGGCGCTCCGGCTTCTTTCCACGGTTTGGATCATGGGCCCCTGCCTCCCCCTCTCCATAAAAGGAGGGGGAGTGAGTCTCTAGTGAGAGGTGGGGCGGGTTTAGGGGTGCGTCTGGGGCACTCACCTGGCGGCTGCCACGCGCCCCCGCCCAGAATCCGATGACTGGGGCGTCTGACTGAGGAGCCTCCACCCACAGTCCACGAGGGGAGAGCGCCCAGGTCGGAGGAGGGGGCTGCAGCGTGCCTCGTCCCCACCCTGGGACCCCTCATCCTCCAAGTCCCCGCTGCCTCGTGGAAAGCCGGGCGGCGGCCTGAGCCGGGAACTCGAGGGGTTGGAAGGCAAGGAAAAGAAAAGAGCCGCTCATGAGGCACCCGGGAGTCTGAGCCTCCCGCGCCGGGATCCGCTGGGCGCACAGAGCGCCACCTCCGGCCGCGGCGCCGCACAGAGCGATGCGGGGGAGAGACGCGAGGGAGGCCGAGGCCTGAACTGGGCCAGACGGCTCCCCCGCCACCAAAGGGCGATGCGCCGGGCTGGGTAGATTCCGCCTGCCTAGACCTGGCGGAATCGCACCCCGGCGGCGGGTCCCTCGAGGGGGCGGACAAGCCCCTGTATCGGCTAGAGGGGTGACGTGCCAAGCGACCCCGAACCTAGACGGCGAGGCCGTTAGAGGCGAGGAGACTGCGGAGCGGTGGGCGGCCGAAGGAGAATTCCGCCTGCCCTAGCCCTCCACCCCCACGCCCCCATCCTGTGGATTAGGCCCTTGCCCGCCGCGGCCGCCCTCCCGCCAAAGGCAGTAAAGGCGCAGCCCCGCAGGCGGTCTTTCATCCTCGGCTCCGTCGGCTCTGGCATTTCAAAGGCGGAGTCCAGTGGGCGCTTGGGGGGCCTTCCCCCAAATTCCTGGGGGGAGGGGTGGGCCCCTCCTGCGATTACCAATGGGCCGGGGCTACCAGCGCTCTTCCACTGGCCTCCACACACCTGCAGCCCGCCAACGCACCTGCCTCGTCTACCGTAGCCCCACCTGCGACCTCCCCCCTCAAGCGCGCTTTCAGGGGTCAGGATGAAGGATGACCGAGGCAGAACTAGGGAAACCTTGGAATCGTTTAAAAGCACGTTTGAGCCAGCCCTTGTCCACCCAGGTGGACCTCCATTGCTTCGGAGGGAGACCACTGGACGGTTTCTGGACGGCCGCCAAAAGCACACTGCCAGTACTCAGGCTGCACCCCGAGCAGAGCCCTCCGTGGCTCACTCATCCTGATTGCTGACTGCAGCACGTCTGGTTGAGCCTCGGATTCCTCGCAGGCAGAGGGGACCCGAGGACACTTCTTTGGGGTGAAAGGACTCGGTTTGATAGTGGGTGTGGTAATGAAAGAGGAAAGGTCACCTTGTATTGCAGGGGGGGTGGGGGCAGGGGCCCTTCCGGCTCTAACCTCTGTACAGAGGCTCGCTGGTTCCTGGGTGTCCCGCCACCTTTGAGCAAACCTCGAAGGGTGATTCCCTCTGTGCCCCATCCCGGCCTGGCAATTCAGGGGCTCTCGGTTCGAGTTTGGGGCGGAGGGGAGGAGATCTGGGAACGCGGAAACGGGGGTGGGGGGCGCCTTCTACGGGAGCGCCAACCAAAGCTAGGCGGGGAGAGGGGCAGGCCTGGGTGCATCCACCACCGGGACTGGAGATCTGCGGGGGGGCGGCGCAGGCATCCTTCTAATCGCTGGCCGCTATTAAAAATAAAACCGCGGCGCGTCGTCATAGCGACCACGACAACAGCGGCTGCGCGAGGGTGGCACAAACTTGTGCAGCCGCGCGACAGCCGTTTTGGGGGGAGAGTCGGGGCACGACGCGCGTTGGCGCACCAAGGCCTGCCCTGGGGTGGGACAGGGACCCCCAACCCAGCCCGCCCCACCCTCCCCCCGGATCCTCAGAAGAAACTGGCAGAAATAGATCCCTAGAAGCTGTTTCCTAGACCTTGGACTGTCTTGACCAAGAGGTCACCAACTTGGATGAGAACCCACGCACGCGTGGACTTCCCAGCCCTGGCACCTCTCCCCGACACCCCTCCCCGTTTCAGACTCCGGCGTCCTCATCTCTGGAGAAGGGGGCTAAGTGGGAAGGCGGTTTCGGATGCTCGGCGGGAGAGGGGACCTCACTCCGGAGGCCGGGCGCGTGGGGGCTCCAGCACCTGCCCCTGTCGGCGATCCTTGCAGCTCAGGCGCGGTCACATGCTGCTTTCTATCCGGGAATCGAGTTTCACTTCCAGCCGCTATTAGGCGGTTCGCACGGTTCACTGCAAACATTTGATAAAGAGGCTAAATATACATTGGAGTCGGAGGAGGCGTGGGCGGCTGTGGTGAGCGCGTGGGCGCGGCGCTGCAGGCTCCGCGGGGCATCCCCGCCCAGGGCGGGAGGCCGGCTCGGACCGCCGGCCAGTTCCCCGCCCCGCGTGCGCCCCCCCCCCGCGTGCGCCCCCCTCCCCGCCCCCGCCACACACACACACACACACACACACACACACACAATTCGGACCCCAGACCCGGGACACGTGACCCGGGCAGGCTGCGGGCGCCCCCAGGCCAGCCAGAGGGCCCCTGGCGGAAGAAGGGGGCGCTGCGGGGAGCTCCGCGGGTCGGGGTGGGGAGGTGCCGGTGGGCGGTGAAGGCGCACCTGGCTGCCCGGGATGTCCGGTCGCCCCCGGAGCCGGTGCTTCCGGACTATCTCGGGCGTCCCCGGCGCGCCCCGACGTGCCGCGGACCTATAATTAAGGTGAGTCAGGTGCTCCGAATAGGAGCAAAGGGGGGCTCCCGGCGCAGCTGGGGTAACTGTCTGGCCGTCTGCCCCTCGCTGGGTTCCCTCCGGCACCGCCCATGGCCCCCGCACCCTGGGAGGAGAGGGAAGGGCCTTGGCCGTTCCTTAGAGGTGGTGGGCGGGGGGCTTCAGTAAGGACCTGTCAGCCAGCCCAGCACTTGGTGGTGCGCAGCCAGCATTTCACCCTACAAGCCCCCCTCACCCCACTCCTGCTCTGCCCTGTGCAGTGCCTGCCTGGGACCTGGCACCAGTCGGCGCTCCATTATTACTCTCATCATTTTTTCACAGTGGGAGTCATGACTAATATGTACTGGGCACCTCGGTCCCTGAGTGACCCCTGAGAGTGGAGAGCTGCCCCACCTCCCATTTGACAGATACCAGGAAGTCAGGCATCTGCCCACAGCCGCAGAACGCTGTCTGAGGTGGTCGCTCCTGGGCCGTGGCTGCTCAGGACGGGCTCTCCCTGTGCTCCAGAGGAGACCCTCAGGCCGGCTTGTCCTGCACTTCTCAGACAGGCATGCCGGATGATGTGGCCACCTGACAGTGAAGGCATCAGGACTGGAGCCCACGTCCACCTGATCCCCAGTCCCAAGGTGCTCTAGCTGCCCTCTGCCCCTTGACCTTGGCCTTGAGGTGGTTTGTCCCTGCACTGCCTTGAGTCTGTTCTCTCATCTGAAAAGTGGGGGCCGATAACCTTACCATGCCCGGCTGCCCCCCGCCATTGAGCCTCCTGCCCACGAAGACAGCAGCCTTGCGCACACGTGCAGGGCCCGGTGCCCTGAGGCAAGGGCACAGCCGCCCAGCTGCTTTCGTCTGGGTGGTGCAGGTGGGGGCCAGCGGGGCGTTCAGACCCAGGCCTCTGCCGGGTGCCAGAGCAGATTTCAGAGCAATTTGTAATGACGAAACAGCACATTTCCCTTTATCTCTGGGCAAGGATTTCTTGGTTCAGGGCACTTAATCCAGGAGCAGCCTCAGCTGAGTGGGCACCGCTCCTTGAAGATCAAAAGTGCCGGGCGGGTGTTAATTAAGTCGTCATCTCAGGCCACCCCAGGCCCCGGCTTGGGATCAGGCCTTTCCAGTCCAGCCTCCCCAGAAAGGGAGAATAGGCAGCCAGCAGCCCGGGAGGGCATTCTCAATGCTGATTTTAACTCTCTATTAAACATTTTTATTTTCCTTTTTCAATACACAGACAGCAATGAAGTTTTAAATAGCACATGAGCCCACAGTCGTTTTGTGGCTATTTTGTGAATAAAGACCTAAGGGAAGGAGCACTGGGGGAGCTTCAGGAACTGACGTCAGATCTGGACTGTCCAGGACAGGAGCCACTAGCCACGCAAGGCCATCGGGCATTTGAAGCATGGCCGGTCTGAGCTGTGATGTGCTGTTGTTAGTGTAAAACACACGCAGCCTCCAGGACTTGGTATGAAAGTGAAGAGTATAAAATTTCTCGTTAATAATTTTTACATTAATTACCTGTTAAAATAAGATTTTGACATATTGAGTTCAGTAAACTGTGTGATTGCAGTTAATTTCACCTGTTTGTTTTTCCTTTGTTTAATGTGTTTACTAGAAAATTTTAAATTCCGTATGTGGCTTTAATGACGTTTCTACTGGGCAAGGCTGGCCTAGACGCCCGGAGCTCATATCTACTTGGTAGAGGTAAGCAGGCGAGTGTGAGTGTAGGGGTGGCGGGGGCGGGGGGCGCATGTCCTGCCCTGAAAATCCTGAAGGACCTGGAGACCAGCAGAGCTGGGGGTCTGCTCTGCCCACCCCTCGTTGCCTCATCTGCCATATGACCTTGAGCAAACTCTTTAGCACCTCGGAGCCTCAGCTGCCTCCTCTGGGTAACAGCCAACTCACAGGGCCACTTGAGGAAATATTCACTCGTTCACGCAACAGATTCTGTGCCAGGCACTGGGCGCGGCACAGGGATGCAGCGCTAACACGATGCCCTCATGGAACACACAGTCTCTTCAGGGAGCAATAAACAAGTGACAAGTAAGTGTACACTCTTCCAGGTCAGGAATCTGGGGTTGTCAGGAAGGCCTGTTTGAAAAGGAGCCAGTGCGGGGCTTCCCTGGTGGTGCAGTGGTTAAGAATCCGCCTGCCAATGCAGGGGACATGGGTTCAAGCCCTGGTCCGGGAAGATCCCACATGCCCCGGAGCAGCTAAGCCCGTGCGCCACAACTACTGAAGCCCACGCACCTAGAGCCCATGCTCTGCAACAAGAGAAGCCACTGCAATGAGAAGCCCACACACCACAATGGGCTTTATTTAATTAAAAATAAATAAAAAGAGCTATTTCATTTAAAAAAAAAAAAGAGAGAAAGAAAAGGAGCCAGTGATGAGAAGATCGGGATGGAGCATTCTAAGCAGAGGTCACAGCATCCCGTGCAAAGGCCCTGAGGCAGGAACCGGCTTGGTTTGTCGAGGACCAACAAGAGGGGGTGGTAGGAGGGCATGGGCTGGGACAGACAGGTGGGCAGTGAGCAGGTCACACAGGCCTTAAGACCAAGTTAGGGATGTGGATTTGTTCTAGGGGGACAGAGGCCACTGGAAGGCTGTGGGCAGGGACACAACATGTAGGGACATAAACAGAAACTCTACTGACCACCGGCCACCTGCCAGCCTGCCAGGCCAAAGCAGCTAACCGCTCCCCCCACCACCACCAACTCCCAGGGTCTTTAGGACTCATGGCCAATTCCAAGGGTTCACGTCTGGCTGATCACCTGGCTTGAACCTATAGCTAACCCACATCTCCTTCCCTGGGGGCCGCCTGCAGGCCCTGTCCCTCTGTCCTGACTGTGGATGGGGTGGGAGGGGCCTACATTCCCCCTTGGCCTTCAGATTTGACAGGGCTCGCCCACCCCGGCCCCCCCCAGCCCCCCCCAGCCCCGCAGGCAGAGGTCGGAGCCTGGGGCTCACGGCAAGGTGGGGGACACGCCTCACTGGCTTTCCAGGCCTCCTGGAGGAAAGGTGGTGAGATGGTGTCCTCCAGAGAGACGGGCTCACTGGATGGCAAAGGCTTCCTATGTCCGGGAAGCCAGCACCTCCCTGGAGCAGAAGGCACAGGTCAGACCAGGGCTGGTGGATCCACACAGAGGTGACCTCGGCTCACAGGGAGCAAGGAATCAAAGTGGCCTGTAGAGGCGGGACTGAGGGGTGAGCAGAGAAACTTCCAGAGTGAAGAAGACCAGGGGCTGTGAGTGTGAGAAGGAAGGTGCAATACTATAGAGCTGGGATAATCAGAGCAGCGTGGCTCTCAGACCAAAGGGCCCAGAAAAGGCTGTTCTAGAGGAATCGAAAGGGTTATTTATTAAATGCCACTGGGGCAGTTTAGAGAAACTGCCTGACTAAACCCTCACTTCCCCTCACCACTAAATACATTTCAATGGATTGAGAAAATAAGTTGTTAAACAAACGCTTTGGAACAAACTCAACCACGTGTGTCTTGGTGGAGGTCCACACCCTCCCCTGCAGCGTTCTCACCAACACCGTTGCCTTGAGGAGGGGGAGACACACCCAGGTTCAGAGAGGGTCCAGCAGACACCTGCTCCTGACGCTTCAGAAATATCACTGTCATGAAGAGAACACGGGGAGTGAGTTGTTGGGGCCGACGGGGGTTGAAAAGGCAGGACGGTCAGCTCGGCTCCCAGTCCTGGACTGGCTCCTCCATCCAGACCAGCAAGCAGCTCTCAGGACATAACTGGGTCCACCAGAGAAATATTACGTTATTGTATCCAAGTCAAACTACTAGGTGTGGTGATGGTGTCACAGTAATGCAGGAGGACTTCCTTGTCTTTGGGAGACCTGTGGTACCTGGGGTGAAGGGTCAGGATGTTGCAGCTTGTTTTCACATGGTTCAGGGAGTGGGGAGTGGAAGTGACAGATATGGATGGATGGATGGACGGATGGATGGATAGATAGATGCATCTGTATATACATACATACATGGAAGATACATAGATACCTAGTGGGGAGATGGGTGGTAGATGACAGATAGATGGCAGGTGGATGGATGGCAGAGCCCAGGTGGGGAGAGCAAGTGGGTGCTTAATGCAGGTGAAGGGCACCCAGCCACTCATTGTACTATTGTTACCACTTTTCTGTAAGATTGAAATTTTTCAAAATGAAAGTTATGAAAAAAATGCTAATTCGTATTTTCTAGTTTTCCCATAGTTGATCAGACTTCTAGAAGGCAGAGAACTTTCAGAGCTCTAGAAGACATAAAACAAATCACATTTGCTATGTGTCACATTTGCTATGTGTCACTTTTTTTTTTTTTTTTTTTTGCGGTACGCGGGCCTCTCACTGTTGGGGCCTCTCCTGTTGCGGAGCACAGGCCCCAAGACGCACAGGCTCAGCGGCCATGGCTCACCGGCCCAGCCGCTCCGCAGCATGTGGGATCTTCGCGGACCGGGGCACGAACCCGTGTCCCCTGCATCTGCAGGCAGACTCTCAGCCACTGCGCCACCAGGGAAGCCCTATGTGTCACATTTTTAAAGTTCAAAAAGGACTGTCAGATTTGACAGCATAGAAGTTGAAAACAGGTAAAAAATTAAAAAGCCTGAACAAAGGGAATCCTTCAGTTGTGTGTTATAATCATGTTTCCACCGTCCCTGTGTATCTCCATCTGCACAGAATAAGTGTGTCAGGAAATCTTTAAATCACACCATCTGCTGGGGTCTTTGCTCATGTTCTCTCGTCAGAAGACCAGGGAAGACACACAAAAGCGACACATGGGGACAAACTCATGGAGACACTCTACTGCCGGCCGACAATGAAAACGCAGCCCAGGGTCCGCTGTTTCCCATGGGGGGGGACACCGAGCGGGAGGGGAGGGGCTATGGGAGCTGCTTTCCCAGCGGCTGCTGGCCGCGGTCAGAGCTGGCGGCCACTTGGATCAGGAGCCGTGAAAGTGACCATGGTCCATGACCCCATAATCCCACGTCTGGGCACCTAGCCTAAGAAAATGATCCGCATACAGAACGGCCACAGACTAAAGGGCTCAGGGCAGCGCAACTGGAAAAAGCAAAAGCTGGAAACAACCTAAAACCCCAGGTGTGAACAGACTGTGTTTTCTTAACCCTTCCCCTCTGGTTAGAAATGGCATCCTTCCTTCAGGTGGCAGCTGTGAGGATGGTTTCCTGCCACGTGGAAGCTCTGGTGATGTGTCTGCACTCTCACCCCTGTTTTCTCCTGCCGGGTTTTGGGTGCCCTGATTTTCTTTCTTTCTTTCTTCTTTTTAACATCTTTATTGGAGTATAACTTCTTTACAATGGTGTGTTTCTGCTGTATAACAAAGTGAATCAGCCATATGTATACATATATCCCCTCCCTCTTGCGTCTCCCTCCCTCCCACCCTCCCTATCCCATCCCTCTAGGTGGTCACAAAGCACCGAGCTGATCTCCCTGTGCTCTGCGGCTGCTTCCCGCTAGCTATCTATTTTACATTTGGTAGTGTATAGATGTCCATGCCACTCTCTCATTTCATCCCAGCTTACCCTTCCCCCTCCCCGTGTCCTCAAGTCCGTTCTCTACGTCTGCATCTTTATTCCTGTCTTACCCCTAGGTCCTTCAGAACTTTTTTTGTTTTTTTAGATTCCGTATATATGTGTTAGCATACCGTATTTGTTTTTCTCTTTCTGACTTACTTCACTCTGTACGACAGTCTCTAGGTCCATCCACCTCACTAAAAATAACTCAATTTCGTTTCTTTTTATGGGTGAGTAATACTCCATTGTATGTATGTGCCACATCTTCTTTATCCATCCATCTGTTGATGGACACTTAGGTTGCTTCCATGTCTGGCTATTGTAAATAGAGCTGCAATGAACATTGTAGTACATGACTCTTTTGGAATTATGGTTTTCTCAGGGTATATGCCCAGTAGTGGGATTCCTGGAGCCCTGATTTTCTAAGCGTTAGCAGAGATGCGGCATATGGTCCATGAGGTTGGTGGGGGGCGGGGCTGCTTGTCTGGCGTCTTTTTAATCCAACGTCCAGGCCTGCGTTGACTAAGATTCTGTCTAAGAAACTCAGTTGCTTCTATTTGAAAAGAGACATGTGGGAATCAGAAGCCATGGCTCTGGGCTGGGGGCTGGCAAGTCCCCACCCTACCTGGACCTCAAGTTCCCTCTGAACTGACAGCATTGCCAGGTGGCCCTCCTCCTCCAGGAAGCCCTCCCCTCATCCAAACTGCCAGCCCTGGACAGCCATCCAAGGGCCAGCTGAGCCTGGCTTCAGCCTCTTGCTGACCCTGTGTTGGGGCAAATCATATCACAGCTCCAAGCCTCAGTTTCCCCATCAGGGAAAACAGGACGATGATACTTCGGTTCCAGAGCTGTTGCGGAAAGAAAATGCAGAAGTGATGTAAAGACCCCCGAGAGCATCGTGGCCTCTTCTCCTGTGGCCATGCCGTCAGCCTGGCCACGTTCCCACCGGCCTGGCGCGGGAGGGAAGGGCTGCCTTGCGGCAGCGCCCTTGGCCTGGTGGGCTGGCCTCTGGGGGAGGGACGGGGATGGTCTTGGCCGGGGTGGCTCAACGAGTCCTCCTGGGGGCAGGTGTCCTCTGGCTGGGGCAGCCGGGATGTCCCCACCCCTGCCCTCCGGGGCCAAGTGAGGTCTAGGGCAAAGGACTTTTCTGTAAAAGAGGCTTCCACACGCAGGCCTGGCCCACTGGGCACGCCCCAGGGGAAGCAACTGGGGGAGTGGAAGGCAGCTTCCCTGAGGCCAGGAGGCCTGGGGAGGAGAGGGGAGGCCAAGACGTGGGGGGAGGGGAGGAGGGGACGGGGAGAGAGGGCACAGGGAGGGCAGCAGGAGAGAAGGAGGGAGAGGGAGAGGGGGAAATAGGGTAGCAAGGAAGGAGGCAGCGAGAACGGAGGAAGCCCCCCCCAAGTCTTGTGCACTATTTGTGGCTGCGAGAAGACGCTCCTCCGTCAGCCTGAACAGGACAGACATGGCCAGTCGATGTCACGACTGTGACCCCTCCACTCAGGGGACACGTGCGCGGTGTGTGGGACATGAAGATACCACCCCTCTCAGCTGCCACACCGGGACCCAGCCGCACACAGCTTCCCCTGCACACGTAGGGCTCCGGATCACAGACGAGACCCGTAAACGGCCTCGTGCAAAAACAGGGCGATCAGACCCTGGCCCGGCGACTCAGAAGGGAGGGGGTGGGCGAGGAGACCCCCTTTGTCCTTGTCAGGGAAGTCCTGGGTCAGGGGCCCAACAGCAGGCCGCCCCCACTCCCTGTCATTTCCCGGAATGTGAGTTTCCAGACAGGAAGAGAAGTCACAGCCCAGCCCCCCCCCTTCCAATTCTGTAGATCAGAACTCTTATGACAAGAACCCAATGCAAAATGCCCAAGGAAATAGAAGGTGACTGCTGGGCCAGGAGCGAGCAGCTTCAGGTGTGGCTGGATCGAGAGGCTCATCTCCCACTTTCTCCGCAGTGGAAGGCAGCACCCACCGAACCCTCCCAGCCCCACACTTCTCAGGGCTTCATCTCACTGGCCCCGTCTGGGACGCTGACTGTAGCCAGGGATGTGGACACATGCTCCCACTGGCCAGGCTGGACCAAGTACCCAGGACTCCTTGGGTCGCCCTTAGCCCCCAGGTAGATGAGACCACACACACCCCGCCTGCCCCCAGCCTCCCTGGGAGGCGTTGCCCTGCCCCGGCTGGGCGACCTCTGAACCTGGCCCCCTGGAGCACCCTGGGAGGGGTGCTGGCATTTGGGGCTCACACCTCTGCTCGGAGTGATGCGGACCACCTCCTTCTGCCTTTGGACACGTGGCTGCCCTTCTGAGGGGAGGTGGCTGGGGCCCGGCCTGTGGCGGCTGGAGGAGGCCTCTTTGTCTGTAGCTGTTTTTCTCAACAAGAGAGAGCAAAGTACGCCATATAGTCTTATCCTCGTCCTGCTGTGACCTGAGGGCACCCCTGGGGTGTGGAGGAGGCCCTGTAGCCTCTCGACGCCTCCATGCGCCCCCCGCCGTGGGGCCTCGGGGGTAGTTACATCCTAGGCAGGACAGAGCCCAGGCCCAGGGCCCGGGGAGCAAGTCCTGGGTTCGAGGACAGCTCCACCCCTGTCGGCTGTGCGACGTGTGGCAAGTGCTTCCCCCCTCTGAGCCTTGTTGGCCTCAAAGACAGAGTGGGTAATACAGCAGAAGTAGATTCGAGATGTTAAAGGTGATGCCGGAGACGTGTTGAGCACAGAGCTGGGCGTGTGGCTGAACACAGCCGGTGTCCCACCGCCGTTGATGGAGAGGGTTGTACAGGGTGCTGTTTGCAGAGACGCCATGCTTGGTATACAGCAGGTGCTCAGTGAGCAGCACTGCCCCGACAGCCCTGCAACAGGAGCCCTGGGTGGGGCAGCCACGGGCAGCAGGGCCACACCTGTTGGGTTTTGGGACAGCGGCAGCCCCGCAGGATCCCTCTGCGCCCGGGACACCAGCACCCACTTACCCTGGACGGGAGCCCCCCGGTCCTGGGGGCAGTGTCCTCCCTAGAGGCCCAGTCTCGACCTCTGCACACTGGCGGGTCCAGGGCCTTTCCTGTCGCCCCCGGCTTGGGCAGCACCCCCCAGCCTCACGGGCTGCCACGCTGCCTCCACGCTGACCCTTCCACAGTGGGATCTCCAGCCCCCTGCCAGCCCTGGCAGAGCCCCCTCCTGAACCCCAGGGCCCTTCAGTCCAGCACCTCCTCCCCTTGGGAGCCCCACAGATGAGTCAACCTTGACCCAACCAAGACGAACCCCCAGACCCACCTCTGGGTTCCCGGGGTTACCATGCCCCCCGCTGCTGGGACCAGGAGTCTCAGAGCCGACCGGGAGCTCTCTCTCGCACGGATCATCTGAGCTGGTTGGAAACCTCGTCGACTCAGCCCTCAAAATGTCTCTGAAACCTGACCAGTCCCCAGTCCATGCCCCTGAGCTGGCCCCAGCCCCACGCCTGCCCTTTATCCTGTGCACCCTCCCACCTCCTCCAGCGCCCCCAGTCTGCACAGCTAGTTAGTGATCCCTTCAGATGTGAATCCGCCCAGGTCATTTCTGCTCCAAAGTTTCCCTAATAAGCTCCAGGACGGAGGTGCCCACCCTCATGTAGAATTAAGTGCTGGGTCAGGCTCTGGGGTGAGCCCAGCCCCTGGTGATGAGGACACAGCTCTGCCACAGATAACAGGTTATAAATAAGTCTGTCCTCCCCACCAGGTTCCCTCTGGCAAAGCTGATGTGGGCAGAGGCAGGCACGCCATGGAGAGAGGCAGCCTTTGGAGCCCAGAAACGCTTTCCATCCGCAGACCTCGGGGTCTGTCCCGGCCCAGCCCCACTCTGTCTCCTGAGAGATCCCTGGACTCAGGACCACCCGCTTTCCAAAGGCAGCCTGGCCTCCTGACCCCGCACAGCTCTTCCACACACCTCGGGGAGCCGCATGGCCTTCGGACACGAGACCAGGCCACTGGGCCCGACGTGGCCAAGGAGAGGCCTCCAGATGTCACAGAGTGTCTGACAAGGACCCCGGAACTCCAGCACGGCTGCAGGGTCCTGTGTGAGGGCAGCTCAGCACCGAGGGACCCAGCCCGAATCCGGGCCCCGATTCTTCGGAGCGTGTTCGGTGTGTAAGTCAGGTCACCCCTGGGCCTCAGTTTCCTGGGAGGATAACATCTGCTGTAGCTCCCTATTCCCACGGAGCAAGTGACCCCAAGACTGAGAGAGTGAAAGCACGGCCCAGGGAGGGGAGCTCGCCCTCCCGTCTGGGTCTCAGAGCGGCTCGGCTGGTGGTTCTGTCTGTCAGCCTGACGGGAAGTGGGGGCTCCTCCGTGGCTGTGGGCCGGAGGCCTCAGTTCTTCCTCCAGAGCGAGCGGCCAGGGCCGGTGGAGCCGCGGCGTCCCGACGGCCTGTCCTGGGAAATCCCCACCGTCGTTTCTACAACATCCACTGGTGACTCCGACCAGCCCTACTCCACCTGGAATCGGGGATCACCAGGGCCCCCCTTGACTCAGAGGTGCCCACTGGCACCGGCACGTGGGGGGACTCCAGCACCGGGCAACCCCTTGACCTCTCAGAAGCAGTTCAGGGGCCTACAAACCACACGGCCTGAGAAGTGGGCGCCCTGCCCAGACCCAAGGGAAGCAGTGACCAGGGGCCTGGCCGAGGCAGCCAGGATGGCTCTTCAGAAGCTTCCCCCCAAGATCCCCGCCCACTCAGCTCTGATCCCCTGGCCGCCCGTTGCCACCTCTGGGTTTGAGGCAGGAGCAGCCCACACACCTGTCCTACCTGCCGCCCGGCCCGTGGGTAGAGGGCTAACCCACCTGCAGGAAGAGACAGGGTGTCAGCACTGACACCAAAGGGTGTGGCAGAAATGAGCTGGGTCACGGGAGGCACTAAAATAGCCAGTGCTCGTCAAGCTCCAGACAGCAACGCCCAGCCCTGAGGAAACCACGGAGGCCAGTGGGCGAGAGTGGACACCCCAGGCAGGCCCTCCCTTAGGCGCTCAGCCGGTGTGAGGACCAGCCTGGACACGGCCTGGAGCTCCTGGCCAGCCCAGGTCTGTCAGGAGGAGAAGAAGCCAGGCTCCCCAGTGGCTCCTCTTGATCCTGGGAGCCAGGGATGGATCCAAGAAGGCTTCAAGGAGGAGGTGGCATTCGAGCAGAGCCTTGAAGGATGACAGCCAGTAGCAGGGTTCCCCAGGCCAGGAATTTTCCTTCCAGCCTGGCCCCACCCATCTTATCTCTCTCTCAGGGGAGCTGGATCGCAGGGACCTTCCTGTGAAGGGCAGCTCCGCCAGCCCCCCTCCCTGCCCTGCACTGCAGAGCTGTGTGTCACCCGTCTGGAATGTACTTTCAATTCCTCTGCCTCCCCCTCCCCCTCTGCCGCCTCCCCCCCTCTCCTCTGGCTTCCTCTCCTCACCCTGCCTCCCCCTCCGCTCCCTGTCCCCCCTCGCTGCCTTCTCCGGTCCCCCCTTTCCCTCCCCCCCAACACCACCGCCCCCCATCACCTACACCTGGCCCCAGAGACTGGGTCTGGGAATCTGCAGACTCCCCGCCACCCAGGAGTCTGGGCAGGGAGGGAGGGGGCACCTTCTCAGCCAGGGGAGGGGTTTCCCCATGGACCTCCCTCCCAGCCTGAAGGGAAGCGGCACCTCCCAGCATCCCCTCTTAGCCAGGGCCCAGCACAGGGCAGTCTCGCTCAGGTACGACCGTGAAGGGGTGAGCGTCAACCCGGCAGAGGACCCCACCTCCCCTGAACCTCCTGTCCTCTCCCTTCGCAGGTGTTCCAGCTTCAGGAAGCGACTGAGCAAGGGCTTTCCTGGTGGCCTCCCTGGAGGAGGGGCGCCTCTGCCTGTGGTGGGGATTCCCTGGGGCCACATTCTCACCCCTCACCTGGGCGGCTCCTCTGGCCTCCAGCTCCGGCTGCTTCCATGGTCTCCCTCCCCTGGCCGTGGCCCCAACAGGGGCCTGGACGGGGTGTGGCCCCCAGGTGCTGGGAGCAGGACAGAGTCCACATGCGCCAGCCTCCTTCCTCCCGTGCAGCCCTGCATGCAGCCCTGCCCTTCCGCCTGCTTCCCCAGGAACCCCTCCTTCCCCACGCCCCTCCCCCGCTGCTCCCAGAGTGGGTTCTGTGTTTCTGCTTCTGAGGAGCTGTCCTGGGGTGGCCAGAGCCCAGCCAGAGAACGCCGTGCCCGTCAGAACTCTGGGCAGGGCCCATCTGCCCATTGGCCGCTGGGACCCCGGCCCCAACAGCGAGCATTTGCAGAGTTGTGGGAATGACCTGTGTGTCTTTTCAGTGGAACGTGCCAGGCCCCCCTCGGCCCCACGCACTCCCAGATTCTCAGGCTGGACGTGGGAGTGGACTGGTCCGTGGCCCCTGCTGTGCCCTGGAGGCCCAGACAAGGTTAGGCCTGGTTCACCCAGGCCTCCCAGCGCAGCACATGGACGGCAGGGAGGAGGGCCCAGGGGCCCAGGAGGTCACCGCATGCCGCGCCGCGCCGCCCGGCCTCCGTGCGCGGCTGGGCATGTACCCTGCATGGTGGTGAGGGGACGCCTGAGGAGGGGCCCGGCCAGCTCTCCTGGGTGGGGGCCAGACCAGAACAGGAGGGTTGGTGACCAGTGGCAGCGGAGATGGAGGGGCCGTGAGCCCGGCCCCCCAGCCCAGCCTGACCCCTCCAGGCCTTACCCGGTCCCCTAGCCGGTCCCCAGCAGGTCGACTCTCGCCGCTGGGCGGCCATCCGTACTTCGCTTCTCTGAGCTCGTTTCCCCGCCTGGGAACGGCCCCGCGGGGCTGCTGGGCAGGCCCAGGGCAGCGGGCCTGAGGGGCTCAGCGGGGCCAGGCACAGCCCCATCCTCCGCACAGCCCAGCTGCTCTGCTCGGGTGGCCGTTCTGGGTCGAGGTGTTGCCTGCTCGAGGCCGGATCCCCCTGAAGCCAAGGGCACTTCTGGGTTGTCACTGGGCCCCAGCGCCAGGGGGGCGAGAGCAGGACAGTGGGAACGGGGAGGGGCCCACCCCGGAAACCCTCTGAGCCCTGGCCAGGCCCTGGGGGCGCTCACTGAGGGCTGAGTGAGTCAGTGAGCGAAGCGAGCAGTGAAGGCACCAGCCTCCCCTCCTGGTGGCCTCCTGTGAGGCGGGCTCTGCTGGGTCCACTGGGCCCCTCAGCCCGGGTCCGAAGGCGCCCCTGCCAGGACGCAGAAACAGACACACACACCCAAGGGTCCCAGAAGGGCCTGGGGCCCCAGTGCTAGAGCACCCGCTCCCCGTGGGCGGTGATCACACCCTCCTGCTCCATGCTGAAAGGAGGGGGCCCAGACACAGGGTCCCCCGCCCTTGCACCTGCCCCCCGGGTCGCGGGGACAGTGTGTGGTTCAGGCCACCCTTGGCCAGGACCAGAGCTGCTGACCCCATCCCCCTCCCGGCACCAAGGATGCTTCGGGGCTCCCGGAGTTCACACCCTATGTCCTGAGCACGACTGTGTGGGGTCGGACACGCTAACTGAGGGTCCTGCACAGGAAGGTGTCAACGCCCACGGGCGGGGCATTCCATTCCGGAAGGTTCTGGGCCTCGCAGAGCTCTGTCCTGGAGTCTGAAGCCCTGAAGCTCCCTCCTGCCCCCCAGGCGGCTGGGGCATCAGGGCCACAGAAGCTTGAAACCTGCCTCCTACTCACGCCGGTGGTCCTGGACTCACACCTGCCTCGAAGGCCCGAGACTCCCCCTTTGGTTCCTTTCACGCCACGGCATCCTCTGGCTGGGCCGCTGCGTGCCAGGCCCCGGGCAGGTGGGGGCAGCGAGGGGTGGGAGCACAGCAGAAGAATCGGGCTCTGAGGAGGAACTGGGGGTCCAGGACGAGGGCGGATGCAACGGGACGGGTGGGGCAGGGTGGGGCGCACCTGGGGCTGGGCTCTGTGGTGGTAGAGGGGGAGCCGGGAGCCAGCAGGAGGCCGGCGGCAAGATGAGCACAGGGCCTGGACTTTGCGGGTGGCCACGGAGCTGGAGACAAGTGAGGCAGCGGCAGCCGCCCCCCGGGGCCAGAGGGCGTGACCTCTCCAGCTCAGAGGAGGCTGGCCAGGCTCTGGCCACTGCCCCCCTCCCAACCAGCCCTCCGGCCAAAGCCTCATGGCTCCGGAGCATCCAAAGCCCAGGCCCCAGGGTGCGGCCACGGCCTTGGGCAACATCCGGCCACCCTCACCCCTCCAGGAAGAACGGCCTGGTGTGGGAACTCCACGGACACTGGCTAATTTGGAGCATTTACGCTGGGATTATCTAAATTAGTGACGTTTTCCTGTCATGGTTTATTTAGTCTACAGAAAAAACGAAGCAGGAGTTCCTAGGAGTTCCCACGTATGCCCGCTCGCTCGGGGCTTTTCCTTCTGAAGCATGAAAAGTCAGCTGAAGTGTGTTTGGAAACAATGATAATCCTACCAAGAGCAAAACTACGAGTTTTCTTCGGACTCGGGCAGCTTGGAGGGCTGCGTGGGGGTCTGGGGGGCGCGGCGGGTGGGGGCGTGCTCCAACCTGGGCTCTGGCCCCCGGCTCGGCCTCTGGCTGTCAGTATTCCCGCCCATCTAAGGTTCCTGGAACTCCCAAGTGAGCAATTCAGTTCATTCCGATCCTTGCAAGGGCTTTTGTTTGGGTTTAGAGGTATCACACGTTCATTCAACAGACGTTTGTGTGCCTGATGTGTGCGTGGGGCTGGGGACACCGTGGACCAGGACCACGGTGGGAGACACACCTCCTGGAGGAGCTGGCCTGCCCCCACAGCGGGACCCTGGAACAGTAGGAGGGGTCTCCATCCCAAGGACATAGAGACACAACAAGGTACAGCACCAAGTGCTCGGCTGACCCTGACCAAAGCCCGTTCAGGTCAGGACCGAGCTGTGGAAGGCAGGAGAGAGCAGAGAGTTCAAAAAAGACTGCAAATCCTCTGACGCTTCTCCCGTCCAGAGGTGGGGTCCATGTCCCCTCCCTGAGTCCAGGGGGGCCGGTGGAGGTGACGCTGCGTAACTCAGGACACCATGTCCCAGGAGGCGGTGGCCGGCTCCTGCTGGAGGAGCTGCTCCCAGAGGCTTCAGGGCTATGCGGGCGTCTGACCACCGAGGCCACCACGCCGCGCGGAAGCCCAGCCACCTGCGAGTGCCTCGGGTTCCACTCGAGGGCCCAGCGTGCATCCGGGGAATGGAGAGTGTCAGCCACCGAGTCGCCCCCATCGTTGGGGTCTTCGCAGCCGGGGTCCTGGCCCCAGGGAGCTGGGAGGAGCCCAACTCACCCGCCCGGCCCCAAATCTCCACCTGCAGAGGCCTGAGTGGGTCTCATGCTCCAGGCTTCAGGGTGACATGGCACAGCGATTGCAAACAGGGCCAAGGGCAAGCAGCATGTGCTGGGGACATGTTTGTCACCTGCACAAAACTGGGGTCCCCTCATCCTCGAAGCCCGGCCCCAGGAGCAGGAGGAAAGATCGGGGGGACACACCACCGGCTGGCATATCAGGGAGGGGGCACTGCAGCTGCCTTGAAGGGCGGCCAGGGCGGGGGCGGAGGAGCCTGCCAGGCCACAGGCGGCCTGAGAGGGGAAGCCAGCCGGAGCTAGAGGATACCAATGCCGGGCGTGAGGACCACGCGTCCAGGTAAAGCCAGGGGCCTGGTTATCACCGTGAATGTGTGTGACATGGTTAGATAGTCTACGTAACAGCAGCTCCAAATCTGTGCGTGTTTTCTCGGCACCAGACCCCATGGTAAGTGCTTTACACATACGATCCCATCTCTCGGGCACAGCTAATCCCGGGAAACGAGTATTACTACTTTATAGACGAGATGGCTGAGGCCCAGGGAAGTGAGGGCACTTCCCTGATACCACAGAGCTCATACGAAATAGGCCCAGCACGCCGTACGCTGGCCCTGATGCGTCACGGCACAGGGGTCAGGGATTGTCCGGCTGGTCGTCCAGTGCGTTTCTGAAATGCACCAGCCTGATTTATTTTTCCAACCGCCAGAAAAAGGAATGTTTGACCGGTGAGGTTGGTCAGGGGCTCACAGTCTAAACTGGAAGGGAGCTCTCCAGTGGAATGCCGCAGGGCTCTGTCCTAGAGGCAGACCCGATATCAAGCTAGAATGGGCCCCTGCTGGGAGCAGCAGAGACAAACCCAATGACCTTCTACATGGCTGACTAAAAGTCCCACATGTGGGATTCAAAATCCACTGTAAACATGTTAGGTCTACCTTTGTTAAGCAATACCCATGAAAAGGTTCCGAGGGCCTTGGTGGCCCCCAAGCACACCATGGGTGTTGGGTCTCCAGGCCCAGATCAAGAGACGAAGAAAGCCTTCCTGCTCGTGGAGTCCAAGTTAGAGCCAGACTAGATGACCCCTGGAAGAGGGGAGATGTTCAACCCAACGGGAGATGGGGCTGGAGCAGAGCAGTGAGTCACTGACTTCCTAAATTGGTCACAACCCAGGAGGCGAGAGAGGTCCAGAGGGGAGAGAGAGGTCAGCGCGGTTGGTGGCATCAGGACAGTCTTCCTGGCAGGATGTGGGACAAGCCACACTCGGATGGGAAAAGGCAGACCCCAGGGACCCATCTGGTCTGAGCCCCTGTGGCCCTCAAGACCCCCAAGTCACCCAGACTGGCTGTGGCTCTGGAGCCACCCAGCGCCCGCTGCTGCACCCGATCCAGCCCCGGCCCTGCCTGAGCCCCACCCGAGTCCACTCAGCTCAGGGAGGGACTTGGGGACCACTACGTTCTTCCAGATATACGGTGGGCTGCATTCCTAGGCTACTTTAGAGAGGGATGGGTGGGGCCCAGAGATGTCGAGGGACTTGCCCGAGGCCACACAGCAAGCGGCAGAGCTCTGTGCAGGGACAGGGGCTGGGGTAGGGAAGGGAAGGGGCCGTTCAGGTGTTAAGGGCTTGCTGATGCCTGGGTGTCCCCTCTGCCCCCGCCTGTCCTGTCCTGGGAACGCCACCAGGTTAGGGAAGCTGCAGGATCACCGTGGCCACTCACTACCCAGGACCTTCCACAGCATAAATCAGACTCGCCCGAGAGTCCCAAGCTCTCCAGCGGCTCCTCCCTGCCCTTCTAGTGGAATGCAGACCCCTCCCCACATCCCACCTGCCCGCCTTCCCCATGCTCCAGCTCCCTCAGACACGCAGGCTCTTTCCCTTCTAATAGAAACACACAGAGGGATCGGGGTACCCTGTATCCAGTCTCCTCCAATGGTGACATCTTGCAGAACTCCAGTGCAAACCTCGACCAGGATCTGGACGTGGGTCCAGTGGAGATGCAGGACGTCCCATCAAGGCGAGGACCCTTGTGTCCCTCCCACCTCAACCTGAGCTCCGTTCCTGTGATTTTGTCACTTCAAGGCTGTCATGTACATGCCATCATACAGCGGGTAATCCTTTGGGGTCGGCATTTCCTCTCAGCATAATTCCCCGGAGACCTGCCCAGGCGGCTGCTGTACCAACAGTTGGCTCCTTTGTACACTGAGTCACATCCGTGGTGTGAGGGCCTCACCCTCAGGACGGCCTCACGGAGGACGTCTGGGCGTTTCCACTTCCGCGGACGAGGCCTCGTGAGGCTCCCTGTGCAGGTCTCTGTGTGCGTAGGTCTGCGATTCTCTGGGATAAGCGTCCAAGCTGCCCCGGCTGCGTCCTGCGGTAGCTGTATGTTGGGTTTTGGTTTTTGTTTTTGACGGAAGCCTCTGTTTGCCAGAGTGGCTGCACGGGTCTGTGTCCCCACCAGCCACATGTGAGCAACCCCCTTGCCCTGCTTCCTCGCCGGCACCGGCTGTGGTCGCCGTTTCTCACCTCAGCCTTTCCTATGGGCGTGGAGCGTCTCGTCCCCGGTGCTGCCGAGCGACCATCTTTCCTGTGCGTATCTGCTGTCTGCGCAAGTACGTGAGTGTCACTGCCGAGTTCCCAGAGCTGGTCACACATCCCGGTGGGAGGCCTCTGGGGGAAGGGCAGATCGACGATCATTTTTTCCCCTTTCATCTTCCTCACGGGATCCTTCGCCGGCAACGTTTTTAATTTTCAGGAATTCCAATTCGTCCAGTTCTCCTTTCATGGCTTGTGCTTTGGGTGTCAAGTCTCAGAACAATGGGCCCGGCCCCAGAGCCCAAGGATTTTCCTCCTGTGTGTTCTTCTAAACCTTTCATGATTTTATCTTTGTGTGTAAGTCTGTGAGCCATTTGGAATTCATTTTTGTAGAAGGTATGGGACTTTCATCAGTTTCTTATTTTTTGGCCTGTGGAAGCCAGAGCCTGCATTTCCCCAGATTTCCCTCCAGTAACCCCGAGGTTATTCGCTTTTCTTTATTATTCAAATATTTCTTGGTGCCGACTAAGCGTCTGGCCCCTCAAGGTCCTGGGGCCCACAGGTCGAGTGTGTAAGACCCATGCCTGCCCTCTGGGGCTCACTGTCAGGCCTCGACTGGCCACGCCCTGACCCTCCCAGAAGCTGCCTCGGGATCAGACGGGGGTGTCCACGTCAGGCCCCCCGGGGCAGCCGAGGGGAGCAAGCCACCCGGGGACTGTCTGCATGGACCCCATCCCGCCGTCCCCTTCCACACAGCGCCCCTGGCTCTGCCCTGGGGGCCACGATGGGGCAGAAACAATGGCCTGGCTTGTAGTCTCAGGCGGACACAAGCGCGCTTTCACGAGCCCACAAGACCGGTCCGTGCCGCCTGGCGCCAAAGGGAGCAGGCCCAGTGCCCAGCTGGGGAAGATGCTGCTCTGGCCACACCCCCAGCGGGCAGCAGGCAGAGGCTTCCCGCAGCCTCCAGCCTGGGTCCCCGTGCCCCAGCCAAGCAGGCAGCGGGGCCAGACCTGCACTCCAAGGAGGGGTGCCTGCCACGCCCCACCGCATCCCAGCCCAGGAAGACCCTGGGCTTCTGGGAGGGACCCCAAGTTCCAAGCAGCACGGGGTGGGGGTGGGGTCGAACACACACTCAAGGTTGGCAGAGCTCCGGTCCAATCCCAGCGGGGCCGCCGTATGAGTGTTCTGTGGCTGCTGTATAAAACGCCCCAAACTCAGCGCCTCAGAACAGGCCGACCTGCTACTTAGCCTTCCAGCCTGGAGGCCACAAGTCCAAAGGCTCCCGTGAGCTGCTTCCTGCTGGGGTTCGGGAGGGTCCGTCTCTTCCTCCAGCTCCTAGCCGGTGGCTTCTCTCCGTCCTCCCCACGCCCTCCCACCTCCTTCCTATTAGGGCCCTCGTGATGACACTGCCCCCGCCCCGGCACGGGCAGCTTAGGACTGGTGACACGGAAAGATGAATCTCACTTGTTCTACTTTCCTTTTGTACACGTGGCTCCTGTCGTATCACGTTTATATTTATACCGTGCAGTGCTTTGCAGTGTGCAGATTCGCTTTGATTATTCAAATAGATGTTTTATCAAGAAAACTGAAGGACGTGTGCACTGACCTCCTGACTCTCCTGCAGCAAAGAAACTTGTGGCCTCGGCCCGCCCTGCGTCCTGGGCCACACGGCCCGAGCCCTCGGGAGGAGCGGGGTCTTAACGTGGCTGCTTTCTGTTTTCGGGAAGCACGTGGGGACAGTGGGACCCTAGAGCAGGACAGCCAGCCCAGCCCGGGGGCGCCAGGGGGGCCGGGAGTGCTTCTGGGAGAGTGTGGAGCAGGGCCCAGTCCCAGCTCTTGGCATGCAGGGCCATCTCTGCCCCCCCGCAGTGGGCCACCTGCCCCCAGAGTGATGGACAGACACTGCTCACAACAGACCCCCAAGGCCCGCGGAGCTGCAGCTCCCACCCCAGCTCCACGGACCACCCCTCACAGCCCACGAGACAAGGCCCAGGGCAGGTGCCCGCAGGGCTCGCACCCGTCGTGGACCCCGGAGCTGCTGCCGCCCAGCCCAGCGGCAGCGACTTTCTGTGGGTCAAGCCCCTCTCCGGGTCAGTCTTTATTCTGGAACCCCCGTTCGGCTTTCCCAGGGAGCCTGCTCTGTCCAGCCATTGGGGGGAGCCGCGTGGTAGGCTGCCCCCCCAACTCCCATGGGCCCTTCCCTGCCTCCACGGAAAGGCCAGAGCCCGGACACTGGCCCGAAAGCTCTCTGGGCAACAGGGCGGCTGACGCGCGCCCCTGCTTGGCTCTGGGGTGGATGGCGGCCTCGAGGCGGCCTTCTTAGGAGAGGCCGGGAGAGGCTCAGCCCAGAACCCCGCTGCTCCCGGAGTCCGGACACGAGGGTCGGACGGCACACGCTCCCCAGCTTCACGCCCTTCCCGAGTCACTGCTTAGAAACTCCCGAGGCCATCAGACCGTGGTCACCTGGGGTGGGCCCGGGGCCTGCTTCCTGCCACACAGAGCTCAGCCCTGCTGCCGCCCCCCGGCCCCCGGGAACCGTGGCCAGCTCGTCACATCAGGACCACGAGAGAGGGCTTAAAGCCCAAGGGTCCATCACCATCGACGGGTGAACGGAGAAAGAAGATGTGGTCCATCCACACACGGGATATGATTCAGCCTTAATGAGGAAGGAAACACTGACACAGGCTAATGAAACTTGAGGACAGAACAGTGAAATGGGCCAGACGCAGAAGGACAGTGTGGTTCCACTTCTGTGAGGTCCCTGGGGAGAGGTGCCTGGGGGAGTCAGGGTCACAGAGACAGAAAGCAGGGGGTGGGGGCCAGGGCCTGGGGGAGGGGAGGGGGGTTGATGTGTAACGGGGGCAGAGCCTCAGTTTGGGACGACGAGAAAGTTCTGGAGACGATGGTGGGGATGGTTACACGACAGCGTGAATGTGCCTGATGCCCCTGAACCGGACACTGAAAAATGGTGAAGAGGGTAAGTTTTATGTTATGGCTATTTTATCACAACAGAAACAAAACAAAAGGAATAAAATCTTCTATGAAAGATTTCAGACCAAAACGTGGAGTCAGGAAGATGTACGTCATTGCACATTTAATGGCACATGCAGCATCCAGAACGTCACAATAAACAGGGCAGCGCTTACACAGCACGGAAACGCCCACCGGCAGCGGCAGGGCAGGGCTTACACACCTCAGAAACACCCACCGGCAGCGGCAGGGTCACCCCGACTAGGCAGCCTCCCCGGGCTGCACGGGCAGCAGCAACGGGGTAGCTGCACTATTTCGTTTGTCCTTCAGGTCACCAGGAGGCCCATGAGGCACGGGCCCCAGGCCCCTCCAGCTCACGTGAGAGTCGGCCTGACGACACTTCCGAGGGGGAATCGATTGACTGATGACTTAGGTGTGTGGGCCCAGGGCTGGTCTGACTCACATTCTTCCTACATGGGGAGGGGAGAGGCTCGGATAACGGGCTTTCCCACCAGGGCGAGACTCCTGGTTAACGGGAGGCTTGTCTGCTGGAGAATGACTCACAGGGGACTCTGTTCCTGACAACTTCATCCAGAAAGTGTTTTAGAAAATCCCTCCACTTCCTCCCAAGTCTCCAAGAAGCTGCTTTGCGAAGACGTGGAAGGCAGTGGGGCCTCCCCTGGCCCCGAGAGCAGCGCTCACCGCACCTCGGAAAGCCCCAGGCTCACATGGCGTGCCCTTCCTCTCCTGGGCGTCTCAGCCCAGTGAGGATGACCCCTGCCTCTGACGGTCAGGCAAACTGGTCGGTGCGCCCAGCTTTCCAGGAGAGGGGAGGGTCACGCCCACTCCCCTAAACATGCCGTGGGCTCCTGGGGGCCACCCCCCTCTGAGGCTGGAGCTAGCTTAAGCCGCCAGAGCCTCCCCACCCCTGGCATCTTGGGAGGACTGTCTGTGGGGCGGTGGGGGTGGGCATTTGAGGGAGGGGCTGGACCCTCTCTCTCTTCAGCCTCAGCTTCTCACTCCAAGCCCAAGAGTGCCTGTGGGGACCCCCTGGGATGTCATCGCCCCACACCCTGGCCACAGACCGGGTGGCCTCGCATCACAGGGGTCGGCCGCCGGGAGCTGCCCAGCCTGATAGGAGAGGAGAGCCTCCCAGAGCTGGCCCCCCACCCCAGAAGACGTGGGGAGGAAGGCGGGTCCCTTAAGAGGAGCCAGTGGGGGACGGGGAAGGGAGACGGGGAGGGGGCCGCCACCTCTGGAGGTGACCCCTTTACTCCCAGGTGAGCCCGAGGGAGGGGTGGTGCCCAGCTGCCAGCGTCAACTGGACGTGCGTGCGCACAGCAGCAGGAGCGGCGGCTCAGACGGTGAGGGAGATGAAGCTGTTGTAGCGCTGGATGTTCCTCTTGAGGATCTCGGAGCAGGGGCCCAGCACGCGCTCGAAGCGGGGCCGGTCCAGCTTCACGCACTTGAGGGGCCCCCGGGCCACCACGGTGGCCGCCCGGGGCCGGTTCAGCAGCAGCGCGATCTCCCCTGGGGGCGAGAGAGAGCGTCAGGGCTGCGGATTTAGGGGAAAAGCGAAACCTCAGGACGCGAGGCCGCACCTGAGTGAACGTCTGCGCGAGCGCGGCCCACAAAGCGCTGGGATATACTTACACCATCGCCTGGAACTCAGATGGCGCCGGGCCTGGTCCTGACCCACGTCCTGCCCTCCCGGGACAGCCGGCACCCAGGACAGGCCGCCAGGGTGCCCAGGCCTCGGCCAGGTCCTCCCACGGCCCCCGCGGACCTCGCCCTCCTGGGGCCCCGTGCAACGGCCGCCACCCCGGGAGGGAGCGGACCCCACAACTCACCGAAGTAGTCGGAGGGCCCGAGGCGCCCCACCTCCACATACTCCTCACCGGGGGACCGGCGCTGGAGGACGGAGGCTGTGCCCTGCAAATGCCAAGCGGACACGTGAGGGTCGGCCGGCTGGGGTGGGGCGGGCAAAGGCGGGGGTGGCCGGACACCGCCCGCATCCCCATCCCACTGGCTCCACGCCCCCCACCTAAAAGTGAGGCGTGGGGTCTGGGAGCTGCGGCCATGCTCTGGCCCAGGGCACCTCCCGGGCACCACCATCCTCGCCGGCCTGGCTCCTGCCCCAAGCTGTCTGCCCGCGGGCGGGGCACGGGCAGAATCTGGAGGTGCCTCCGAGGGCAGCGCTGCTCCGAGCTGACCTTGGCTTAAGTTTCAAGGACGGGAGGCGCGTGGCCTCGTGGTCACGCCGCCCCGCTAAGCGATGCGGCCCCCTGGCCTCCAGGCGGGGTGTCCGCGACACTGGGGCTCAATGATTAACGCCAGCCTAGGCAGCTTGGCGAGGCTGCGTTCCACACCAGAGACTCGGCCTTCGGGGGCCGCAGCCTCGGCAGCAACGAGCTGGCACCGGTGGCTTCCGCGCGCAGAGCCCCCTGGCCTGCCGTCTGGGGGCACCCTGGGGCTGGAGCCTCGTCGGAACCCGGCATCTTCCCCACACGCCCAAGGAGTAGCAGCAAGGCCTTATGAATCACCCCGCCAGCCCCACTGGCCTCACCGGCCGCTGCCGATGCCCTGGACGCACAGAGGAGCCTGGGCTGTCTCGCGGTGGGCTCGGCTCACCCTGGCTCACCCAGACCCGGCCTTGCAAGCGCTAGCCTGGCCGCGCCCGGGTTAACTGGTACCCCCTCCGCCCGGGCCGCAAGAGACTCGGTCAAAAGACCCCACCAGTGCCTGCCGCGACTGGGACCTCCGGACGCCCTGGGCGGACCCACGCCGGCCCCACTCCAGCCACAGGGCCACTCGGCTCTCAGGCGTCTGGGGTGCTTACGAAGCTGGCTGACAGAGGGAGCCGGACCTGGAAGCAGCAGGCCATCTCCACCCGGCCCGGGCACTCCAGGAGTGCTCCCTGGGCCGTGTGCCCACAGACCCCAGCCGAGGGACAGGGCCTGCGGGACACGTGGTCCCGTGCTGCCCCCACAGAGAGGAGTGGGGTCCTGCTCCCAACTGCCCCTGGAGTGGAGGGCAGTCAGGTCCAGGGATGACGGCACTGCGGCGCTTTTCTTGAGACAACGTTGCATTAACCTAACTATCGTTTACATGCAGCCTTTTCACTTATATAACTGACATGCCTTTCATTCCCATTTTAGACAATTTTCCATTTTACAACTGGATCATTTTCCTCTTCAGGACCCGGGACGGAGCTGAAGTTCCAGCTGATAGAGCTGCTCAGTGAGACTCCAGGCTTAAAGTGAGATGCTGCAAGCTCCAAACAACAGAAAACCCAACTCAAGGTGTCTAAAGGCTACTAAGGGTAACTGCTCTCCCGCAGAACCAGAAGACTGAGACAGGGCTTTCAGGGCTGGCTAATTCAGCGGCCCACAGACGTGTCTGGACCCAGGCTTGTCCTTGCCTCCTGCCCTGGTGGCCTCAGTCGAGTCCCTGTGCTGGCACCGTGGCTGCCACAGTTCCAGGGGTCACCCAACGCCTCCCCCATGCCATCAGCAGGGAAACCTTCTGGAAGCTCCCGGCAACCTCCCCTCACAGCTCACTGGCCAGAGCAGGTCACGTGCAAGCGATGCGACTGGCTGCCACTTCTCAGGCTCTGCCCTGCCCGCCTGGGACAGCGGTGAGGATTAGGGCTCAGTGGGCACATGAGAGCAGGGATGGGCTCGGGTGGGCCACCGTTCTGTTTCTCACTTGTCCCCCGCCCCATGCAGACACCTCCCTGCCCTCTGCCTCCTCTGGAACCAACCGCATCCCCCGTGGTCACTGGAAGCATTTCTCTCCTGGTCACATGTGGACCGGCCCATCTTACGATCGACGGCAGGTTGACGAGATGAAATCTGTTTCCACTGGGATGCACGGAGCTTTCCCACTCGGGACCTTGACACAGAGGATGTACGCGCACCCGTTAAGACTGATGTAATAACAGACCCTCCAGGCTGGACGGCACGAAGATGAAAGGTCCTCAGGGGGAGCCCCGAATAAGTAGGACCAACAGGGAACAGGCGGCCACTCCGCTCGGTCCTCACACGTCCCAGGGCTGCAGGAGCACGTGGCCACGGGACCATGTTGTTCCCAACAGGGTGTGCACTGCACCACACTCTCTTCCCGCTGCTGACAGCCCAGCCTCCACGGGGGGAGGTCTGGCAAGGGGCAGTGGGGCCACGAGAGGAAGGGCCACAAGGGACAGAGCCACGCCCCCCAGGGGTGCCTGTGATGACCGTGGGGTCACCACTTCACAAGACAGACACTTCCTCATTCTCCACCGCAGTGGTTCGGGGGCTCTTTGCTGCAGCAGCTGAAGCTGACAGGCCACCACCCCCAAGCCCTGACGCAACGGCAGGACGTTCCTGTCCTGGGAAGGCACAGCCGCCAAGCCCGAGGGCGGGGAGCGAGGGAAACGGGCAGACGGACTCGATGGGGTGGGACCTCCAACCAGCAGGGCCCGGCGTTCCCACGACACGGGCCACAGGCGTGACCAGCACACGCCCGGGTCTTCCCATCCCAGGGAAATCACCGCAGCCCTGGAATAGCCGTCCTGTCCAAGCTCGTTTCCCAGACGGGCATGAAGGCAGCATAGACATCCTCAGGGAGTTGAGAGCCGGAATTCTGGGGGCTGGAGAAACACACTTGCCAAAACTCTAGATCATATTCCCCAAATTTCTCATTGATTCTAACCCAACTCTAAAAATAAATCAGGTCACATAGGAATCAGCCAGGGAGGATGCACAAGGAAAACGTCACTGCTGGAGTCTGGAGGAGAAGGGGTTACAAAAGGCCCATTCTCCTTTCAACGCTTTTCATTTTTTAAATTTTTCTACAAAGTCGAAACCCACATCAACTCTTTGGTTTCGACAACGGGCACGCGTGACCTTTATGAGACAGAAACCAGCCAAGGTCGAGGAGAACGCACTCGCTGAAGCAGGGCCTCAGGCTTCCCTCTCCCTGAAGCAGCCTCTCCAGCCCGGCATAGAGCCCCCCTGACCGGGTCGGGCGATGGCACAGCCGGGAGCTTGGCCTCGCCCTCCCCAGGGACATGGCCCACCTCCATCTCCTCCAGCCTTCGGGCCGTCACCCACTCCTCCTGCCTGTGAGCCAGACTCCGCTCGAGGGCGGGGAAGCCTACGCAGTGGAGAACGGCAGGCACGGGCGCCCCAGGATCCACACCCTGGTGGGGTCAGAGCAGACAGGTCAGGGCTGTGGGCCGCTGGCCCCACGCCCACGGTGCGGCCCGGGGTGGGGCTGGGGGACGTCAGGGTCAGCGGCTCAGTAGGGACGGCACCTGGTGAGAGAGGAGCTCCCGCCAGGGACCCGCAGCCGCTCCGGGCAGAGACTGGAGCTCGTGCGCATCCGGCCCAGCAGGGGAGGGGACACACGAGCGTGTCAGTGTGAAGGCCAGCCGTGCAGTGAGCAGTCACTCTCAGATCCCACTGACACCAAGTTCAGGGAGAGCAAACCCTATTTTATTTGAATAAATATCTATCTTAAAAGAAACAGTATCACAGCCATAAGCAGGAACCAGCATCACCTCCCGTAAGCTAAAGGACAACTGAAAGAAGAACACAGGAGGCAGGTATGGGAAGGTGTGAAGACAGCAGCCTCCACCCGAGGTGCCCTCGACACGGCCTGAGCCCCGCGCTCTGGGCGGCTCCCCACGGTCCAAGCCCGGCTCCACGACGTGCTGGCCGCAGTCAGGGGAAGGCAAGGCACAGCCCGAGTCTCGGTTCCCTCATCTGCAGAAGAGATACGACGCCGGCCACCGCAGACTCGGGGGACCAGCGCGCGCAGGCCTGCAGCAGCACGGCCGTGGTGGGGCCAGAAGCCGCCCTCGGGCCACCCAGCTCCCGGCCAGCGGGCAGCGGTGGGTGAGGGAGTCGACACCCCCGCACGGGGATTCGTCCAAGACAGCGCATCTGTTGGACTTTCCACGGACAAATCAGGCGTCTTTATGGCAACGGTCTTTGCACGCTGCGTATCTCTCCTCCCCTGGTGCCAGGAATCCCGTCCGGGGTAAAGCAGGACCTCGGAATCCAGCAAATGAGTTCCACATCTGTCTGTCTGGGAACGCCTCATGCTGTGTGTGGATACCAGGGAAACCGGAGCTGGGAACGGCTGAGGATGGGAAACACAGGCCCTCAGGGTTCCTCCAGCCTCCTGAGGGGGGCCGAGGGGAGGGAGGAAGATGGTGCTTTTAGACTTTTTGGGGGGGTGCATCCCCAACTTTTAAAACTGTTTCTTATGTTAATTAAAAAAAAAAAAATCAGGAAGGAGCCAAGTCAATGAGAAGGACTGTAGGAGGGACCCACACAAACGGTCACGGGGGCAGAGGAGGTGGCACCACCCTTTTCTGAAGATGCCTCTGTGTCACTGGTCTTATCCCAGCAAGTGACATTTTACAGGCATAATTTTTTAAAATTCATTTTAGGAAAGGCTCTCATCCCTGAACTCAGAAGCTCTGAGCTCCAGGCCTCAGCACCTAGAAGCAGACTTGGCAGCCTCACCGGAATCTTCACATACGGGATGCTCCTGGGGACACACGGCCGAGGAGGCCCGAGGCACACGACAGCGTGTCAACCTGGGGGCACCGCGTGTGGGCTCAGTGTGTCCGCCCACAGGGGATGTGGTCAGGTCATTGCAAAGCCCAGGAGTGCCCGCCTGGCCGGCACTGGGAGCCGTCCTCACCAGGGCAAGGGTGACTGAGGTGCACGGGCTGGGGCCTACAAAAGGGGGGGGCTGCAAGAGGATGGGTCCCCAGCCCCGGCCCCCAGATGACAAGGTGACGAGGAAGGAGATGCGTCAGGGCCTGGGAGCCCCCTGGACTCCTCTGACCCTCTCGGTGGACCTCAGAGCCGCCGAAGACAGGGCCTGGGCGATCCCGGGTGTGAGAGCCCCCCCGTGGGATCAGGAGAGGTGCTGTCGAGCACCAAGCAGACACCAGGTCGGGGGTCATCTCCAGCTCCTCTAAGATTCAGCAATTGTGCTCCTTGGTATTTACCCACAGGGTCAGGTTGAAAGCTCACGTCCACGTGAAAACCTGCACAAGGATGCTTAGAGCAGCTTTATTCATAGCTGTCAAAACCTGGGAGCAACCAAGGTGTCCTTCAGCAGGTGACGGATAAATAAACTGGTTCATCCAGACCAGCACTAAAAAGAAATGAGCCATCAAGCCCTGAAAAGCCACGGAAGAAACTTACATGCGTACCACCGAGTGACAGGCGCCAGTGAGGAAAGGCTTCGGGCTGTGTGCTTCCAACTACGTGGCATTCCGGAAAAGGCAAAACTAGGGAGACAGTGAAAAGACTGAGCGTTGGGGCGTGGAGGGGACGACCAGGTGAGCAGAGGTGGCTTTTACAGCAGGGAAACTACTCTGTGTGATACGGCAACAACCGACTTGTCCGTATGCGTTTGTCCAAACCCACAGAACGTACAAGCACCCAGAGTGAGCCCTACCACGGTGGACCTTGGGTGACTGTGAAATGTCCATGCAGGTTCATCGATCGTGAGAGATGCACCACCTGGCGGGGGTGTTGGTAGTAGGGGAGGCTGTGCCCGTGGTGGGGGGGGAGGGGCTGGTGGGAAATCTCGGCACCTTCCCATCCACTTTGTTATGAACCCAAAACTGCCCTTAAAAAATAGTCTCTAAATAAAAAGAACTCCTCTGAGATCCAGATACCTCTCATTACTGGTGACCCGGCTGGCACGGAGGACAGAGGTCCGAGTCGGCTGGGACCAGTGGACACGGGTGCAGTGTGGCTCCCAGCCCAGCCTGGCTTCTGGAAAAGCGTTCCTTCTGGTTCAGTCCAGAAGGAAAGTTTATCTTCCTGCTACTTTCTGGACCAAGACTGCCGTCCTTTGATATTGACCGTGGCCAGGGGCACTGCTCGCACTCCCTGGACGGGGAGGGTCTGGCACCGACCACGGAAACCCAACAGCAATTAACGGAGACGGAGACCACATTCACCCTGCGCAGGTGCCGACCAGACTCATCACCTCCTGGCGGGGCCCCCGAGGCTGAGCCGTGAGGTCTGCCGCCCGTCGGGCGGAGGGCCAGGGTGAGCCCCTCAGACTGGTTCTCGAGCGAGGGAGGGTCCCAGGACGGGAGCAAACCCACCAGGCCCGTGGGAGGCCCCTCGGGAGCCGGAGCCTCAGGGCGGGATGGCTGTGGGCGTCTGGCTCACGGGGAAGCTTGGGCAGCTGGACGAGATGTCCCTGACCTTGCCGGGGACACAGGGTGGACGTCCAAACTCCTTGTCCAGAGCGGAGGGTGTGTGTGGTCCTGCTGCCCCGAAGTTGGCACCGCCCCCCGCCCCCACTCAGCCCCCAGCACCCCGCCTCCCACCACACCTGGCGCCCCTGGCCTCGTGCCCAGTGTTCCTCTGGATGCCCTTCCCCTTCCCCGACCTTCTCCATTTGGAGGACTCCTACTCATACGTCAATACCCAACACACCGCCACCCGGGGTCACTGCTCCACCTCCCTGGCCTTCCCTTCTCCATGTGGGACCCAGGGCCAGTCTGTGGCAAGGGGTGTGGGGGCTCTCCCTCCCCTGCAAAGTCACAGCAAACTGCCCAGCGGCGGCCGTCGCTCCCCCACCCCCCTCCCCCAGTACACTGAGCCTCGGCCTGGCACACGGTGGGGGCACGGACGGGCTGAGTCACAGATGGCTGTGACCTCGGATCCGTGCACTGTGGCCTGCAGCGGTCTCCGTAAAAGTTCCCGAGACGACGGCGAACTTGGAACACCCTTGAGACGTGAGTGGCGCAGCATCAGCTAGGAAAGCCCCCGGGCAATGGCAGAGACGAAGGGGTTGCTTTGCAGTCGCTTCAACATTGTGGACATTCATAGAAGTGATTTGCAAAGAGAGGAGATGATATATCCAAGCTCACGTTTCCATGGCAATGCCTCCAGCTGTGCAGCCTGCCTGGGAGCTGGCGGGGAGGGAACCCGCTCTTGTCCAGCTGCCCCCAGGCCCCGAAGGTTCTGCCAGGTGTGGAATCTGGCCACGGGGAGGGTTGCAGCAGAGGGGACCTGAGACCCAGGCCTGGCCCCACCCACGTCCTCTTCCCAGGGTCTTCCTGGAGGGAGAGGAGGTCCAGGAAGTAACCTGAGTCTGCAAGCCTCACAGGACTTGGCACGTTCTCCACGCGTCTGGCCCCTCCCTCCCAGCCCCACACGCCCTCTCTCCCTGGGGGAGGCCCACCAGGGTCTGTCCTGCCAGATGCAGCCAGGAACGCCCGCAGGTCCCACTGCTGGTGGCCGAGAGCTCCTCGGGCTACAGGGCGTTTCAGGCTTCAGTAACTAGAGGAGGTTCCGAGAACAGCCAGGCCACCTACGGCCCCCCGGGCTGCTGCAGGTCGGGTCCTGAGGGGCCAGGGATGCTTGGGCCCCTGGGAAGACCCACTGGTGCTTTCTGCTCTCACGTCTGTGAGGCCCCAGGTTGACAACCGCAGGTCTGCCCTGGTCGGCTGAAAACATGCTCCAAGAGCTTTGGGGGTCAGGTGTCCGAGGGGCTGGCAGCGCCCACAGCTTCAGAGACAGCTGGTGTGAGCACACAGAGCTCAGAGACAAGGAGCCCCCTGCCAGGAGGCTTGGCACGGAGACCCTGGGGTCACGCGAGCCCAGCTCTGCCAGCCCCGCCTGGCCCCCAGAGGCCAGCACGTGATGTTAGGGACTCATCAGGCGTCTGCAGGAGCCGTTTCTCACGTCTGTGCAGGTGCGGGTCTCTGCCAGCGCCTCCACACCTGGGGAAACAGCTCCCAGAGCAGCCTGTCACTGGCCCCAGGCTGTGCTCACCCGCATCCACCCAGGAGAGCAGAGGGATGGACTAAGGTCCAGCCAAGGGCGGGGGCCCGGGGCAACCCGCGCTCCCACTCCCCTAGATGAGGCCTTGGTGCGGCCTGAGGTCCACAGCGGGGGAGCGGGACCCGGCCGGTCCACGCGCAGGGAGCCGGGTGCCCGGCACCAAGGCCAGCGTGGCCTCCACAGGTGTTGCTTCCACAGAGAAAGGGCAGCACCAGGCCTGCCAGCCACGGGAAGCCGCGAGCCAGGGTCCCGCAGCCCCGCTCCGCTCGCAGGGCCAGCACTCGCAGCAGGAGCCCCGGGCCCCGCCCCCTGCAGCTCTGGGGCCTCGGAGCAGCCGGGCCCCTACATCCACCTGAGCAGAGGCCTGAGCGTTCCAGAAGGGTCGGAAGGCAGTGGTACTGGTCAGGGCTCTCCGGAGAAAGAGGACCAACGGCCTGTGCACTTGGGCAAAGATTTACGTTAGGGAATCTGCTCACACGACCGTGGGGCTGACGTGCAAACTCTGCAGGCAGGCCGGCAGGGAAGAGTGGGTGCCGGGACTCGGTCCAAAGGCCAAGGCCAGCTGCGGGGAATCCCTCTTCCTGGGGGACCTCGGCCCTCTTCTTCTTAAGGAGGCCTTCAACTGATTGGAGGAGGCCCACGCTCACCACAGAGGTCAGGGGCTCCACCCAAGGTCAACTGACATCGGTGTCAACCGCATTTGAGAAGCACCTTCACAGAAACACCTGGAGACCCGCGTTGGACCAAACACCTGTGTCCTGAGGCCTGGCCGAGTCGACCCGTGAAATCAGCCCTCACAGCGGGTCCTGGGACCTGGGCCCCTTCCCGGCGCATCTGCAGGGGAAACGTCCTTTCCTGTCCAGCTGTCGGCTTCGTGGGTGTCACGAGAACATGGGGCGGACGATGTGCTGAAACATATACATGTGCAAGCAGCCTGTTCGAGGGAATCTACACAGATCTTCCCGCCACGTCCTCTAAAGGCCACGTCGGCTCATCCCTTGGTAGTCTTGGGAGAGAACACGGCTGTGGGGCGGACACCACACCCCCTTCAGATGCGGCCGGTGACCACTTCTGGCCCCATGGGAAACAGTGGCTTGAGGCTGCAGAGGTCTCTGCAGCTGCATTTCAGTTCTGAGCATGTGATGCCTGTGAACCCTGAGGCACCACCGTGACTTACCCAATTTGGTGGACCACAGAGGAAAAGGGAAGAAAATCCAAGTTGCCAAGGAAACCACTTTGAATACATTTTACGATGTTGTGAGAACTGTACCTTCCAAGGGGGCTGGGTTACACTCTGGGCCGTACTATCGCTGTTACTGTGACTCTGCCCCCACTGCCACCCCCTCGGTCAGCGTTGGGGGGACACTCGGCCACAAAGCCGAACTCCCTCAACAGAACCAGCAGTGTCCCCGTCCCCGAACCGCTCTCCCAAGGCCCTCCTCAGACAGCTTTTGTGGCAGGAGGCGTCAGGAGCCCCTGGAGAGAGTCCCCACCCCACCCATCACCATCTCCTGGTGATTCTACAAGGAACACGCTGCCCATAACACAAACCACACAGTCGTGGTGCCAGGTTCGCCCCCGAAGACAATCACGGAACTCGGCTCTGATGGCCTTTAATGGATGAGCTAGAGCAACGTCCAGCCCCAGAGCAGCAGAGAAGACGCAGACAGACACCCCCGGCCCAAAGGGCGTCAGTGGAAGGGCGAGGAGGTAGGGACACGCAGGAAACACAGGAAGCAATGTGCACACCACTCACACTGCTCTAGAGAAGTGCAGGATGCTCGGACACACACGTGCACACGTGCACACGCACGCTCATGCCCACACTGAGGGGCCAGCACTCCCAGAGCCAAAGGGCGGGTCCAGAGCAGGGATGCAGGGGCAAGACACGGCCGCGTCTGGGACCCACTACCTGCCATCGGCGTGTCCCTGGGGAATGACCCCACAGGTGAGGTCAGACTGCACAGCCGTGGGGCTCACATTCAAAGCTCCCATTGTCACAGTCCCTGTAAGCTCTGTGAGGAACCCCGCTGACCCGTCTTTCACATGGCTTCACAATTTTTCTACCCGTGGCCTTGGCCCCAGAGAATAACGGACGACTGTGTGTGTTGGCCAGAGCTGCTCACTCCCTGGGCCTCAAAACCGAGGCTGCAAACTCAATGGCCTGCAAGTGTGTGCAGAGCCCGCCGGGGATGCAAGGGGGCAGGGTGAGGACTGGGGCAAAGTGGGGAGCGTGTCACACCCGGGGCAGCCGCCTCTTGGGTCCAGCCGGCTGCAGCCAGGCAGGGATGCAGATCCAAAGTGGCCAGATCCAGACGTTCAAGAAGAAGAGATCCAGGTTTTCATGTAAAATATCTGATTTTTATTTTATTTTATTTTATTTTATTTTATTTTTTGGCTGCATTGGGTCTTGGTTGCTGGGCACGGGCTTTCTCTAGTTGCAGCGAGCGGGGGCTACTCATCGTTGCGGTGCACGGGCTTCTCATTGCGGTGGCTTCTCTTGTTGCGGAGCACAGGCTTCAGGCACGCGGGTTTCAGTAGTTGTGGCTTGCTGGCTCTAGAGCGCAGGCTCAGTAGTTGTGGCGCACAGGCTTCGTTGCTCCGCAGCACGTGGGATCTTCCCGGACTAGAGCTCAAACCCGTGTCCCCTGCATTGGCAGGCGGATTCTTTTTTTTTAGCATCTTTATTGAAGTATAACTGCTTTACAATGGTGTGTTAGTTTCTGCTTTATAACAAAGTGGATCAGCTATACATATACGTATATCCCCATGTTTACTCCCTCTTGCGTCTCCCTCCCTCCCACCCTCCCTATCCCACCCCCCTAGGTGGTCACAAAGCACCGAGCTGATCTCCCTATGCTATGCGGCTGCTTCCCACTAGCTATCTGTTTTACATTTGGTAGTGTATATATGTCCATGCCACTCTCTCACTCTGTCACAGCTTACCCTTCCCCCTCCCCGTGTCCTCAAGTCCATTCTCTAGTAGGTCTGCATCTGGGCAGGCATATTCTTAACCACTGTGCCACTAGGGAAGTCCCCTGATTTTTAAATAGTGACAATTAATTCAAATGTTTTTTTTAAAAAAACACGGTGCAGGCCAGTGCAAACCCCAACACCCCTTGTGTCCGACGGCAGGCTCAGTTGCATTTGGAGAGCGTGAGCAACTTTCTGCTGGAACGTCCTCCAGAAACCATGAGCCAGACACTGGCTACCTTCGCAGGAGGACCTGAGATAAAAAACACAGACCTCGAGGGACCACAGTTCCCTCAAAGTCCTGAGAGTAAAGCCCCGGAAATGTTCTGAGTCAAGCTGTAACTTTCACCCCAGCGGCTTGCTTCTGGGGAGAGCAGGCGTGAGCCTTTGAGATGACTTCTCTGAGGTCACGGCCGGGGCGGGAGCTGAAACGCAGGGTTTGCGGCCTCTCAGGTCTACGGAGGGGAGACCTGGCTGGCAGGAATCATAATTTGTTCTGTCTGTGGTTTTTCCCCTTTCTTTCAGGAAACATTGTTGAATGAGTCACCCACCCCAGGACAGGAATGCTGCCTGTGGGTGGATCCCTCAGCAGGGTTCCTGCAGAAGCACCCCCAGCCCTGGGTCTCAGGTGGGAACCACGTCCATCATTCGGCTGCAACCCCAAGGGCCCTCCCGCCCCAGGCTCAGTGCCGAGATGTGGACCGGTAGGTAACAAAGGTCCCGGTTCCCAAGCGCACACTGTAAAGCTCTGTGCTAGAGCCACCAGGACCCTCCTGAGGTGGTTCTCCTGCTGACCCCACAGCCTTCCAGATCTTTCCTGCATGATCAGCAGGCAGGTGGCGGGAAGAACCACAGGCATGCCCTCCTAGGGGGGGCTGCTGCGGGAGCCCAGATAAAGTCCCCACAGAACTCGCGGGTCACAGGGCGGGACTTTGTTTGTGGACTGAGGCACAGAGGCGGGCAGGCGCCAGCCAGCAGGACCCGGAGCATCCTCGCCGACAGCAGCAGCCTGGGAAGTCACTTCTGTTGTTTTAAACCAAGAAAGTGGCTCCAAGTCCGGCGATGTCGGCCAAATGTCACCAGGGGTTGAGCCTTTGTCACTTCCTTTCTGTGCACCAATCCCAAGGCTGGCACCACTCTCTCTGGACGGCACAGTGACCCCCTCTGCGGCTGCGGCCACGACCAGAGCGGGCTTTCAGACTCGAGCCACCCCAGCCTCTGCCGCGCTGAAGGCTCCTGTTCTCCGACGGCAAAACGCACAGCTGGAGCGTGTGCTTTCCCGGGCAGGCAACATAAATTCTTCCCGCCAGGAGGGCCAGGGAAGTAGGAAGTGAGCCAAACTCACATAGTTTTGGGTCTGTGTCATGGAGAGGGTCCCATGGCGAGGCGGCCCCGGGGACCGTATCCTAGGCACAGCCCCAGGCGGGGGGGACACAGCAGTCATGCAGCTGCTCACCCCCATCAGTGACAGGCTGAGCATGGCGGCTTCGGGTTACGGCCCAGAGCCAGCTGTCGCGCTGGTGGGGGATGGAGGAGGGAACAGTGACTCACGCGGGTCCAGGTGGAGAAATCTGGCGCCAATCTTCCAAATTAAACTTTTAACTGGAGACCACTGATATTCACACGCAGTTGTAAGAAGCAGCACAGAGAGATCCCACGTGCCCTCAACTCACACATCTCCCCCAAGAGGATGCACTCGTCACGCCGGGTTCCGGCTCAGGGCGCCCCCCACACCCCGGCCGTGTCCCGATCCCCACATTCACCTTCACACCTGGCGTGCTCAGTCCGTGCAATGTCTGCACGCGTGTGGGCTCGGGCACCCGACCCACTTCCTCAGAGGAGATCCCGCGATTCTCAAGGGCGAGGATACCCAGTGGGAGGTCTGTCCGCATGCAGGATGAAGGTGGTGGGGGAACGGAGCACGGGGATCAGGGATGCTGGTCCCCAGGGGAGGGGCACGTGCAGACCGGGCGTCCCCCACTCCCGGGCGGCCCTCCTCGGCTGGGGACCACGCAGAGCCCTCCCCACGCCCAAGGCGGACTCACCTCTGTGATGATGAAGAAGTCGTCCCCAGGCTCCCCCTGGACCACGATCTTCTCTCCGTCCTCAAACTGGACGGGCTCCAGTGCGTCAGCCACAGTCAGACGCTCCCACTTCTCCAGGGACTCTGCAGCAGGGGACACGGGGGCGTGGGGGTCACGGGGGCCAGGGAGGGTCGGGGGGTCAGCTCCCCACCCCAGACAATCTAAGAAAACACCCACATGGCCAGCCCCAGGGTGATGAGGCTTTGCTCCATCACAGGATGAACAAAACAGAAAGCAGATTTCTGTGCAGGAGGCCCGGGTATTTTCACAAGTGAGTTGGGCCCAGGGTGTACACGGCTCAGCAGGGGGACAGGGCTTCAGAACTGGGAGCGATTCTAACCTACATCACAGGTTTAACGTAGATGACAGGCACTGGACGTTGAGTCCAAGTTAACTCAGGATGAAATGCCTTTGTTATCTTCAGAAGAACAGAGCTGCCTATATTTTTGCAAACAGTATAATCACAGCTCAGCACTAGGGCTACCAAGGGGTTTAAATCATTCAGAGGTCGAAGCAATTCCCTGTTCATAAGACACCATTCAGTGCCATTCAAAGAGCATACAACTGTATTTACGTGGCTAGAGGTGTAGTATACCTTCCATTATTTTGGGTCAAAATACTTCATTCCAATGGCAAGTTTACTTTGATACTTGCAAATTCTGTATATCTTTCCCCGTCGCCTTCCCTTCCCCGTCACTATCCACCCCTAGCCCTCAGGAAGGAAAAAAATAACAGCGTGCTCCTTTTATAAGAAATTAATGAAATTAATGCTCCTTTTATAAGAAATTAATGAAATTAATGACTGCCTGATTAACTGTTTCTCTTTTGGCCTAAGAAACTTTTCCGGCCTCCGCTTATCAGCTGTGCGATGTAGGTCAGCCGCTGAAAGTACAAAGCGACGCGTTTATTTTAGATCTCCAGTAGGAGGGGGATTTCTCTGCTTGAAAACTCCTGCCAGGGCCACACGCTGAAAAGGACACGCTTTTGACCAACCCCGGGGCTGGAGCAGATTCTGGAGCCGCTGCCAGCACGCTGGTCCAGCAGCCTCCATACCGGACGGGAGCTGCCCCGTGACCCAGACCCCGGGCACCCTCAGGAGAGGCCGGCATGGCGGCGAAGATGCAGGTGACTTTGGAGGGTCACGGTTGGTGCCGAGGTGGAAGCTGGTGCTGGTAAACGTGTGACTGCTGCTTGGTTTCCTTCCAGGGCGATGAGAGGCATTTGATTTTACAGCCTTGGGCTTAGGAAGTTCTCGTCCTCCTGTTTGAGCGGTGGGTTTTTCTATCGGATTTGAGACCTGGAACCCCAGTCCCGAGGTCGGAGAGTCAGAGCTTCCACCCTCAGCAGCGTAAATCCCAGGATGGAACTGCTGGAAGAGACGGAGATCGGGGCGATCCCTTGGCCCTGATTTCTGAAGCGGAAGCTTTGGGGGCATTTTTACTGCGTTCAGATCCCTGGGTCCCAGGTGTGGACGGTCAGCTCAGGTGGGAAATCAGTGACTGGCCAGGTGGGGCCACTCCCAGCGCTGCCCTTCTGGAGGGGGGTCTCAACGCTGCCAGGGAAAGTGGCGGACACCCCGCAGAAGAGACACAGAAGGCAGCCCTCAGTCAGCGGCGGCCAAGGGGCAGGCACACCCACCCGGAACAGACTGGCCTCGGGGCCGACGCTTCGGGAGAATGCGGACCCTCGGGCCCTGCCTCACGGCCGCTGCCGCCCAGCCCTGAGCCTGACCCCGGCTCCCCTCCCAGGAGACCCCCTTTTCCTGCCTGCTTTTCCCCTTGAAATAGGGTCAGGGCAGGCCCCCTGAGCTGCCTCTACTACCTCCCTGGAGCAGGGGGGCCGGGAGGGACGAGCCGGGTGGGCAGCCATCCTGCAGCAAGTGCATCTCCACATCCGTCCCCCAGGCCTGCGCCGTGTCCTCTGCCGGGGCACCTGACCCCGCTGCTGCCCGGCTGCCCCCCACCTTCCCCCCACCCCCTCACACCACCCCCATGTCAGCAACTCCAAGCAGTCGTGTCCTTCTTTTTGTAATTTGGAAAAAAAATAATCGGAAAAGTAGAATGAACAACACAGCCAGCATCTGTCCTGAATGAAGTTACAGGACTACTTGGTCATGTTTGCTTCAGAGCTGCTCCTACAGACACATCATGTTAATGATAAAACCGCGTCCCTTTGTCTCAATTCGAGTTCTCTCTCCTTCCGCAGAGGCTGTGACTATTAAGGATTTGGTGGATATATTTTTTTTAAATCTTAAAGGGTTTGGTGAGTTTCCACCCCATAGGTGGTCTTACACCTTTACTGTAACATAGCTTCGTACACATGACCCAGCGTTGCCAAAATCGTGCAGAGACGCACCGCCATCTGCACCATCTCGTGTCCGAGATCCGTGTTGACACGTGTCGACACGCGGAGGCCTAGTCCACGCGCTTTACTGGAGTATAAACCTGTACCCCACAGACACCCGGGCGCGAGGACCCTCCTGCGATGACAGGTTTTAGGTTGTTTCTACTTTCTTGTCATTGTAGGAATTGCTGAAATGACCATCCATGTCCGTGTCTCTTTTTTCATTAACCATGTTTTTAATTGAAGTACAGTTGTGATAGTTTCAGGTGTATAGCAAATTGATTCAGTTTTATATATGTATATATATACATATTATATATATACGTGTATATATAAAAAATGTGTGTGTATATATATACACACACATTATATACATATACACATTATATATATATATCCTTTTTCAGATTCTTTTCCCTTATACGTTATTACGAGATACTGGATATAGTTCCCTGTGCTTTCCAGTAGGACCTTGCTGCTTATCTATTTTATATACAATGGTGTGTATCTGCTGATCCCAAACTCCTATTTTATCCCCCACCTTCCCCTTTGGTGACCATAAGTTTGTCTTCTGTGTCTGTGAGTCTCTTTCTGTTTCGTAAGTAAGTTCATTTGCACCATTTTTCTTAGATTCCACACATAAGTGATACCATATGGTATTTTTCTTTCTGACTTACTTGCTTAGTATGACAATCTCTAGGTCCATCCGTGTTGCTGCAAATGGCATCATTTCATTCCTTTTTACGGCTGAGTAATATTCCACTGTATACATGTACCACATCTTCTGTATCCATTCATCTGTCCACAGACATTTAGGTTGTTTCCGTGTCTTGGCTGTTGTGAATGGTGCTGCTGTGAACATAGGGGTGCACGTATCTTCTTGAATCATAGCCTTTTCTGGATATGTGCCCAGGACTGGGATTGCTGGATCATATGGTAGCTCTATTTTTAGTTTTTCGAGGAACCTCCATACCGTTTTCCCTAGTAGCTGCACCAACTTACGTTCCCAACAACAGTGTAGGAGGGTTCCCTTTTCTCCACACCCTGTCCAGCATTTGTTATTTGTAGACTTTTTGATGATGGCCATCCTGACCAGTGTGAGGTGGTACCTCATTGTAATTTTGATTTGCATTTCTCTAATAATTAGCAATGTTGTCTTTCCATGTGCCTGTTGGCCATCTGTATATCTTCGTTGGAGAAATGTCTATTTAGGTCTTCTGTCCATTTTTTGAATGGGTTGTTTTTTTGATATTGAGCTGTATAAGCAGTTTGTTTATTTTGGAAATTAATCCCTCGTCAGTAGTATCACTTCCAAATATTTTCTCCCAGTCCGTAGGTCGTCTTTCCGTTTTGTTTATGGTTTCCTTTGCTGTGCAGAAGCTTTTAAGTTTAATTAGGTCCCATTTGTTTATTCTTGTTTTTTATTTCCATTACTCTAGAAGACAGAGCCACAAAGATCTTGCTGTGATTTACGTCAACGAGTGTCCTGCCTATGTTTTCCTCTAGGAGTTTTATACTGTCTGGTCTTACGTTGAGGTCGTTAATCCATTTTGAGGGTTTTTTTGTGTGTGATGTTAGGGAGTGTTCTAACTTCATTCTTTTCCATGCAGCCGTCCTGCTTTCCCAGCATCACTTATTGAAGAGGCTGTCTTTTCTCCATTGTATATTCTTGTCTCCTTGACGCCTCTGCACCCACGAAAGTGCACCTGCTTCTTCTCCTTCTCACTCCAAAGGTTCTTAGAAAAGGAGGCTAAGCCTCACGCACCACCTGCACCCAGAAGTCCAGCCTGGGGTTTTTAAGGCTGTGATGTTCCCGCAGGAACTCCTGCTGGACGGTTATTTCCCGCGGTTCCCAGGGCCTTAGCACTTAGACGTCACTCACTCTCCCAAGCGGGTCCACTCCCTGTCCTTAAGGGGAGCTGCTAGACACACACTGATTCATATTCCCACTGATTAAAATGACATAAAATTAAAATTCTCAAGTGTTCCACACGGATACGGAACACCTGCATCACTGCCAAAAGTCCTACTGGGAAGGTTGGTCCAGAATGATACGTCGTTGTCGTGTATGTCAAAGCAACTTCAAAACGCTGAAAATCTTCTGCTGGAGAGAACCTGTTGACACTCCCGACGGTCAATGGAAATGTGGCCGACGTGTCTCTCAGATCCCAGGATGAGAAAAGCGGGGGGCACACGAGAACCCCCATGGAGGAAAACCCAAACAGGTCAGGAAAGACGCTCAACACAGCTCCAAATGGACCAACGTTGAGAGAATGGCGTTGATGGTAGAGAGACAGACATGCAAAGCACGGATGGATGGAGGGCAGACACTGTGTGTGTGTGTGTGTGTGTGTGTGTGTGTGTGTGTGTTCGTGGGCACGTACATGCCTGCATACACGATGCATCTCTGTGTACATGTGTGTGTGTGGGCGCACTGCACAGGTGTGAGCACACATGTGTGTCCCAAACTTGCAGGGCATGTGGAAACGGCTGGGCCGCAGCCCCGGGCAGCCAGGTCGGGGGCACGCACCCAGGATGGAGACCTTGCTGAGAAACTCCTCGTACACCCTGCGCTTCCTCAGCGTGCTGCCCTGTGGGAGGGGAAGACACAGAGAAGCAGGTGTTCAGAAGGGCTTCCCGCCCCAACCCCTTCCACATTCCCAAATTCCCCAGGTGACTCTGAACTCCTAAAAGGAGACCCCAGAAGCCCCTCGAACAAGCAAGGGCCTGAATGGCGGCCGCCGTTCACGGCCCAGACCTCCCCGCACCTCCCCCTCCGGGGTCTCCGTCCTAATCGCACACGTGAGGTTGGGCCTCATCCAGACCCACGGGATGGGGGGAGCCAGGAGGCCTGAACCTCGAGCGGGTTCAGAAGCCCCGGGTTCAAATCCCACCCCTCACTCCATATCCGCACGCCCCGAGCCAGCTCCCCCTCTCTGAGCCTCAGTTTCCTCATCTGGACGATGGGGTATCTTAATTCCTGTCCCACAGGATTCTGTGAAAGTTACGCGAGCAGACATCGGTCAGCTGACATGGTGTGAGGACCTCGGCACCGCCCCCCGACCCGGCCTCAGACTCCCCGTCGGCTCTGCGTGGCTCAGGGCCAGACCAGCGTTAAAGAGGCTGCGAGTCTCAAATCTGGAATCCTGGAGGTTCTCCCTGCCTCCCTCACAGAAGCGCAGACACCCCAGGGCCCCTCCATCCGGGGCTGGGACCCAAGACCACATGGTAACTGGACCAACAGGGTGTAGACGGAGCTCCTGCACCGCGGCTGGCGGCCACGGAGGGGACACGGCGTCCTGGCGGTCAGTGACAGAACCTAGGAGTCTTGGGGCCCTGTGTGTCCGCTTGCGGCGGGTCTAGACGCCTGCGGTGGCGGCACGCTCAGCTCAGCTCAGCCCCCAGCCCGAGCCGAGCCGTCTCAGACCCTGCCGGCCTCGAGAAAGGCGTTTCTTTTGAAAGATAATTTATATTCCCGCTGACCTCCCAGCAGCTACGCCCACCCGCTGGAATGCAGGCGTGTTTGCCCAGGAACCCTAGACATTAAAGCTCGGCACAACTGGCCCATCCATCTCCCGCCGCAGGATGACAGCTGGAGGTGGCCACCCGGGACCCTCGGGCAAGGAGATCCGCCTCCAAGACTGACCAAGGCGCCTCCCGTTGGAGGCTTTCCTCCTGGGATGAGACGGACGGGGAGGCAGGGCCGGGAGCCCCGCTGTCGGCTCATGCATCACGCAGGTGTCCGGGGCGCCGGCCCGTCACCTTGGGGGGCTTTGCAGCGCATCTGCCGGCAGCCCCAAGGTGGGCTTTGTGCCTGGTGAGGCTGGCCCTACGTACAACTCCCGTCACAGGTACGGGGCCTGCCCAAGGCCACACTGAGGGAAGGAGCCAGCGGGGCCTGGAACCCTCGTCCTCATGGATGCTTGCAGAGGACCCACGCTGGTGGCGGGGGGCACGGGGCCTGGTCCGGCTCAGCTCCGCCCATCTCCCTGGTTCCTGCAGCCTCGGTTTCCACATCTCTGTGCTGGGGGTCCCGTCGGGCCGACTTTGAGGAAAAGAGACCGCAGAGAAAGACCATCTACGTCCCACCACAGCACTGGCCACTCACGTGCCCCTCCCCCCCCGCAGGGCAGTAGAACGGCGCCCTCACCTGACGTGCCCTCACCTGACCCGGGACAGATGGATGGGGATGCATGGGCAGGGCAGGGAGGGGAAGACAGCACTTCCTGACCTCCCACCTCACCGCCAGCAGCGGGGCCTGGAACCTCACTTCGGGCCGCTTGTAGCTGGAGACACAGCCCTGCCCCCAGCCCCGACCCACTGGCGCAGGCGTGAGGCCAGCCCGGAACCCCGATGCCCAACGTGAGGCTCCTTCTGTTGCACCTTCCACTGCACCCCGCTGTCCCCAGGGAAGCGTTCTGTCCTAAGACTGGAACCTAGAATGTCTGCGAAATCCAGGCCCCCACCGCCCCCCAGGCCCCACCTGCGTGGACTGAGCCGGCCCCAAGGACGGGCTGGGGACCTGGGTCCCAGCAGACAGCAGGGCTCTGGCCATAGCACACACACCCCTGGGTACAGAGTGCTCACAGCGGGCCTGCCCCCGGGCCGCAGCTCGGGGGAGGGTGCGAACCCGCCAGGCGGAGGAGGGATCTGCGTCGGGTAAGATGACCCTTCGACCTGGACCAGCCACTCCAAACGCCCTTTCCCCTTACGTGTTCAGTCCTGACCGGCCCTGCAGCCATGAACTGAAGCACACACGTGCACACACACACACCCCGCCCCAGCTCCCACGAGAAGGGGGTCCCAGGCTCCTGCTGCCCCACTTCATGGATGGGAGCCAGGGGCCCAAGCAGGTGGGGTGGGAGCTCAGCGCTGCGGCTCAGGACCTGGTTCCGGGGGTCTCGGGACCCCCAGGCAAGTGGGGCTCTGGAGACCCCAGCCCAGACTCCACAACAGGATTTTGCACTCATCAATCCCCACTTGGGGTCTCACGTAAGATTCAGGGTGAACGAAAGGTACTGAAGCTTGAAAGAATGAAGTCCGGGGTCGCTGGCCCCTGCCTGGGGGCCCGGAGGGGGTCGAGCCCCCGTCCTGCTCAGAGGCGGCGCACGTGGCTGGCCTCGCCAAGCTCCATCCGTCCATCCGTCTGTCTGTCTGTCTGTAGCACGTGGAGCAGCGGAGCCTCTCAGGTCCGATGTTCTGGGATTCAGAGGTGGGTGGCCCTCTCCCCGGAGACACTACCAGCCTCCATCCCGCGTCCCCCACGCGTGTCCAGCTCAGGGTCCAGTCGTCGCACGATGGGCGCATCCGAGTCCGCCCAAGCCCCGGGCTGATGCAGCAATGGACGCCGTCCACGGACACGCCCTTCCGAGTGGGCCACACTGTCATTTTCTTCCCAAGACGCAGGGGCTCTGTAGGCTCCCAGCACAGCCGCGGCTATTCTTAGTGCCCAGGGATCCAGAATTAAAACAGAGGAAGCGCCAGCTGCCTCGGTAGTTTGGGAACTTCCCTGAATGTACTGTTCCAGCCACAAAAATCCCACAGCCAAGGACGACTCCGACTCAGCGTGGACGATGGCGGAGAAACAATGGCTTATGCAACGGGCCAGGTGCATCCAGAGGAGACAGGGAGGGGGAGGGTGCCTGGGGCGCCTCCCCCCACAGACAGTGATCTCTCCCGGAGAAAACAGGAATGGGCAGGTTTAAGACCAAAGAGCGGGAGCCGCATTCCACGAGGACTCACCTCACAGGGCAGGGCAGGGCAGTGCCTCCCCCAGTGGATGACCCCGAATGCACAGACGACGAGCCGCACGAAGCAGATACCCCCAGGACTGAACTGACCCCTCCCTGCATCACGAAGGACCAGGAGCTACAGCGGAGCCAGGACGGCAGCCGGCAATCCTTTCTCCCTCGTTCTCCTTTGGAGGGGCCCCCGGGGCAGGACCGGCTCTCCAGGCTCAGCTGGGACTGAGCTCACAGAGCCTGTCCTAAACGTCCCAGACCTTCCCCAGGCCTCCCCCAGAGCATCCCAAACCACAGCCCGCACCCCAGAAACTGCACCGCCCAGGCTGGCCTTCAGGCGACAACCAAGGCCCAAAGGGCACCTGGCAGTGGCACGTCCAGCCCCGGGGTCTCCCAGCAATGTGCTCACCTGGGTCACCTCCCTCCAGGCCGTCGGGACTCCTCGGATCCCAGGCCCACAGGGGCGGCCTTTGAGCAAACACCATCGCCAGCCCCTGGGGGCTGCCCTCAGGAATGAGCCCACCCCCACCCAGGTCCTCCAGCACCACCCCTGACCAGCAGAAAAGCGCCTGGCCCAGCGGTCACCACCGGCGAGCACGGACAGCCAAGGAGTGTGACTTCCGCAAGGACGGGGCACTCAGCTCCCAGGGGCCTCTGCCCAGAGACCTGCGGCCAGACCAGAGTGGCCAGCCAGGACCTCCCTCCACCCCTCCCAAATCGGGACTCTCTCCACTCTCACCCAGAAGGCCCCCAAGTGCCAGGGCATCACCGGGTCCAGGGCGGCTCCTGCCACTTCTCTGCCCACAATCCTGCCAGGGCTCCCGGTGCACTCAGAGTCCGAGTCCAGGCCCCCGCCCCACCCACCACAGGATCCCAGCATCCTCACTGTCTCCCCACTGGTCCACGAACAGGCCAGCCAGGCCTGCACCTCAGGGCCCTTGCACTGGCTGTTTCTACTGCCCGAACACTCTCCCCCTGGACAGCCAAGGGCTCCCTGCTCCGGGCCTCTGCTCGACACCACCTCGTCACAAAAGGGGTCTCAGGGAGGGGGGCCTCAGGGCTTTCTTTAAAACATCAGCCCCCCGCCCCCACCTCTGCCCCTCTCTGCTCTATCATTCTCCGTGGAAACTGTCAACAGGAGGTATATGTTTGCTCCGTCATCTCCTCCAGCGTGTCAGCCTCCCAGTCCCCTGACGGGTCCCAGCACCGAGAACCCAGCAGTGCGTGTGCAGGACGGACACTCAGCAGGCACGGGAAGATCCCGCCTCTTCTGCCTGGGAGGGGCCTTCTCGGCGCACAGGCTCATCTCCGGAGCCTTCCGTGAACACCTGCCCCGTTGCTCCCGAGAGCCCCACGGCGAGCCTCCACAGGTGTGCGCACCTACACCCACACCATGCCAACTAAGAGAGGAGCTGGCTGCATGTGAGAAAACCTAAAATGACAGTCCCCAAGTAAGGAATCCTAGAGGCCAGCAGCCTGCCCGGTACTGCGGTCCCACTGTGCTCCCAGAGGCCAGGCTCCTCTCAGTGATTCGCTCCACCACCTTGGGGAACGTCACCTCATGGTCAAGAATGGCAGTTGGAACTCCAGCCATCACAACCACATTCCAGACAGTTGCAAGGAGAATGGGGGAGGAAAGCAAAAGGGGCTTTCCCAGCTGTCTGCCTGCCTTTGGGTAACTTTCCTGAACCCCCTCCCGACACTCGCCACCCATCGCATCCCTACTTATGGCCCCCACCTGGACACAACCAGGGTTCCCGCGAGATGCTTGGTGGGCATCAGACTCGGCTGGCTGCCCTCCCAGCCCTGGCGAAGCCTCCAGGCAGGCACCACTCACTCACCATGAGGATGCGCCGGTAGCTGTCCCGGTCGATGCCCCAGAGCTTGAGGTCCGTCTTGGCCTTCACAGTCGCCGCCCTGGGGGTGCCGTAGATGAGGGCCAGCTCCCCGAAGCTGCCGCCTTCACTGATGCTGGTCACCCACTCTCCGTTCACATACACCTTGGGGGAACAGGGGGACAGTGTCATGGGGGCTGGGGCCACCCACCCTCTGTCCACATACACCTCCGGGTGACAGAGGGACAGAGTCACGGGGTCTGGGGCCACCCACCCTCCGTCCACATACACCTTTGGGGGACAGAGGGACAGCGTCACGGGGGCCTGGGGTTATACTGCTGCTTCCTGCGCAGGGAGCCCTCCGTTCCATCCCCCAGGAAGGCACAAGGCTGCTGCAGCCCCCAGATCCCTTGCAGGCGGGCAGAACTCGGCACTGCCCTGCCCAGGCCCAGGATCGGCCAAGGCTCCTGCCTCACGCCCAGCCCTACCCAGAGCCGAGGCTGGACGGGCACAAAGGCGGAGGCCCTCAGCGGTCAGTGCAGACGAGACTGGCCAGGCCCCAGCTGGACGCACTGCTGCGGCTCCCGGTCCGCAGGAGAGCGAGTCCCACCACCTCCCAGGTCGGCCTGCGACTCAGCTCCTCACAGACTAGAGGTGGGCTGTGCACCTGGGCCTCGGGCTCCCTGACTGCACACCAGCGAGTCACCCCTGCCATGGCGCTCTCGCCCCACCCGTGCGGGCCCCTCCACTTCGTTCACAGACAGCCCTCCCTGCCGTTCCTGCTGCCTGAGGCTCCAGGGAGCAGCCCGGCCCCTGGCCCACCTCCACCGGCAGGCCCCACGGCCAGGAAGAAGCCAGGCTCCCCGGGCCTCCCCAGGGCCTCCGCTCCCCGCGGGCAGCACCCAAGTGCCCGGGCCTGCGGTCAATGGGGAGCGGAGGCTGGCGCCGAGGGCCGAGCCCAGAAGGCGGACAAGATTCCCTTTCAGCCTGGGAGGGCGGCGCCCGCCGCACAGTGTCCCTACTATCCAGGGACCGCACGTCCGCATCCTGCAAGAATGGCCCGGATTGTTTATTATACAGATTCGCTTACTATAAATTAACACAACCACTGTTCATTCCCTCGATGTCAATGAGCTTAAAGAATGGTTCCCATTGGCAAAAAGCATGCATGTCGGGAAAGAATGGATTGCGATGAATCATGGAAGCAATTCTTATGGAATCAATGACTCATTATCCTGATAATAACTGAGGCACAGAATTGTCAGCCTGCGGGGCACCACGCAGGTGATAACGGAGTCCGGTGTGAGCAAGCCTGGGGAGCAGTGGCCGGCCTGCCCACAAGGTGTCAGGGGAATGGAGATGACAGTTTACAGAGCGACCCGGGGCCTGCGCCTCTGTCCCCGCGAGCCCCTGCCCGCCCAGTGAGCCTGCACGACGCCCCTGCCGGGTGTCGGGGAGAAGAGACGCCAGCTTCCACTCAGCAAGGCCCTCGAGGAATCAGGGCGACGCCCATCCTTCCCACGAGGCAGGGAGTGTGTCCGCCCGGCTGTGCCCCGAGATGCTCCCCCCAACAGAGAGCACCCCCAGAGCCGCCACCTGTGGTTTTCTCAAAGGGGACCAGAGTCTGTGGAGGGGCAGTCACGGTGACCCAGGCTCAGCCGGGCTGGCACCAGCTCCCCTCGCAGCTGGTCCTCCGTTCACAGGGCTTGTATGTTTGTAAAATCCTCTCTGCGTGGATACAACTCTCAAACCTTAACCTGTACGACCCTAAGCGTGCAGCGCAGTGAGTCTCCCCACCACTCAGGTCAGGGCGCGGGACGTTTCCAGGTGCCAGGAACTCCCGGCGCCCCTCGAGGGCTCAGGTGCCTTCAGATGACCGCGGTGCGGCTGAAAGGAACCCCAGCACGTCCTTCTGTGCCAGGCGAGTCTGAGCGCTGGGTCCAGTCCGTCCGTTCTCACTGCCGCACCGCTACTCCCCAGGCTGTGGGTGACGGACGCCGTCTAGTTTCAGCTCTGAATCCGAAGGGGGCCTCGAACCTTCTCGCGTGTGACTAAACGCCCTCACTCTCGTGGGTGATGCAGGGGGTGGGGGTGGCACTGGTGGCGTCACGGGGGTATCCGCGCGATCTGCTGAACGCCATCTCCCCAGGCTGCACCAGCCGGCCCTCCCCTGGCGCCCGCGCCTGCTCCCTCGGTGCGGGGACACCACAGTGACGTGGGCTCAGAGGACCACGGATCTCGGGTTGGGAGCCTCGCCGGACATACGGAGCCTGGGGAGGGTGTGCAGCCTCCTGGCTCCCACCTCAGGGGGAGAAGGAACCACCTCCTCGGATGGCTGCCGGGGGGCAGGCCACCCCCACCACCCGCCAAATAGCACAGGGTCCCCCAGGGAGCAGGGTAGGTGGCTTAGGAGAGGCACCAGCAGCGGCGGCACCTCCACTTCCGCAGGGCACACAGGACCAAGGGCACCTGGGCCGGAGCGCGTCACCAGGGGGCCATGAGGACCCTTCCTCACCGAGGTCCCGACAGCGTCCTCAGAGGCGTCAGAGAAGAGCATTGTGCAGAGCCGAGGCCGGGCAGGGCCGCCCCTCGGAGCACAAAGGGCCATCCTTCTCGGACACTGGCCTCTGTCACCACGGCTGCACAGTGCCCGGCCCCACCCCAGCTGGCACGCAAAGGGGCTACTTCGTGCTTTGTTTCATTTTTGTTTTTCCTTCTTTTAAAGAGAAGTGGTGGGAGGCCCTACTGGGCTATGTCTGTGCTCCCGCCGCTGCCTCGGCTTCTCCGGCTGAGCCCAGAGCTCCCGCCCCGCTGATCTTCGTTCATTCGCTCACTCGCTGTCACCCCCGTGTCACCCCCAGCAACCTGGGTGTCCGGCATGCTCTACCTGCTGGGTTCAGCGGTTTGGAGCGTGTGGATTCCTGTTCACCGAGACTTACCGGCCGACCGGTCGGTGCTCACCACACTAGCGTTATGTCATGGAAACAAGCGCAGGCCCAGAAGAGAAGGGAAGGCGGAGCCATAGTCCAGACCGTGCAGAGAGGGCTTCTGAAGAGGTGACTTCGAGCCCAGCCTGAGGGGCCCCCTGAAAAGACCAGGGGGAAGAGATCTGAGGCGGGGGAACAGGACGAGCCAAGGCCCTGAGGCAGGACTGAACTCGGAGGGCACTGGATGCAGCAAGACCACACAGGGAGATGTTCGTCTCAGGACCAGAAGGTTCCAGCACGGCTGAGGCCAGGTTCACATCTGGGAGGCTCCCCCTGCTGCAGCTGGAGCCCAGCTCAGGGCGGCGGGAGGGGAGCAGGGAGGAGCGAGGGGCGTCCCAGAAACACAGCCTTCGACCACGTTACTCAACAGGTGGTGTGCGGACCAGGTGCACAGCACCACCTGGGAACCTGCGGAAACCCAGGTGCACGCCCCCCTCCCCACCCAACCCCCGACAACGACCGACTGAATCAGACCCCCAGGGGTGCAGCCCAGAGGCCAGGACCTCAGCAGGTGATGCTGACGCCTGCCCACGACGGACCAGCTCTGATTCGACTTTGGACGGAGGTGGAGACGGTGATTGATTGGGTCGAAAGCACAAGAATCTGCTTAGTGAGACCCCAGAAGCAGCATCACAGGTAGCACTGCGTTCCCATCAAGGGGGACTTGAGATGGGGACCTCGGCCCCGCCAAAGCAGACGAGCAGCTGGGAACGCCAGGGGGGCCGCCTCCCCGCCTGCCCCCAAACCCGGGACACTTCGGTTCAACACTCGACTCCACAGAAAACAGAAATTCAATTGAAATAACTGTTGGGTGAGTGGAGACAGAATCACTCACTGAGTTATCCACTACACTGGATGGGGGGGTCCTGCGGCCTCAGCCCCCCTGCCCCCCGCAGCCACTTCCCACGCAACCCGGAGCCGCCCGGGCAAGGAAGCGAGTAGGGCGTGCCAGCCGCTGTTGTTTTTGGTTTCACAGATGGTGAGAAAAAGCTAATGGCCCAGCTCCCAGGCTCCGGCCACAAAGAGACGGGGCGTCCAAGCAGGTGAGTCTGTGCAGGTGAGTCCAGGTATGTCGGCTGCGCTTCTCAGGTAAACCCGGTTCCGAGCCTCAACCCTCTTTAGCCCAAAACACCTGGGGAAAGTCGACTGTCTGGTTTTGCTTGAGAGGCAACTCCTCCCAGAGACTCCCTCCCAGCTCCCTGTCTGTGGTGCCCGGGTCACGTGGACCAGCCCCACGGGGTCAGCAGCCACTCCTCAGGGGTGGCCAGCCGCCAGCCAGGTTCCCTCCTCGGAACCCGCCACACCTGGGCCTCCTCCCGCCCTCCCCTCACAGACATCACGCTCTCCGAGGTCCCACAAGGCAGGGTCCCATCAGGATCCCAATCCACGTCTGAAGCGCCACTTACTTCCGGGGTGACCACGTGCCCCGTCAAGGGCCCGCTGTGGGGTGTGCACGAGGACCGGTCCCCTCCCCGAGCTGTCATCACATTACCACCACCACACAGGGGGCTCTGGGTCACCTGTCCGTGATTCCAGAGCAGGCTCTGGCCACAGTAGGGCCACCAGGACCTCTGCAGGGAACCAAGAGGGGTGCTGGGCCCCCAGACACACCCTGTGGGTGAGATGCTGCAGGAAAGCTTCACAGCCGGCTCGGGGCCATGGCCACCCAGCGCCCAGGAAGTGGCCGGTCAGCAGAGAGAGCCTGAGAGGACGCCCAGGTCCCTGCACAGCCCGTCGTCCACAGCAGCACGGCTCAGGGTGGCAGCCACAAAGGCGGGCACGACAGGTAAACGGATAAACAAGACGTGGGCCATCCATGCAGTGGAATGTGACTCAGCCTTAAAAAGGGAGGAAACTCTGACACTTGCTACAACATGGATGAACCCTGAGGACGTGATGGTCAGTGAGATGAGCCAGATCCAGGAGGACAGATCCTGTGTGGTTCCACTTCTGAGGTCCCTGGAGGCGTCAGGGTCACAGAGACGGCAGGAGAGGGTGGGGGCCCGGGGCTGGGGGTTAACGTTTCATGGGGACAGAGTCTCAGTTTGGGAAGATGAGAAAGTTCTGGAGACGGACGGTGGTGACGCCACACAACAGTGTGAAAACAGACACTGAAAACAGTTAAGACGGCAACTGTTACGTTATGCGTACTTTACCAAGTAAAAAAGAAACACAGGCCACCAGGCAAGCAGACTGGTGGGCCGTGACCCGTGGAGCCGGACGGCCCGGCGTGTCCTGTCCCGGGAGGCCCCTCCCACCTCTGGAGACGTCTCCTCACAGACGTCTCGTGAAACAGGGGGAGGCCTGGGCGGGGGGGGGGTGGGTGGGTGGGCTGGAGCCTGGGGTGGGGTAGACCCCCCCCCCAGGAGGCCCTGAAGCACCAAAGGCCTGGAAGCATCGGGGAGGAACCGTGCTCCTGAGCCTGTAAGGTCAGCCGAGGAGTGTCCTTTCAAGTGGAAATGCTACGTTCCACGAATAAAACAAATTGGGAGATATTTTCATGCTTAGGAAGATGGATTATAGCTCTCAGTGACACACACACTGCAGCCAGCACTCTCCATGTCTCTCTGGAAAACCGTAATTTAAACCAAGCTGGTGTTTCTGGCATCCGGTCACCTGGCCGTCACCCCCCCCCGGGCGCCGTTGGTCAGAGGGCAGAAGGGGGGCTCTGGATTACCACCCCCAAACCATGCCCGTTTAAAGGCCAGGATGGGGCCTCCGAGGTGAGCCCACGTGCTGGGGGCTTCAGGGCAACAATGTGACGGACACAGTCTCCACTCCCGCCGCCCTCACAGGATGGGCCTCACTCAAGCCTTAAAAGCCACCCTCGGAACCCTCACAAGCGGCCAGTCCCTGGTCAGGGTCCCTCCCCTGCTCCCCAGAAAGGAGCAAACAAAACACGGCCCCAGGCCTGGGAGAAGCTGCAGCTTCGTGCCCAGAGCGGTGCTAACAGTCATTATTAGAATGCGTGCTGGCAGTCAGCAGCCCACTTTCTCACCCCAGGTTCCTGACTGAGCATCTTTTGATTCCTTTAAACGTGGCCTCACCCACAAGGCTCAGCCCCTGCATGTTTATCGTGCGCTCACGCCCACATCACAGGAGCTCCCTCTGCAGTCTCCCTCGCCCCGCCCGGCCCTCCCACGCCCACCAGCAGCTGGAAACTCTGATGAGACTGACGGAGGGGCGGCCCCCAAGTCACCGCCTTGTCCCATCCGGGCTGACTGTCCCGAATTGGAGAGTCCACCAGAAAGTGGCATCCACCCACAGTGCCCAGGCATCCGGGCTCAGGCATCTCACAGCTGCCTTCGTACCTGAGCCGCTGCGGGGAGGGCTGGACCTGCCTGTAACCCCAGTTACAGCAAGTGACCCCACCTCCCTGTCACACGGTCGCCTCCCCATGTCCCCCGCCTGGAGAGACCTGGCTCGGTGACTGACATCCCTGGGGGCCGGGAGGGGTCCTGCCCAGACAAGTGGGCCAAGCCAGCCCCTCCCCTCACTCACAGATGGAGGTGCGGGCCAGCAGGTGAGAGCACCTGGCACTCTACAGTTTGCTGGGACGGGGGTCCTGAGTCCAGATGGGGCGAGTGGACAAGGACACCCAGGGCTGAGCGGTTGGGGCCAAGGGGCCTGTCTCGGGGGACAGCCCCCGCTCCACCCCCCGGGCCCACCACCCATCAGGTAGGGCTCCCACCAGCGCTCAGCCCTGTGGCCGGTTCCAGCATCTCCGCTCAGGTAGTGGTGGGTCCAGTGGGCGCCCGCCTCTCACACCCTCCTGTGTGCTCACACCTGCAGAGGGGAGGTGGCCGCCAGCACCTGGGGCCATTCCTCCCTGCAAGGGAGGGACCATCTTCACTGTGCACGGGGTCTACCGAGGAGGGTGGTGGCAGGTGGATTAATGGGGACAGAGGGCAGGGCAGACGTACTGCGGGCACCCACAGGGCCTCCACCCGACCCCGCGTGTGGAGTAACACAGAGATGCTGCCACTCCGGGTAGGAGGGCCCAGGCCCAGGCAGCAGCCAGGTAACCTCAAGGCTTGGGCCTCGCATCTGCGTGGAGCACACCAGCCAGGGAGGCGCATCTCACGGGACCCCGACGGTGGGCCCTCGAGGCTCCTCGAAAGACAAGGACAGGGCTCTGGGTCCAAGGTCAGCTGCCCCTGCATCTGCTCGCTGGGGAGAACCCAGCCTCTGACGTGCCAACCCCAGGGTCATTTCAACTCTCACTTAGCCACATGCTCTGATGACATGAGTCGTCACTTTGGCAACATCTTCGGGATTGAACTAGAGGAGTCATGTGACTCCAAGGAAAGCAGAAGACGGAGGACATTCCGGGGGCTGGAAAGCAGGACCCAATCTTTGTGGGACCCTGTGCACAAGGGAGAGTCCCGATCTCGGTCGTCAGCCCAGTGGCTCTGCCTGGGTGGGGTCTCAAAGGATGCAGAGAAGTTTGCAAGTCAGAGCAGGAATAAGAACAGAGGGAAAGGACGGGTAGAGGCTCAGAGGCAAGATGCACACTGGGAATGTCCTTCCAGGGTGTCTCCCCGACGACTATGAACCCCAAGGGCAGGGGCCGCGTCCCCAAAGGTGTATCCTCAGGGCTTTGTAAGTGTCCAGCACACGAGTGCTCAATCGACATTTGAGCAAGAAAACAAGAAAGGGGGGACTTCCCTGGTGGCGCAGATGGTTGAGAATCCGCCTGCCAACGCAGGGCACACGGGTTCAAGCCCTGATCCGGGAAGATCCCACATGCCGCGGAGCAACTAAGCCCGTGCGCCACAACTACTGAGCCTGCGCTCTAGAGCCCACGAGCCACAACTACTGAGCCTGCACTCTAGAGCCCGCAAGCCATAACTACTGAGCCCACGTGCCACAACTACTGAAGCCCGTGCTCCGCAACAAGAGAAGCCACCGCAATGAGAAACCCACGCACCACAACGAAGAGCAGCCCCTGCTCGCCACAACTAGAGAAAGCCTGCGCACAGCAATGAAGACGCAACGCAGCCAAAACTAAGTAAATAAATTTATTAAAAAAGGAAATAAAACAAGAAAGGGACGGAGGATGGGGGACAGGATGGAGAGTGGTGACAGCAGAGGGACCGAGGTGCAGAAGAAGCCCACACAGGGGTCAGGGCCCGAGGAAGGACCCGGACCTGAGCCTGGAGCCAGCCGACCCCTCAGCCACTCTGAAGGGGGCAGCTCTGGAGACACCGGGACGCGGCAGCCTCGTCGTCTCCTCTGCTTCCTGGGCTGGTGTTGTTTTAACCCAACGCAAAGCCCGCAGGAGGCGGCTCTGCTGGCAGCCTGAGCCCGGGTTGGAGCCGCAGCCCGCGCTCACCCTCCATCTGCCACCCGCTCTGCGGCCGTGGCCACCCCGGGCCCGCGGCTCCTGCCTCAGTTTCCGCCTGTGGTGTAAGACAGAACAGCCCTCGCCCCCAGAGGCCTGATCCAGGCCCCCTCGCTCAGGACGGGCAGAAACTCTGACTCCGTGTGCCGCTCGCCCTGAGGTCCTCGTGGTGAGTCACTTCCTGTGCCACCAGCTCCGGAAGCCGAGGGCCGCCCGCCGGTTCCCAGAACACGCGACCACATGGACGCAGACGTACTGCTGGCGGAACAAGTGAGCAAATGCCCCCCCAGCCCCTGCACAATGGCGTGGCAGTTCCAGAAGCCGAGCCCTGAGAACCGGGCTGGGTCAGTGCACCGGGGCGGCACTGCCAGACAGCAGCGGGAACCCCACCGCATGGGGGCTCGGATTGTGGGGGTGGCGTGTGGAGACCGCCAGTGGCCCATCCCTGTCCCGTCCCCAGCACTTGCATCCTGGGCCCGGAGCTGGCTCGGGGGCTCCTTGGATGTGCCCCGATAGTGCCGGGACTGTGGAGTCCAGAACCCCAGGACAGGCTCAGTCCCGAGCCTGGGGCGTGGGGGCCAGTCTGCCGCGGGGGCCTGCCTTAACCAGACGCTCCTGGGAACAGGTGCACAAGCTGGACCGAATCAGGGCCACAGAGGAAACCTTGGGGGTAGATGCACTGCTAACGCCCAGCCGAGAGGATGACACTCATGGAGGCCGAAGGAGGAGGGGGAGGGGGTGGGGGGGATGTTGGGGCAGAGGGCAGCACAGGCCCAGCCCCGCATTTGGAGAAGCCCACGCGGGGGCCCCAGGCAAGGACACCGCCATCCAAGCAGGGTGGGCTCAGCCTGCGGGGGCAGGCGACTGAAGGAGGTGCACCTCCCTCCAAGTCGGAGCCTGGGTCCCTCACTCCTGAAGGCAGGAAGTAGGGGGAGGAAGCTGAACGAAATCAGGGAGCATCACATCCCTGGGACGGACGGAGCCTGGTTCCATCGTAAAGCCAGAGCCACAGGGCCTGTAGACATTTAAAAAGCGTTAGCACCCAGCATGGCTGAGTGAGCCTGCTGGGCCGTGGGCTCCTGGCTGGGGCAGGGCTGGTCAATCGGGGCCCCGGGACCGCGGTCGGCTTGTGCAGGAAGCAGACGGCAGCTGCCCTTCTTATTTCACTCTGTGCTCAGATATGCTTACAGTATCTTTTAAGTGAACTCTATCACTTCTGGATTGAAAAACCGGAAACACATCACTCAGAAAGACGTCTTCTAGCCCTGAGCTTGTGCGCAGAGACAGGAGTTATTTTCCAAAAACAGTTCAAGATACTTACGTCCACTTCCCCTTGGTCGATTACGTAGAAGTTATCCCCTTCGTCCCCTACAAGAAAAGGGAAACAGGACACGTGATGCAAGAATGCGAAGTTTTGTTTTTCTTGTAATAAACCACCTTTCGGCATTGCTTCATAGACCTCTGCTAAGCAGTACCAGGTCTCATCAATTTTAAAAAATCTTTAAATAAAAGCTGTATGTATGGAAGGTGCAGAACACGATGGCCTATTTCACACACGTAGGGAAACGGTTACTGCAGTCAGGCCGACAGGCATGTCCTCTCCTGACACCACCATCTGAAATCCACTCCCAGCATGTTGCCAGGACTCAGCACAGCTCCACCATGTTTTTAATAACAAGGAGGTTATCGAAACATATTAACACATGTTAACTTGTTAAGTGGACTGTTCTCAAGTGTCATTAGTGGCTTTTCTCAAGACAATGAGAGTTTTGTATAATGTACATTCTTTTTAATGAATTTATTTATTTATTTGTTTTTAGTTTTGGCTGTGTTGGGTCTTCGTTGCTGTGTATGGGCTTTCTCTAGTTGAGACAAGCAGGGGCTACTCTTCGTTTTGGTGCACGGGCTTCTCATTGTCATGGCTTCACTTGTTGCAGAGCACGGGCTCTAGGGCGCAGGCTCAGTAGTTGTGGCTCGTGGGCTCTAGAGCGCAGGCTCAGTAGTTGTGGTGCACGGACTCAGTAGTTGTGGCTCGTGGGCTCTAGAGCGCAGGCTCAGTAGTCGTGGCACACAGGCTTAGTTGCTCCGCGGCACGTGGGATCTTCCCGGACCAGGGCTCAAACCCGTGTCCGCTGCATCGGCAGGCGGATTCTTAACCACTGCGCCACCAGGGAAGCCCTAAATACGCTTTTTAAGTGAACAACCCATTCTTCCCAGAGGGCTCTGGCCCCGGGGAGGAGCAGAAAGGGGCGTACCTTGCTGTATGACGGTCTCCCCAGCGATGTGCATGACGGGGAACATGGCGTCGAATATGTCGCTGGAAAAGAAAGCACAGCATGGGGGTGCTGCAGGGGCACCAGGCGACCTGCCCCTCACGGGGCTTCCCACGGCTCCTGCCCAGGGGAGATGATGACCCCTGGGACCCGCTGTCCCTTGGTCATGACCTCCTGATCTGCACGTTTCGGGGTTTCACAAAAATGGGATCACACTCAACAGACTCCACTTACAAAACGTAAAACAGATCGTGACTGTTTCCACTGGGACACGGCAACCAGTCCTGACCTGTTTTCTGCTTCTTCCCAGGTGAACACTTTGCATCTGAGGGTGCTGAGACACCAGATGCAGAAATGGGAAGAAACCAGGCTCTGTAACTGCTCACTCGAGGGGCACAGAGGCCGACGAGGCTGGCTCGGGCTGTGCCCGCCAGGCAGCCCGGCCGTTCCATCGCCCGAGTTTAGTGTGAGACAGACCCACAGGCAGGATGGGAGGCGCGGGCTGTGGGCCAGGTGGGGACGCCCATCACCCAGGGCATGTGTGCATGTTGGTCCAGGACCCTTTATATCCTCAGGATGGCAACCAGATGCAGAGTCAGAGGTCGGGGTCTGGATCCCAAAGTGCAATGACCACGCTCAGGGATGTGACCCACCCCCAGGCACACGTTTCCCCAAAAGAGAAGCATGAAGCTGGGGCCCCTCAGGCAGGAAACGCACCCAGGCAGTCAGGACGCCTGCTTGCTGCCCGCCTGCCTGTTTAAAAAGGGGATTTTTGGAAACCGGTCAGTGCAGGAGCCTCAGAGGAGCCCCAGGTGCCGGGCCCCGGGGAGGCAAAAGCAGGACCAGAGATCCACACAGCCCTGTGCTCACCCGCTCCCAGGGCCCAGAAGACAGGAGTAAGTCTTCAGGCAGGTCCTTCCCCTCTATTTAAACATCTCTTTCTCCCTCTGGAGGAGGAGGAGGGCAGCACCCCAGGGGTCTGGCAGGTGACCGGAGGCTGCGGGGAGGCGGGGGGAGAGGGTGCAGGTGCCCGTCAGGTCAGAGCTCAGCTCTCAGGCCTGGTCCACGTGGACGCCGTCCTTCCGTGCATGGCTAAGTCACGCTTCCACCTCCAGGCACACCTGAGCCCCGCCTGCTGCCCCGATCCCTTGGTCTCCTGATCAGGAGGAAAAACGAGCCGCTGTCTGTCCTGAGATGCGTGGCCTGGGCCCAAGGCCTCTGTTTGAGCAGCACCCTCCCTCGTCTTGCTACAAGGGCCGGGGTCCTCAGACAGGGGAACCTCAGCCGCCATCAGGCAGCCCCTCTGCTGCCTTGGCCTCCCGAAGATGGGGATCCACTCCCAAGCCTAGAACTTTCCCCTTCACACCAGGGTGTGGCCTCCGATCGTCCACGTGGAACTGACGTTTTCAAATTCACATTCAAGATGAGGTCTGACCCTTGAGGTCAAAACACCACAGACTGAAGGGAAATGCAAATCAAAATCACGATGAGATAACACCTCACACCTGTCAGAATGGCCATCAGCAAAAAGAACACAAATAACAAATGTTGGGAAGGATGTGGAGAAAAGGGAATCCTCCTGCACTGTTGGTGGGAATGTAAACTGGTACAGCCACTGTGGAGGACAGTATGGAAGTTCCTGAAAAAAACTAAAAATAGAGTTGCCATATGATCCAGAAATTCGACTCCTGAGTATACACCTGAAAAAAATGAAAACACTAATTCGAAAAGATACGTGCACCCCAATGTTCATAGCAGCACTGTTTACAACAGCAAAGACACGGAAACAACCTAAGTGCCCATCAACAGATGAATGGATAAAGAAGATGTGGCACATATATACAATGGAATATTACTCAGCCATAAAAAAGAATGAAAGAATGCCATTTGCAGCAACACGGATGTAGTTGGAGGATATTATGCTAAGTGAAATAAGTCAGACAGACAAATACTATATGATCTCACTTATATATGAAATCTTAAAAATACAACAAACGAGTGAATATAACAAAAAAGCAGCTGACTCACAGATGTAGAGAACAAACTAGTGGTCACCAGTGGGGAGGGGGGAGGGGCAAGACAGGGTGGGGGAGTAAGAGGTACAAACTACTGTGTATAAAATAAATAAGCTACAGGGATGTATTGAACTATACAGGGAATACAGCCAGTGTTTTGTAGTAACTATAAATGGAATATAACAATTAAAAATTATGAATCATTATCTCATACACCTGAAACATGTAATATTGTTAATCAACAACACCTCAGTAAAAAAAAAGAAAAACCCACTGATGAATCCCAACTTGATATATTTCTGAAAAAATCATGCAAACAGAGCTGTTCCATTCTGGGCTTGCTATTTTCAGCCCATAAGTAGTTTAAATGTTCATCACAGCTAATTCCAACAACACAGACATTTTGGTTTTTGTTTATTTTAAATCCAAACCCCACTGCCCAAGTGCCATTTTAAAATACGGCTAATAAAAAGAAACGAAATTGAGTTATTTGCAGTGAGGTGGATGGACCTAGTCTGCCATACAGATACCGTATGCTAACCCACATATGTGGAATCTAAAAAAAAAAGGTTCTAATGAACCTTGGGGCAGGACAGGAATAAAGATGCAGACGTAGAGAATGGACTTGAGGACACGGGGAAGGGGAAGGGTGAGCTGGGACAAAGTGAGAGAGTGGCATGGACATCTATACACTACCAAACGTAAAATAGATAGCTAGTGGGAAGCAGCCGCACAGCACAGGGAGATCAGCCCGGTGCTTTGTTATCACCTAGAGAGGTGGGAAGGAGACACAAGAGGGAGGAGATGTGGGGATGTGTATACGTATAGCTGATTCACTTTGCTATACAGCAGAAACACACCACTGTAAAGCAGTTCTACTCCAATAAAGATGTTAAAAAAATAAAATAAAATAAAGCTAATTCTTGACTTGCAAGTAAATGTTTAGAACACGTCTTGCTGGTAAGTTACTTATTTTGACCTTGGAAACAAGACCTTCGAAGCTACAGTCAAGCCAGCAGCCAAGGCCACCGAAGCCTTCACTTCACGCTGACCTTAGCTAAGCAGGAAAGTGCCTCTGAAAACAATTCTAAGGCAAGAAGGGAAGCCACCAGCCGCGGGCGGGGTGTGGGGGGGGTGCCTCCCTCGACCCTGAGATGCATCCGAGCCCTGGGGGTGGGCGCTGGGCATGCCTGGTTCCCAGCTCCTGGTGGCATCCACCCCCCCCCCGGGAGGGCCACGTGGCCCCCAACACCTTCCGGGGTGTGATCGGTTCTGGGTGTCACCTGCTGTCCCCACCCTAGCAGAAGCCAGACCCTGGCCCTGAGGCCTCGGGGGTGTGAACACATTGCCATGGAAACCGGGCCTTCTCCCACAGGCCATCTCTTCAGAATGAGGGTGAAGAATGTTCTTTGATGGTCGAAGAACACCCACTCCTGGGGTGAAATACCAGCCAACTCCTTCCGGCTTCCGTGATCTGACCTCAAACCTGCTCTCAGGGCGGGTGGCCTCCCAGATTAGACTGCGTGGGGCTGGGAACCAGGGGACGGTGTGGGATGGGCAGCCTTGTGTGGCCCCAAAGCCCACGGCCCAGCAGACTGGCCTTGCAGTGGCTCAGACCAGCCCAGGCTGTGCCGATGTCCCACCGCACTCACCAGCCATACCCCTCTCCCCTGCAGGAGGCAGGTGCCCCAGGGGTCCCAGGGTCTTGGGGTAAAGGCCCTGGAAGCTTGTCCATGGGGGTGTGTCTTACAAAATGCCACTGTGCCCCCAAGCGACCAAGAAGATCGCCCGGGAAGGACTCACTCACCAAAGTGCTGCGAAGCCCTGGCGGCCCACCCTCCACGCTGAGCCTCAGATACCGACTCTGCAGCTCACGGGGCCGCCGCAGACCCTTCCAGCACATAGCATGGGCAGGCCTGTCCACGGTCACTTGGCAGGGCCGCACGGACGTAGACCCCAGTTCTGGGACCAGCCCGGCGCTCAGCCGGCCAGAGAGCACCAGCCTCCTTCTGGACGACAGGGCTGGTGGGAGAGACCAGGCGGCCCGCTGTGCTCCGGGTTCTAGGGAAGCAGAGCCCTTCCCACTCTCCCCGTCCTCCTCCTGGGACACCCCACCTCCGCCCCCCTCTCTAACAGTGGGCACATGTCAGGGGGACAGACCTGGACCTCTCCCTCATCCCCCATCAGCCTCCGGCTCGGCCACCCACTCAGCAGCAGACCCCAATGTTCCCGATGGAACCACAAACTGCATCTGGCCACGCCAGCACTTAGTGGGACCTACTAGCATCTTAAACCTCAGATGCAGATTTGTGCCCTGAGCTCGTGACACTGGTCATCTGCTCTTGTTGACAATTTCTCCCCCTTCTACCCGCTTCCCCCGTGCCCCTCGCAATGGTGCTTGTTCTGAAATTTGAGGGATTTCCTTTTCATTGTATGCTTTCTCTCACAACATGGAATCTTGAGCTATATGCATGTACTTTAAATTTACCCCCAAACGGCATCGTGCTACAGATCCCACCCTGTTTCTTCCCTTTTTTCAGGAGCACATCTCGGCTTTACTCAGACTGCCTTCTCGCTGTGCCCTCATGTGGCAAAGAGTGAGCATGCGAGGCTCTCTGATGTCTTCTTATAAGGGCACTAATCCCACCATTCGGCGCCCAACCTCCTGACCTCACCTAAACCCAATCACCTCCCAAAGGCCTGCCTCCAAATGCCATCACATTGGGGCTTAGGGCTCCAATAAGTAAATCTGGGGGACACGGTTCAGTCCACAGCAATTACCTTCTGCCAAATAGTTTTTGGATTCATATTTAGGCCTTTTGTCCGTGAGGAAGGGGATCTGGTTTGTTTTTCCCCAGACGGTTAGCCAGTTTTCCCAACAACACCCACGAATGGCTCCATCCTGGTATTACACTCACACAGCACATACTCTATGAGTCTGTTATGGGCTGATTTGTGTGTCCCTCCAAATTCGTATGAAATTCATACAATATGCTGAGCAGCTTTCTCTTGTTTCTTATTTTCTGGAGCAACTCGTAAAAGGATGGACAGTTTGTTGACATCTGACAGAATTCACCCATAAAACCTTTGGGACCTGGGTCTCTTTGGAAGGGAAGGTCTTCGGTCACCACTGAATTTTCTTTAGTGCTTTACTGATTCTTCATGGGCCAATTTTGGCCCCATTTTCAAAGTTAGCCCCAACATTTAAAAATTGAGAGAGTAATAAATATCCAAATTTTTGGCTTTTCTTTGGGAAAAAAAATGGAAGATCTGGCAACGTGGGGCCTTTGCTCTCATGAAGCAAGAACTCAGCCCCCTTCCCACCCTGGTGGGAGCACATGCTCTGTCTGCCACAATCCCTGCATCACCTGACCCCTGACCCCCAGCCTCCGTTTACAGCCCCTGCCTAAGCGGCTCACTGTCCAGTGGGGGGACAGATGTACACGTGGGCCTTCATCACAAGGGGTGTGGTCATCCCTGTGACAAACGCTCCCTTGATGGCAAGCCAGAGACCTGGTGCCACCCCAAAAGTTGCCTGGAGGGGCCCAGGGGCTGAGTCGCCCAGGAGTTAACCCACGTGTAGAATGGGCACAGCTCACAGCATGATGGGAGATTAACCAAGAGGACCCTGCTCCTGGAACCCTCCCGATCAGGAGCCACCATGATTATTTCTGCTGGCTCCAAACCCTGTGCACACAGCAGCTCCGAGCCCCATCTCCCAACCCTGGGAATGGCGCCAAAGGAGCGCTCAGCGCCCCTGAGCTCAGCCAGTCTCGTGATCCAGTCACGGCTCTTTTATTCCCTTTTATTGGCTGACATTTCTAATATACAGCCGAACTGCTGCTGCAGGTGGCCTGACAGGTAAACACCCCCTGCCCCAAGCCCTGCAGAGAAACCTGCAGAAGCAAACAGGTTGGACCAGTTCTCAGGGTGAGGCCACCCAAGTGCAGCAGGGGGCAGAGGACGGGAGAGAGGCGCCCACAGCCAATCAGAGCTGCGCCTGCCCCAAGCCCCTGCCCCCTTCCAAGGTGGGAGTGAGGATCCCTGCAGTCCAGCCGCACATAAAACCTGCGGCTGCCCCCGCCCTTCCCGACTCCAACAATCTGCCCCTCTGCATTATGTAAATATGGGAATGGGGGTAGAATTCTTGTGATTTTAAGCAAAAGCGCTGTGACAATGACCCCAGGAACACCTCCAGTCATAAGGAAAAAACTGCATTAGCATTTCCAATATTTCTGTGTCTTTATTTCTTTAAACGTTTTATTTTGAAAAACGTCAAACTTTCAGAAGCACGGGAGTGGGGGATGTCAGAGCCAGGATGCGTGTTTATGCCCCCGGCTGGTGATGTCGCGAGACCAGCTCATAACACAGTGCAGACGCTCCAGCAGCGGGTCTGCGCAGAATGCACGCGTGTGGTGACAAGGACCCGGAGGGAATAATGAGCGATGTGGACAACATTAATAAAAAGGCCCCACTGAATGCAGAGAACGTGTTCGAGTGCGTACAAGTGCGTTTTCTGACTTCAAAATGATGCCACCAAGGGAAAAAGTGCACCTGACATTGGAAACTGTTCTCAAAGCCCTACGCCCGCTGCCTTTGCCCTGGGAGAACTTCTTTCCTTTGCTGGCCTGGGCTCACGGTCAATGTTATTCACGTTCCAGGAACCAGCCTGGACCCGCAGGCAAAGCTCTGGTGCCTGAGCACCACGGGGACACCCTGTTTTCTGCTGCACGTCACAGCCCGGGTAACAGGGGGGCTTCCGTCTGCTGGGAGCCAGCGCCCCGACAGGGCGCCTGGCTTATGTTTAGGCTTTTCCACTGTTTGGGTGAAACTGACTGCAAGTTTCCAAATAGTTCTCTCTAAACAGCAATAACTCAAGCGTAGCTGTTCACTGCAGTGGACGTGGGGCGGCCCACTCCCTGCTGGGGCATTGAAAGCACAGTGTTTATAAATCCCAGGAGCCTCTGCCTCAGGCAGCCCGGAGCCACCTCTTCTGTGGCTGGTTCCTCAACCCCGATGCCTGGCCCTGGGGAAAAGCACACAAACGCCTGGGGTTCCATAGGGAGCACATCCATGGTCCCAGGTGTGCCAGCTGAGTGTCACACCTGAACAAATTAATACATGTGACTCACACAGCATCGGCCCTCAGACCACAACGGAGTTAAACTAGAAATCAATAACAGAAGCATAACTTAAAATCGCAAAGGATTTGGAGATTAAGCAACACACTTCTAAATAACACATGGGTGGAAGAAGAAGGCTCCAGAGAAATTGAAAATGTTTAACTAAATGAAAATGAGAACGCAACTTACCAAAATTTGTGGGATGCAGCAAAAGCAATGCTTAGAGGAAAACTTACAGCATTGAAAGCATACACTTGAAAAGGAGAAAGATCTAAAATCAATAACCTAAGGAAACTAGAAAAACAAAAGCAAATTAAACCTAAAGCAGGCAAAAGAAAAGAATAAAAATTAGAGAATTTAAAATAGGAAATTTAAATAAATAAAATAGGAAATTAACAGAGAAAAATCAATGAAACCAAAGCTGGTTCTTTGAAAAGATCAATAAAAACCTATAAACCCCTAGCTATGGTAACAAAAAAAGGGGAGGGGTGGGGTGGGGAGGAGAGATTGAGAGGGAGAGAGAGAATACACAAATAATGAGTGCCACAAACGAGAGAAAAGACATCACTGCAGATCCCATGGACATGGAAAGAATAAAGGGAGACCACGAACAACTCTGTACCCACAGATCTGCTAACTCAGGTGAAAGGGACCAGCTCTTTGAAAGACACAAACTGCCAAAACACACAAGAAGAAGCAGAAGATACAACCTATTAAAGAGACTGAATCAATAAACATTCAACTACCAAACAGAAAGCACAGGCCCAGACGGGTTCACTAGCGAATTCTACCAAACACTGAAGTGAGAAATCATACCAATTCTCTACAAGCTCTTCCAGAAGGATTTAGAAGCAGAGGGAACACTTTCTAACTCATTCTCTGAGGCCAGAATTACTCTAACACCAAAACCAGACCAAGATATTACAAGAAAGGAAAATTACACACCACTATCTCAACAAAATACAGGCAGATCAAATCCAACTCTGTATTAAAAGATTTATTAAAATAAATCTTTATTTATTTATTTATTTATTTATTAAATTTATCTTTATTTATTTATTTATTTATTTATTAAATTTATTTATTAAATTTATTTATTAAAATAAATCTTTATTAAAAGATTTATACACCACAAATAAGTGGAATTCATTCCAGGTATGCAAGGCTGGTTCAACATTCAAAAATTAATGATAATGCATCACATCGAAGGGCCAAAGAAGAAAAATCATATCAACAGATGCATAAGAAGCATCTGACAAAACTGAATACCCATTCATCAGAAAAATACGAATATGGAGAATTTCCTCAAGTTGATAAAGAGCTCTGGAAACCCTACAGTTAACATCATACCTAGTGGTGAAAAACTAAATGCTTTCCCCCTAAGATGGGGATTCAAGCCAAAAATATCCCCCTCACCACTCTTTTTCAACATCATACTGGAAAAGCCCTAGCTACTGCAATAAGACAAGAAAAGGAAATGAAAGGTATACAGACTGGAGGGAATTCCCTGGTGGGCCAGTGGTTAGGACTCCATGCTTCCACTGCCAGGGGCCCAGGTTTGATCCCTGGTTGGGGAACTAATATCCTGAAAGCCATGTGGTGTGGCCAAAAAATATATATATATACAGACTACAAAGGAAGAAATAAAACTTTCTGTTTGCAGATAACATGACTGTCTATGTAAAAAATCCTGAAGACTCAACAACAAAAGCAAAACCCATTGGAACTAATAAGTGATTACAGCAAGGCTGCAGGATACAAGGTTAACATGCAAAAGTCAATCACTCTCCAATATGTTAGCAATGAACAAGTGGAATTTAAAATTAAAAATACAATACCATTTACATTAGCACCCCCCAAAATAAAATACTTAGGTGTAAACCTAACAAAATATGCACAAGATCTGTATGAGGAAAACTACCAAACTGATGAACAAAATTTCCAAACTAGATAAATGCTGGGCCAGCCCGCTCTCCCCACCTCACCCTGTCACAGGGTAACAGCTGTGGTCAGAGCCAGAGTGAGAAAACCACTGCCCTCCCTCGACACCTTGCAAAGACCCTGCAGAAGGGGCCGATGCCTCTTGGTGGACAGCCATCAGCAGTGACATGGCTTCTGTGGGCCCCGGGCCGGCAGTCAGAGAAAACGGTTCTGACGGAAGGATGGGCTACAAAGGCTCCCAGGTAGGCCCTGCATCCCACGCTGTAACCGAGCTTGGGGCTGGAAACCTCATCACCACCTCTGCACCGATGGTTCAGAAACAGGGCCCGGGAGCTGAGGGGAAAAGCCCCCGCATGCAACACCGCCGGCCACAAAGCCTACCCTGCCATGTCGGGAATCACGACACTTGGGTTCTGGATCCTTCTTCAAGGATTTTATTCCTGGTGGAAGAGACGCAGCTGCCGGCCGTCCAGCGGGGCCACCCGGGAGGTGTCTGGGCAGCCAGGCCAGCTGCGGCTCCCAGGCTCGGGTAAGAGGAACAGCGCAGGAGGGAGCTGGGTCCTGAGACCCACAAGGTCTGGGTCAGCGTGGCCCCCCGGCTGGCTGGAGGGGAGCAAACATGTCCACTCTGCGGACCTAGACTCACTGGCTGTAAAACGGGGCGTCCTCGCCGACCAGCACAGGGGCTCCCAGAGCTCCCCATCCCCGCCCACCTCTCCCGCTGCACGGCCTGCGCGAACCTCCAGGAAGTCCTCAGCTCGTCCATCACCTCCAGTGAGGGTCCTTGGTCCCCAGGCTCGTCTGCACAGCAGGTGGTGCCCCGACCCGGCCCGGGCTGACCCCTAAGGGACCAGCGCTAGTCCTACATGGATGCCACATCTTGGGAACCCCAGGCCACTGTGCACTACAGGACGCCATCGTCACAGGGCGGGTGTGACCCCCATGTGAAAGCTGACAGCGTGGGAGCCCCCTTCCCCAATGCCTCCACCCCGTGCAGGCCACGCCCAAGGTCAGGAGTGGAAAACACGGGGTCCTGGAGGCCTTCCCAGCCTGGCTCCCTCCTCCCTTCTCATCACTTCCCAGGATAGGAAACGTTTTCCAGGATAAAAGGCTTCTAGCTTATTTTAAACCCAGTGGGCCCAAGGATCAATCACAAGGTCCAGGCAGCGGTGCGATCAGGGCTGCCAGACCCGCTGAGTACGTGGGCGGGAGATGCCACATCCCTGGAAACACCCACACCCAGGGCTCGGGGGGCTGGGGATGTGTGTTCTTTCCACGACTGCTAAACCAATCAGAGGCTGCTTCAAAGGGCTGGACGCAGGCCTGCAGAGGGGGCGGCGGACGCACCCACCAGGGCCAGAGACCTGGCCTAGGCTGGGAGGGGGAAGGGCACAAACAGGGTCCGGTCAGGTGAGGGGGATGCTGGCGATCACAGGTGAGTGGCTGAGAAGTGCCAGCAGCCTGCGGGGCTGGGGGTCTGGAGGGCTGAGAGGGAAGAAAACGCAGTTGGCCACGGCCCCAGAGGACGCCCGTGACAGCGCCACGTGCGACAGCCACAAACCAATGTGCCTGCCCGTCGCTGGGGTGCCCTCCGCACATGCCCCTGGGCCCAGCACAGTCACCAAAAGGTCAGGGAGGCTGTGTCACCAACGTGGACAGTCTCAAGGACAAGTGCAAAGTGAGCACCATGTGTGGGACAGAGCATGCAGGACACTACGGGAGCCCACGTGCCAGGACAGGACGGAGCCCCGGAGTGGCCTGCAAGTGGCAGCAGCCTTTGTACCACCCCGACCAGGCCAGCACGGACCCCACCACCTGTGACTTCATTAAAAACCATCATTCTATTTATTTATTTTTTAAAATAAATTTATTTACTTATCTTTGGCTGCGTTGGGTCTTCGTCGCTGCACACGGCCTTTCTCTAGCTGCTGTGAGCGGGGGCTACTCTTCATTGCGGTGCGTGGGCTTCTCATTGCGGTGGCTTCTCCTGCTGCGGAGCACGGGCTCTAGGCGCAAGGGCTTCAGTAGTTGTGGCTCGCAGGCTCAATAGTTGTGGCGCACGGGCTTAGTTGCTCCACAGCATGTGGGATCTTCCTGGACCAGGGCTCAAACTGGTGTCCCCTGCACTGGCAGGCGGATTCTTAACCAGTGCGCCACCAGGGAAGCCCCAAAACCATCATTTTAGACGTGCACGGAGCACCACGTCTGGAAAGCCCATCCCCCTCCTTTCCTTCGAGGGGCTGCTTGAGACCCCCATACGCACATGGACAGCAACAGCTCACACAGAGAGCACACACTGGCTCGGGGACAATGCCTCCTGCTGTTGCCCAGCCCGACAGCTGCCCCACGCCCGCACCCAGCCCCGCCTTGGGAGGCCATTCCGTGCCCCGGGCTCAGGTCCCACGCAGCCATCCGTGTCCGCCCCCAGCCAGCAGCCCTGGGCCCCCATTGGGTGGCGGCACTGGGCTCCGAGGGCGGGGTAGGCCGGTGGTCACAGGGCACACGAGGTGAAGCCGCCTCGGTCCACGGAGGCTTCAGGCTTCAGGACGCGCCGGGGCCTTTCTTCACTGGTAAGGATCTCATTATGTGCCGGCTGTATTTGTTTTTCCCCTTTGAGGCAACAAGACCAAAGGCACGGCCGCTTCACGCTGGCTGGTTCTCCCATGAAAGCGCCGGGGCTGTATGCTCCTGCTGACTCTCCGGCCCCAGCCACCGTGGCTTGACACGCTTGGCGGTGCCTTGTGAACCAAGGCAGCTAGAGGGGCCCATGGCCACCCTTTCAGGCCTGGGAGCCGCCGAGCACGGCCACAGGCAGACCCCAAACTCAAGCCCATGCACCACCCCGAGGCACGGCAGTGGGCCTGGCGCTGCCAGGGGATCGACACCTTGTTCCAGTCCTACCCTGATGCTCACTGGCCAGCGGGCCTGGCGAGCAGCTTCCTCCTCCGTGAAACAGGCAGAAATGTGACCAAGGAGACAACGTGTGGGGATTTATCTACTCCTATCACCTACGGCTCCAGCTCTGGAATAGCCCCAAAGACCCAGTGCTGTCAAAACCCTCTATAAACTGCCAAGGCGTGAGGTCCAGGATGCATGCCAGAAGGAAAAGGCGTGTGTTTAAGAAAGAGGGGAGGGGGTGTGAATCTCTGTGCACATCGGCTGACTCACCAGCTTACTTACCAATCTGCTACTTCAACACACAGGCAAATCCTGTGAGTAAAAGGGTCCCCACAGGCCTTAGGAAGGAAGCTGAGTGACCGGCGGGGACACGGGGTAAATCAACGATCCTGTGGACACACCTTGTTGGTGGGCACGGCTTTAGAACCATGTTAATATTTTACACAATTATAAAAACAAGGCTGGGATTTGAAAAATGATACTTACAAATCATAAGTAAAAGGCAGCAAATGAACTGAAATATGCATCCAATGGACGGCGTCGCCTCCCAAAACGCAGATGCTTCAGGGCAAAATAAGCCGCAATAAATCTTAAACAGTTTTTGCTGATCATATTGGTGGCACTAGTAACAGTCTGGTTATTCTAAGGTCGGATGTGTGCATGTGTGTGCTCGCAAGTGTGGTGCAATAAAGCAAAGAATTCTTTTGTTGGTGTCATTTAGAGCTGGCATATTCAGCATGGGAGAAAAGAGATAAAGACATCAAATTAATCACGTCACATTACAAGGAAGGAAGGAAGGAAGCCAAGCTAGCCAACCTGTAGCCCTGAACTGGAACTGGAAGAACCAATATGAACTCATGAAATATTTTATCTTAAAAAAAAGTCCTAGTTCTGTGTGCAGAAAAAGCCCAGCCACAATGACAAATTGAAGCAGTGAGCACCCCCAGTGCCCAGAACATGGTCTCTAAATACAATTTCCCACCAAAAGAAACCTAGAGTCTTTAGAGAAAAAACTGACTCCAGGTCTGGGGCAGAAAACATACAAGATGAACCGGCAGCCTCTTGAAATAGCAGAAAGCAAGGAAAATGACAAAAAAGGTGAGGCTCAGGAAGAGGCTCCACCAGCCAGAGAGGGACAGTCTGGGCGTCACTCGGATAATAACCTCAGTGGATGAAACAACAAAGTGGACTGAAGTCGGGAGGCTGGGGAGGGACGGTGACCAGGAAGGACATGGACTCAGGAAAACCACAACTAATGAAGATCCGTAAGGGGGGTGGTCAAGGTATGACATTTACCCAGCCCTGAAGTCTGGCACACCTCCCCTCCCCCTCCCGTGCCCACCTGCCCTGCATCGGCCGTTTTGGTCGTGGCTCTGGATCTGCAGATGCTCTGGGTTCCATGTTCTATATTCCTTGGTCCATGGTCCATGGTCCATGGTCCACGTTCCATCGTACTTCCTAAGCTGCCGTGAGCCCCAAATTCACTGTCTTTCCTAATCTAATGGACGCCGCGTGGTGAGCTGGGCCCTGGCACTGTGGGGCCAGTCCTCCTAAGTGGGCTTTGTTCACAAGTCCACATGGCCTCCCGCTGGCTGAAGGCGACGGGGGAGCCCGAGGCAGGCACCCCAGGGCAGGGACAGGACACCCCACCCAGTGCGGAAGCTGAGCCCTGGACCACCCCTCCCAGGCCCCCTAGCTCTCTCCCTCCCTCCCCTCTGGGGGTGGCCACACCAGAGTCACCCCATTCAAAGCCTGGCCGTTTCCACCCATGCCCTGGCCACCCTCCAAGGCCGTAAACGTGGGCGTGTGCAGGGCAGGCCGGCCTCTGGTGTCCGTCTTCTATTTCAAAGACCCCCTCCCGACGTCCTTGTGCCCAACCACAGGGGCTGCAGTACCTAAGGGCACTGGGCTCTCCCCACACGGCCCCCCCGCCCAGACGCCCTGCTCCCTGGGCGCCTTCCCCACGCTCCCTCCCACCCCGATAACCCTGAACTCCTCCAAACCAGAAGCAGCCTCTGCATCCCACCCCCAGGACAGGCTCGGCACAGAGGACGCTGGGTGCACAGATGAAGGAATGAAGGAAGGAGGGAAGAGGGGCGGGGTGGGGTGGGGGGACGGCACTCCCTCAAGAGTCTGGGTCCCCCTCTCCGGGCCCAGCACCATCCTAGGAGATCTGGCGTGTAGTTTCTCACTTTTCATTGGGCTTCTTGACAGGCTGAAATCTGGAAGCGGATCCTCAGAGGAGCTGTGTATCTGGCCAAGGTTCCCAGCGAGACCCCGGTGGAGCTGCGCTCCAGACCCAACCCAGAAGGCTCTGCGGCTTTCTTACTGGGTCAGGCAGGAGCCCAAGTCGCAGGCCCAGCTCGACCTCCTGCCACCCGAGGTCAGCCCAGGGTGAGGGCACAAACGGGGCCACCCGGCTGGGTCTCCCCGTGTCCTCAAATGCTTAAGCCGCTCGCCCACCTTTGAAACAGTCGGGCTTAACGAGGCGCGAACCCCATAGCCAAGCTCTCTAGCCACTGCTCTGGGCACGCCAGAAATCGGGACAGACTTCGAACCCGGGCTGTGGGTTAGCTAGGAATGTCGTGTTCCTGAAAGATCCCAGTGTGACAACCATCCCGACAGCCCTGAGATGTGCTGAGGGGTTTAAGGGACGGGTCACGTCCTCCCATACGAAGCAAGGATAGTAAGAGTGAGCATCAGCGTCAGGATCCTCACTACGCCCAGACGCAGGGGACGTAAAGCAGGCGCGCGCGTCCCAAAGCGCCAGCCAGCGAGTGCAGGGGGCGGGTCTACCCTCCTTGAAACTTTTCTCTTTGAAATATTTTCAAAATAAAAGTTTAAAATTTAATCAAAAGACAAAAAAATAGGGGCTTCCCTGGTGGCACAGTGGTTGAGAGTCCGCCTGCCGATGCAGGGGACACGGGTTCGTGCCCCGGTCCGGGAAGATCCCACGTGCCGAGGAGCGGCTAGGCCGTGAGCCATGGCCGCTGAGCCTGCGCATCCGGAGCCTGTGCTCCGCAACGGGAGAGGCCACGGCAGTGAGAGGCCCGTGTGCCGCAAGGAGGAAAAAAAAAGGCAAAAAAATAGATTTCACAAAAATCTGGAATTTCAGCTCCTCTGGAAAAATCTGGTACCTGGCCACCCGGGCCCACTCCCCAGGGCAGAGGCCGCCACGCTGGGGTCCTGCTTGCTGTAGGCCCCGCCACCTGGTCAGCTTCCCCGCAGGCCCCCGTGTGTCCTGGACTCTGGGTCAGAAGCACGCTGACGCCCAGGCCTCGCTTCCCTCTGAGAACGGGGACCCGAGAGGGGCCGGCCACAGAGTCTGAGGACCTGACCAGCGGTGCACACGGTCAAGCCGCTCCCTGGGACACTGGGACGCAGGCCTGGAGCCCGGAAGGCTGGGGACGTGTCAACCGCCTCCAAGATCCCCTGGGACCCTATCCTGCAAACAGCTTCAGAGAAACGCCCTCTCCCCCCACCCTGTGAAGGCTGCAGGGGGGCCTGTGGACAGGCAGACAGAGGGACAAGCAGATAGACGGGACCCTCGGTCTTCTGGGGCACAGCGAGGTGAGGCATGAGGCTGAGGGGCTCGGCAGCCAGGAAGAGGGTCCAAATTGCAGCTCGCGGACCAGCTGGGGCCTGGCAGGCCAACCGCTGGGCCTCAGCCCGTCATCTGCAAAGTGGAGTGACTGACAGAGCCGCAGAAGCATCAGTGCCACGCCCGGCACGTGGCCCGTGCACCAACGGCTACGACCACTGTGTCCCTGCCACCACGCGGCACTACCCTCACTCGATGTCGGGGTCCTCCAACAGGGGCTTGGGGTCTGCTGCCAGCCCCGGCCAAGGAGGCCTGATCCCAGCGCCCCTCCTGCCCCACCAGAACGGCCCCTCCCTCTCTGACAGCTGGAGCACAGTGACCCAGGTGGCCGGCACCTCCCAGCCAATGGCCACCAGCTGTAAGAAATAACACGGGGGCAGCCCGTGTGGCGGTCACCATCTCCCCAGAGGTAACATCTTGGGAGACCACAGCACAGCACCCAGGGTGCCAGCACTGATGCCATCCAGATGCACCAGGACCCCACCCCAGTCCCTAACCCCTGCTCGCCACCCATCTGTCCTCTGTTTCTATAACTCTGTCACGGTGAGAATGTTATTTAAACGGCGTCACGCAGGAGGAGCCTTTGGGGATCGGCCTCACTCGCACACTCCCCTAGAGACTCACCCAGGCTGTCGTGTGTGGCAGTAATGTGTTCCCTTTTTTGGCTGACTGCTGTTCCATGGTATCCACTCACCCACTGAGGATACCTGGGTTGTTTCCAGTCTGGCACTATTACAAATAAAGCTGCTATGAGCAAAATTAACATACAGGTTTTCACGTGAACATAATTTTCCACTGCTCTGGGATAAACGCCCAAGAGTGCAATTTCTGGATCACATGGCAGTTACACGTTTAGTTTTCTAAGAACCTACTAAAATGTCTTCCAGGCTGTAACAGCTGCGGTTCCCACCGGCAACAGACGAGCAGTCCATCTCCGCCTCAGGCCCGCCAGTGGTTTGCATTTCAACCATCCTGATGGGTGTAGAGAGATTTGCATTTCCCGCTGCCTGAGGAGCTGAACATCTCCTCGTGGGTTTGTTTTCCATCCGAGTGTCCTCTCTGGTCGAGCGTCTCTTCATGTCTTTGCCCAGTTTCTAACTGGAATACTTGGTTTTGTATTGTTGAATCATGAGAGATTTTAATATGTTCTAGATACCAGTCCTTGTTCAGATGTGAGTCCTCAGCTTGTCTTCAACCCGCGTTCCACGTGGCTCATGCTGCCCTCCCTGGAGGAGAAGGTCACTGCAAACACCTTGTATCCGCCAGCCTTGCAACCCTGGCAGCACCCGAGTGCGTGTGGCACCCAGCAGGCACATAATAAATGCCGTGGACCGAGCATCCCTAGAAGACCCTGAGCTCCTCAAGTTGGCACACTGTCATTTAAATTTCAGTCCCACGCCCAGATAAACAGTGCCGTGCATGCTTAACTGCAGAGTAACTCCCCCAACTAGTCCCAGAGCCACCAGCAGAAGTCGGAGAACATGCCTCACATAATTAAAAACCCATCTGGAGATCTCACCCTACTCCCCACGTGGAGATAACACACTTAGTTGTGACTGACAGGTTGTCCCCCGGGGGCTCAGGATGAGCGAAGCCCCCGCCCCAAAGCCCAGAGCCCTCTGGGCTCGGACCCTCTGCCTCGGGGGTGTCCTGGTGTAGGGACGAGGCTCCCTCTTCACCAGGCTCCGCCACTCCCGCCCTGCTGCCCACCCACCTCCGCTCCTGCCCACCAGAGCCCCCCAGAGCTTCCACAGCCAGCCCACCCTGCTGCAAACCTTGTCTTCTTCACGAGAGCATCGAAAAGAACCCAACATTGCAGGATTTATTTGCCAAAAAAAGTGCAAAACTTGTCCACTGAAAACGACAGAGGATTTCTGAGAAACTAAAGATCTAGATAAACGGAAAGACATTCCTGTCCATCACTTAGAAGCCTCAGTACTGACAAGACGCCAGTTCTGTATCAAATCGATCTATAAATTCAGTGCAAGCTTTTTAAATAGAAAGTTATCTAAAATTCATATGGAAATGCAAAGGCCCTAAAACAGTCCAGACGATTCTGAAAAAGAAGAACCAAGTGAGAGGGTTTACACGACCTAATTTCCAAACTCACTGTAAAGCCACAGCCAACAAGATTGTGTGGTGCTGGTGTGATGATACGGCACACAGATCAGCGGGACAGAACCAAGAGCCCAGAAATAAACTCTCACGTTTATCGTCAGTTGATTACTGATGAGATGCCGAGCACGTCAATGAGGAAATAACAGTCTCTTCAACAAATGTGCCAGGGCACCAGACGCCCACAGAGAACACCACGGCCTTAGACCCCACCTCACACCGCACACAGGGGACTCAAGCAGATCACAGACCTAATGGAAGAGCTAAAATGATAAAACTTCTAGAAGAAAACATGATAAAGGCTTCATTAACGTGGGTTAGGCAAAGAGTTCTTAGATAAAACAACAGAAGCATGATTCTTGAAAGAAAAAAACTGATAAACTGAACTTTAAAAGACGTTGTGAAGAAGATGAAAAGACCGAAACACAGACTGGGAGAAAATAACTGTAAACCAGGTATCTCATTAAGGGCTTGTATCCAGAACGTATGAGGCGCTCTTATAACTCAACAGTAAGAAGACCAAGAACTCAAAACATGAGCAAAAGATTTGAAGAGACATTTTGCCAAAGAAGTTGCAGAGGAAAAGTACAGGAAAAGACACCCAATCTCCTTAGCCAACAAGGAAACGCAAATCAAACCCACCATGAGATGCCACAGCCACCAGAGTGACTATACTTGGAAGACAGACGGCCCCGGAACCTCAGCAGGGATCAGAGAGATGGGAACCTCATCACTGCAGGTGGGCCTGGAAATGCGCAGCCACTTTGAAAAACAGGTGGTTTCCTAAAAAGTTAGACGTAAAGGTAGCCTCCAACCCAGAAATTCCACCGTTAGGAACCTACCCAAGAGAAACGGAAACGTGGGTCCACACAAAGACTTGTACAAGCGTGTTCACAGAACCGCAAGCCCCTGACCGACTCTGCCAGGCCCGGGGTTGTCATCACCCCACATAGCGCACTGAGCCTTAGGTGTGCACGGGGCCGAGCAGGGGGAGGTAGGAGGGTGGACCAGGGTGCAGAGATGCTCTACCTGACTGAGATGACAGCTCCCGTGTCCGGAGCAGCCCTGAACCGTCAAGGAAGACCCATCTAAAATCCTGCCTGCATCACCCACTCCAGGCTCCTGACGCCCCCACCCCAAGGGTGGGAACCAGGCCAGGTAAGTCATCTGTGTGCAGACGCACGTCTGGGAGAGGACAGAAGCAGGACAGTGAAGTCCAAGTTCTCACTGGGTGGACAAGGCCAGGACCCGAGGCCCGGCTCTAAGGAGCTTCAGCACCACAAGCCCAGCCTCTCGGGGATTTTTTTTCTTTTTAATTAACTAATTTATTCATTTATTTATTTATTTTTGGCTGTGTTGGGTCTTCGTTGCTGCACGCGGGTTTTCTCTAGTTATGGCGAGCAGGGGCTACTCTTCGTTGTGGTGTGTGGGCTTCTCATTGCGGTGGCTTCTCTTATTGCGGAGCACGGGCTCTAGGCACGCGGGCTTCAGGAGTTGTGGCACGTGGGCTCAGTAGATGTGGCTCAGGGGCTCTAGAGCGCAGGCTCAGTAGTTGTGGCGCATGGGCTTAGTTGCTCCGCAGCATGTGGGATCTTCCCGGCCCAGGGCTCAAACCCGTGTCCCCTGAATTGGCAGGCAGATCTTAACCACTGTACCACCAGCGAAGCCCTCAGGGATTTTTAAGGAACAATTTCAGCGCTTCTGGACAGACGTGGGGAAGTTTAGACTCGTGAGCTTTTCCGGTCCTGCAATTCTGAGCGCCGAGTAGCAAGACGGGGACACAGAGGACGCAGCCTCTTCCTCCCAGGGTCCCGGCTAATGAACGGCAGCTATTAAACCACTGAAAAGAAGAGCAAAAACGCTGTTCCTCACAGAGCTGCTCTCAGAATCATCGTTATTTCCACCCAATTAAGCCTTGTCTTCCGTGAAAGCATCACTTGGAAATGGCCCTGTTCTGGGTCCAGACCCCTGAACTCGTGACAAGCCACACAAAATCACACGACGAGGAAACTGCTCGGACAGGAGCCAAGCTCCACACTGCAGCACAGGTAATTAACAGGAAGCCACGTTAAACAAACTAAACTAAAACCAAGATTTAGGGCTTCCCTTGTGGCGCAGTGGTTGAGAGTCCACCAGCCAATGCAGGGGACACGGGTCCGTGCCCCAGTCTGGGAAGATCCCACATGCCGCGGAGCGGCTGGGCCCATAAGCCATGGCCACTAGGCCTGCGCGTCCGGAGCCTGTGCTCCGCAATGGGAGAGGCCACAACAGTGAGAGGCCCGCGTACCGCAAAAAAAAAAAACCCCGAGATTTAAATGCTTAAAGTGGCCATCAGCCCGATCATAAAAGGAAGAGGTTCGAATCCAAAAGGTGCATTAGCTGAGCTCACAGCTCCACAGTGAGAGGAGCAGAGAGGCCTGGCAGGGCCAGGAGGCCAGGCTTCCCCAAGAGACAAGGCCAGCGAGGACCAGAGGTGAGGGGCCACGGCACGAGGGCAGAAAACGAGCTTGGGGGCAAAGGGCCACCCCCGGCCACCTGACACCTCCCTCTGGACACCCAGCAGGCCAGGCTGCTCAGGCTTGTGTGGCCAGATCCCATCTCTCCACCTGCCACCTCCGCCCTCCAGGCCGCATCAACCCCCGAGCTTGCAGGCTCCACCCTCCATCCAGCCCACCAGCCAAAGCCAGGGCCCAACCTGGCACTGTCACCAGTCTGTCCACTGCTCCCCCCGCCCCACAGCCCACCCTCCATCCGTCCTCCACCTGTGGCCCCCGTGATCAGGGACCCCAGCAGCCCCAATGCATGTGAACTAGATCCCCAGTCCCCAACTTGGTCCTCGACTGACCAGGGTCCTTTAATATGGCCACACGCTCTGTCCTTAAACATCTAAAACGTTTCATTGAACGTTTACACAGTTGCAAACGGGAGGAATTTCTGGGCTACCGTAAATGCTGACGTTGTAACTGCTGACATCGCTTGTATTACTCTTTTAAACATAGACCATGAAATAAAAATCCATAGCGCCGCAGTTCACTTTAGGTGTCATCTCGCCTGGGCCGAGAGACGCCCACTTAACTGGTGAGACGTGATTTCTAGGTGTGTCTGGGCTGGTGTCTGGGAAGAGATCAGCCTTTGAGTTCAGACCACGTGAAGACGGCCCTCCCCATGGTGGGCGGCACAACCCCATCCCTTGTGGGTCCAACAGAACAGAAACGCAGATGACAGGAGATCCGCTCTCCACCTGAGCTGGACGCCCACCCTCCCCACCCTTGAGCATCCACCTCCGAGTTCTTGAGCCTCTGGACTTGGGCTGCAGAGCCCCACTGGGCCCTGGGCATCTGGCTCACAGGCGGCACCTGGTGGGGCTTCGCGGCCTCCACGACCCCAAGAGCCAGCCCTACGTTAAACGTCCTCAGACATGTCTCTATCCTCTGGGTTCTGTTTCTCTGGAGAACCCTGATTCACCACGGGGACTGGACACCCACCAGCTCCTTAACCAAGAAACAGGGGGTGTAAAAAACCCTCTTAGCTGGGATTTTGGCATTGTTCCTTCTCTCCTTGAACAGATATTTCTAATGTTTTCTCACAGAACTTATCCTAATGTAAAAACATTTATGCTTAAAAGTATTTTATCAATCACCCTGCCATGCTGCTCTGTAAGAGATGTGTGAATCTTTGCAATTTTTTCCCATGACTAGAAGACTATAAGTATTCAAATTTTCCTTCAAGATTGAGTTTTTTACATTATTGGCAGGGACTTCCCTGGTGGCACAGTGGTTAAGAATCTGCCTACGAATGCAGGGGACACGGGTTCGAGCCCTGGTCCAGGAAGATCTCACATGCCGCGCAGCAACTAAGCCCCATGAACCCCAACTACTGAAGCCCACACGCCTGGAGCCTGTGCTCCTCAACAGGACAAGCCACCGCAGTGAGAAGCCTGCGCACTGCAACGAAGAGTAGCCCCTGCTCGCCGCAACTAGAGAAAGCCTGCGTGCAGCAATGAAGACCCAACACAGCCAAAAATAAATAAATTAAAAAAAAATTATTGGCACAGAGCTGACTAAAAGTAAATACATTACATTTTAATAAATAAATATTAAATTGAAAAAGTAAAACTGTTTTGGAAACACATCATTTAGAGTACTTATATGATGCTGACTTGTAGCGCCTTATTGAAAGCAATATGGTTGTCCCAATGTTTGGTGGCCCGAGGCACCCGGGGGCAGTCTACCCAGGGAAGACCCAGGGTAAGAGCTGGGGGTCCCCTTTGAATGGGAGGAGGCTTATCTTGAGAAAGACGGGGAAAGGCTGGCCTCGGCTGCAGACACCGTCCCTGGCAGGTCAGTCCAGAGCTCGAAGCCAGAGGCCGAGACCTGGGACTCAGACCCTGTCTGCGCAGCCCCTGGAGGCTCACACCAGGGTCTCCACGGCCGGCCCGGGACCATGGCCCTCAGCAGCGGCAGGATCTGCTGCTGGCCCTCCCGGCCTGGCCAGTTCTGACCCCCAGGGGCTTTCCGGCCCTCAGACTGTCCCTCTGCCAGAAACTCGCTTCCCCTGCCCCTCATGCTTGCCAGGTTTCAGGTTGAAACACCCCCTCCTCCAAGAGGAGCTCCCTGGCTGCTCTGCCCAGCAGAGACCTCACCCATCCCCGCTCAGGTGCATCTCCTGCACGCCCCCTCCCCTGCCCACCTGCTCACTGCCCTAGGATAGCGCCAGACACCCGCTGGACGGACACGTGAGAGGGAGTGGCTCCTGCCTGGGGACCGTGGCTTTCCTGCCTTTCTGGGCAGAGGGAACTTTCCTGAAGCTCTCAGAGGTTACATCACTTGCCAAGATCATGCAGCCAGCAAACAGCAAGGCCAGGACAAGTCCAAGGTCGTCTAGCGCCAGCCACACTCCCAACCCCGGCTTCCGGAGGTCTTAGCCTCCTCCTAATAGCAAAGCAGCCCCTAGGGCTTCCCTGGTGGCGCAGTGGTCGAGAGTCTGCCTGCCGATGCAGGGGACACGGGTTCGCGCCCTGGTCTAGGAAGATCCCACATGCCACGGAGCGGCTGGGCCCGTGAGCCATGGCCGCTGGGCCTGCGCGTCCGGAGCCTGTGCTCCGCAACGGGAGAGGCCGCAACAGTGAGAGGCCCGCGTACCAAAGAATAATAATAATAAAGCAGCCCCTAACATCACCACCTCTCAGGGCCAGAAGCTCAGAAGCCCGGGGGCCATGGGCCATGTAGGCCCTGCTGCTTTCCAGAAGCTTCCCTGGGCTCCTCCCCACAGTGCCCCGCCTGGACGTGCACGCAGCCAAGTAAAGGGCCCGCAGAGGGAGTCACCTTTCCCAAATGGGGAGCAGGGAAGAGCCCTGAGGACCGGCTGGACCCTGGCCCGGCTGAGCAGGGACCATAAGCAGGTTGCTTCACCCCCGAGTTTCCACCTCCTCACCCATAAAATGGACAGAGATTAAGACACACCTGAGGGGTCACCGTGAGAGACGGATGGAATCAGGTATGTCAGGTGCCCGTGGGGCGGCGCGGATGAAGCTGCAATAGATGCAGAATCAACACCAGCCACGTCCTCCTTGGAAGGACCTGAGACACCAAACGCTTTTGGAAGAAAACTGCCCTTGGCTCCCGGGGCCCCAGGCTAGACGTCGTGCAGCCTCACGTGTCCCACAAACGCTCCCACGGGAGAACCCACGAGAGCCCTCTTGGGAGGCAGCTCCCCGCCACATGGAGGTTCCAGCCCTGGTCCCCCCGCCAAGCGAACCTAAGCCAGGAGGCAGAGCAGCCCGCCTGACCCCACCTGTAAAGTGGGGAGGGTCCCAGGGTCACGTCAAAACCAGGCTCTTTGGTCAGTGGTGCAGGGCTGGACTGCCCTCAGCCTCCTGCTTAGACTTGGGTTACAGGGTCCAGCCACAGTGACTTAACAAACAGACTCAGTCAGACTGGGTTAAAACAAGGTCCACTCCTAAGGCCCACAGTGGACTCAATCCCTTCCCAAACCATGTGGTGCGACACAGCTGCGGAGGGGCAGGAGTGCCGGAGAGTCCACAACACCCATCACAGGTGGTTCCTAGGAAGGCCAGTTGAAAGGTTAAATGAGCTACACACACCTAACATGGTGTGCTCACCACCACCACCTTCATCATCACCATCACCATCGTCACCACCATCACCACCATCACCATCACCACCACCATCACCACCATCACCATCACCACCACCATCACCACCATCACCATCAACATCACCATCGTCACTGCTGTTGCCTAAAAGGAATCCCATAACCAAGACAGGGACCCAGCACTGCACGCAAACATCAGGACTGAGCCATCCCAGGCTAGACCCAGCCCCTTCCTTTACGCACTCAGGACTTACTAACACTGATCACCTCCAATGGTACCACCCTGGTTAAAGACACCATCACCTCACCTGGGTTAGCAAAACAACCTCTCAACTGGTTTTTCTACTTCTCCTTGGTCCCCTACACCTTCTACTCTGAACACAGGGTTAGACTGACCCTACTCAAATGGAAGTCCTGACAGGCTAGGTATACGCTCAAGCCTTCCAGAGGCTCCCATCTCAGAGCAGAAGCTGAAGCCCTCACAGTGATCCAGAAGGCCCTATGTGTTCAGCCTCATTGTATCTGTGTCCGCACTGCCTACTCCTGGCCTCTTTCCTGGCTCTGCTCTAACCTCACTGACCTCTTTGCTGATTCTTGAACATGCCAGGCATGCCCCTGACCACAGGGCCTTTGCACCTGCACCCTGGTGCATGAATGCTCTTTCCCCAATTGCCTGCCTGGTCTACTTCCTCTTTCCCTAGGGTTTCTCCTCGAACCTCCTTCCAAACAAGGCCTCCCAGGCCACCCCATCCCCCACTCCTTCCTAGAACCTGCTCCACCTCATGCACCGTGTCCTCCAGCTGTTTACTTGTCGGCTCTTCATCTCTCCCCCGAGAAAGGAGCTCCACGGTGGGGAGGGTGCCTCTGTTCACAGCACACCTCTGGCCCCTGGAGCAGGATGTGCCATGAAGGAGACGCCACACCTGTGAGATGCACGGCTAAGCACGGCCTCCGCCACAGGGCACGTCTCCAACGGCCACCTATGACACAGAGTCCAGAGACACCTCTGGACATACGAGAGCCCCCCTGGGCAAGGGTCCCTCCTCCTCGCACTGGGGGTGAGGACAACCCTACCTCACAGGTCCACTGGGTGCCACGAGATGGGGCGAATGGCTGCTCACAGGGCCAAAGGCCACGCGGACAGGAGTGGCGGGATCTGCAGCAGGAACTGGCCCACGTGCCTCTGAGAGACGAGGGTCCCCTCCGAGCACACGAGGGCCGCGGAGGCCACGTTCACCTGCCCCCAGGAGCAGCGTCCCCAGAGCTGTGTCTCCTCTGACGGAAGAGCAGCATGCATCTCCCCACCTGCTCCCCAGCACTGGCCCCGACGGCCAGGCTCAGCCTCGCCACATCCCAGGACTTGTGTCCACAGTCGAGGGGCAAGAAACCTAGGAAGTTACAGGGTGGAAAGAGCCCAGGGAGCCAAAGGGTTAATGAGCTCCGTTTCCGACGGCCTGAGAATTAGGATGGAGCAGCTGACAGAGACGGTGTGTCCTCCCCACAGCTGTTCCCGGAATCAAAGCGCATCTTTGTTTGCCCAACTCTTAGCAACTGTTGCATTTCCTGAAGGACACGCGTGAACCAGCTGTCATCTCACAAGATGCAACATGGGGTGGGCTGGATCCTCAGCAAAACGAGAAAACACCGACTGTCAGGGGGCAGGGGGGGTCCTGGCTGTTCCCACCCGTGTCCTCAAGTGCCAAGAAAGGGACCCACCTCAGCAGACAGGAATGCGGACCCCCAGGCAGGACCCATTGCAGAAACAGAGCCACAGACAGCAGCCTGCACACGACCTAGCGAGAAAGCCGCCCCCATGCGCCTACGGGATGCGAGGTGGCCGTGACGGCAGGAAGCCATGACAAAAAGGAGCGTCTCGCACTGAAACATTTACAGGTGGAACCAGCTGACGGCTGAACTTTGTCTCCAGTGGTCCAGGGCGGGGGCAGGGGCGGGAGGGAGGGAGAAACCAGACTGGCCATGACTGACGTCCCGAAGCCGTGGCTCGTCACACCATTCCCGCCGCTGTCGCAGCCAAGGACGTACCCCCCCCCCCCGCCCCCGCACCAGACGCTAAACAATGGTCATTTTAAACCTGAGAATCACTGAAATGCTTTTCATGACACCAGACAAAAAAAGCTCCTTGGTAGTAAGAAACACACACACACACACACACACACCATACCACATACACACACGCACTACACACACACCACGAACACACACACACCACACCACATACACACACCACACACACACCACGAACACACACACACCACACACACACACCACACACATACCACACCACACACACACACCACACCACACACACATACCACACACACACCACACACACACCACACAAACACACACACATACCACACCACACACACACACCACAAACACACACATACCACACCACACACACACACATACCACACCACACACACACACATACCACAAATACACACATACCACACCACACACACACGCACCACACCACACACACACACCACACACACACACATACCACACCACATACACACACCACACACACCACGAACACACACACCACACACATACCACACCACACACACACACATACCACACCACACACACACCCCACACACAGACCACAAACACACACACACACCACACCACACACATACACACACCAAAAACACACACATACCACACCACACCCACACACACCACACACACATACCACACACACACACCACACCACACACACACACCACAAACACACACACACATACCACACGACACACACACACGACACACACACACCACACAAACCACACACACACACCACACACATACCACACACACATACCAAACCACACACACACACCACACACATACCACAAACACACACACACCACAAACACACACCACACACACACACCACACCACACACACATACCACAAACACACACATACCACACCACACACCACACACACACACATACCACACCACACACACACACCACACACACACCACACCACACACACACCACAAACACCCCACAAACACACACACACCACACCACACACACACATACCACAAACACACACATACCACACCACACACACACACCACACACACACGCCACACACACACATACCACACCACACACACACATACCACACACCCACACACACACACCACACACACCACACCACACACACCACACCACACACACACACCACACACACACACCCCCCCCCACACACACCACACACACATACCACAAACACACACATACCACACCACACACACACCACACCACACACACACATACCACACACACATACCACACACACACCACACCACACACACATACCACACCACACACACACATACCACACCACACACACACACCACACACACACCCCACACACACACCCCCACACACACACCACACACACACCACACACACACATACCACAAACACACACATACACCACACACACACCACACACACACACCACACCACACACACACATACCACACACACACCACACACACATACACACACACACCACACACACACACCACACACACACACCACTCACATACCACACCACACACACACCACACACACACACCACACCACACACACATACCACAAACACACACACCACACACACACCACAAACACACACATACCACACCACACACACCACACACACACCACAGACACACACACCACACCATACCACACACACACACACACACACACACACACACACACACACACACACACACACCCCTCCAGCAGAAGGCAGGGTCACCTCCCTGCCACCCCTTCCAGAACGTGAAGCCAGCCCCTCCGAGGTCCAGGAGGAACAGGCCGGGCTGCGGGGCCGCTGTGAGACCACATCCGGGAAGATGCCCCAGGAACTGTCCACACAGGGAAGACACCACGCACCTTCCTGTCTTCTTCTTGGTCTTCTGTTTAATGAAGCGGCAGCTCTCCACCGAGTTCGTGGCCCAACCCAGATTCAGCTCACCGGCCTCACTCTCTCGCTCCACCAGCCACAGCCCAGCCTGCTTTCTGTGCCCACTCTCGCCCTGCTGTCCTTGCCTGTGCTGCCCCCGCCGCTCGAACGCCTGCCCCACCCCTCTCCCGCCTGTCCTTCAAGACCTGGTTCAAAGGTCACTGGTTCTGTGAAGCAAGCACCCCGACCCCAAGGGACACGAGACCCTTTCCTCCTCTGTGGACCCCCAGCATCCACCAGATGCCGGTGGGACCACCCACGTCCCAGGAAAGGACGACTCACTTTTTAAATGTGGGTCCCCCGCGGGAGGACTTTCGACGGGAGGGGGGCTGCGTCCAGGGTCCCGAAGCGACGAGACAGCACGACGCTTCAACCAGGGCCCCCGTTCTGCGGGAAGAGGGGCGGCCGCGTCCCTCTCTCAGGGCTGCTGTAGGGCTGGGAGGGACCCGAGCTCTGGCAGAACAGAGCAAAGTCTGTGTGACTAGCGCTCTCACCCCACGGAGCCGTGAGCAGCACGGGACTTTGCCTCAGGAAAACCAGTCGCTGCCCCCCAGAACCTGTGTGACCTTGGGCCTGCCTTCTCTGAGCCTCAGTTTCCCCACCTGACACAAGGCGGGGGGTACCTGCGTCTGCGGAGAGGCTGGCTGGGCCCCGGCCAGCTGGTGAATTCCCCACACCCGGCTGGCAGGCAACTTCCTACTTGTAGTGACCAGGGCTCCAGCGTGGACCCAAGCCAGGACCCCGGGTGTCCTCCATCCTGGGGCTGGGTCAGCACTGTGAGGGGTGGGGGCCAGCTCACCAGCAAGGCCATCTCGAGGGCCCCTCCTTTCTAGAGAAATGGCCCCACTTCGCGCCTCCCTGGCCTCAGTTACCCCACTGCCTGCGGGCGTCTCCAATCACATTACGGGGTGATTGTCAGACGACATCAACAGTGAACCGGCTGGTGTGAGAAAACGTGTCTGCAGCATCCTGGAGACCTCTCACCACCAAACTCTACAAGTTTTAAAACATTATGGCACCAAATAAGCGAGATCGTGGGCGAGGTTAACAGGAGATTAGGGAGCTGGGTGATGCAATCACGGCAGGAGGCAGGGCAGCCCAGGGCGGCCCCGTCCCCACCGAGGCTCACATCCCAGCTTCCCCTGGGCCCAGCTGGGTGGCCGTGGCAGCTCGCTTGAGCTCCGTGTGCCTCCATGCTTCACCTGCCCAAAGCCGCCACAACGAGGCCAGCACCGTTCTAACGAGATGCAGACAAGGCCTGCGATCGGGCTCTGGCTCAGAGCTCGCCATGACGCAGGCTCCAGGGTTCCAGGTCTCAGCCTCACACCGAACACAGCTCCGACCCCGCAGGGTCACACGGCCCATGACATGCGAACCTGGAGGTCTCCTCTGCCCAGAGTGAGCCTGGCTTTGTGCAAAACGAAAATCAAACTTTTTGCAAGTCCAACCCATTAAGCATCTCCTCGGATGAGGCCCTGCATTTTCCAAAATGCTAATCTTGGTTTTCAGTATCGCCTGAAAGGACGGCAGCAAACCCCGAAGCTGGAGCCAGGCTGCAAGAGGGGCTGAAGTGGCTCAGAGAAACAGAGTCTGTTCCCTGAATTGACTGTGAATTCAGCAGACGGGTGTGCTTTTCCCATCACCCGGGGGCCCAAGCCAATCTGTGGAATAACAGACTGCAGAGACATGCGGGTGGGCGGAAGACAGACAGCTGTGCGGCCAGGGGTGCAGCCAGAGGCCTGTCGTAATTAGAGCTGCAGGGAGCACAAACCCCTGCCAGCAAGGCCGCCCCAGGGTGAGATTCCCTCACTGCCGCCTGTCCGCCCGCCCGTCTGGCGGCTCCGGTAATGAGGCCCCGGCCGTGGGCCCGAAATGCAGTGCCACTGCCTGGACCCTGCCCCTGACGCACACACGCAGGGCCTCCTAATCATCACGCTTCTGGCTTCCATGGGCGCTCCGTCTCCAGGCACCCTGAGTGGGCGGTGCAAGCCGGGAAGGGACCTGATGGAACCCAAGGGTCCCCACCTCCCTCCCCCGGGCCTGGGTGCACCCTCGGGGGACAGGCTGGGATCCACAGCACCTGCCAGGGCTCTGGAGCATCCTGTGGCTTCCTTCTGAGCCTGCCTGGGCCCCTGCGTCCCCAGGAAGGACAAAGTCTCTGCCATTGCTCACAAGAGCAGAAGCCAAGTGAAGAGGCTGCACCTGCCAGCCCCCCAACCTGGACCCTCCCCAGGACTACTCAGCTCTTCAGTGGGGCTCTGGAGGGGCCCGTCCAGGGCACGAGGGCATCCCGCTCCAGCCCCGACTCGGACATGTGCTGCTTGGCCTGGAGCAAGGGGCAGGGCCCCCCGCTGTTCACTGAGACAGGGCGACAAGCCAGCCTCCCAGAGTCCTTCCTGCTGTGTCCTGAGGCCCAGAGTAGCCCATTTACCTACCTCAGGCCCAGGAAGGAGCAGAGAATGACTGTGGAGTGGTCTCAGGGCCAAACCAGCCCCTTCCTCAGACTAAGCACTGAAGGGCGGAGGGGTCTGGCTATGGGCTCCATCTGGATGGCCAAGCCAACCTCAGAGGGGCAAAGCTGCATCCAGAGAGATGCCCACTAACTTAGCCCTACCCACAAGGCAAAGGGCCAGAAAGATGATGATGGTGATGGGGGTGATGGTGATGGTGATGGTGGTGACTGTGATGATGGTGATGATGGTGGTGATGGTGATGGTGGTGATTGTGATGATGGTGATGATGGTGGTGATGATGGTGATGGTGATGGTGGTGATTGTGATGATGGTGATGATGGTGGTGATGGTGGTGATGGTGATGGTGATGATGGTGATGATGGTGGTGATGGTGATGGTGGTGATGGTGATGGTGGTGATGGTGGTGATGGTGGTGATGGTGGTGATGGTGATGGTGGTGATGGTGATGGTGGTGATGGTGGTGATGGTGGTGATGGTGATGGTGATGGTGGTGATGGTGGTGATGACGGTGGTGATGGTGATGGTGGTGATGGTGATGGTGGTGATGGTGGTGATGGTGATGGTGGTGATGGTGATGGTGATGGTGATGGTGATGGTGATGATGGTGATGGTGATGGTGGTGATGGTGATGGTGGTGATGGTGATGGTGGTGATGGTGGTGATGGTGATGGTGGTGATGATGGTGATGGTGATGGTGATGATGGTGATGGTGATGATGGTGGTGATGGTGATGGTGGTGATGGTGGTGATGACGGTGGTGATGGTGATGGTGGTGATTGTGATGATGGTGATGATGGTGGTGATGGTGATGGTGGTGATGGTGATGGTGGTGATGGTGGTGATGGTGATGGTGGTGATGGTGATGGTGATGGTGGTGATGGTGGTGATGGTGATGGTGGTGATGATGGTGATGGTGATGGTGATGGTGGTGATGGTGATGGTGATGGTGGTGATGGTGATGGTGGTGATGGTGATGGTGGTGATGGTGGTGATGGTGGTGATGGTGATGGTGATGGTGGTGATGGTGGTGATGACGGTGGTGATGGTGATGATGGTGATGGTGATGATGGTGGTGATGGTGATGGTGGTGATGGTGGTGATGGTGATGGTGGTGATGGTGGTGATGGTGGTGATGGTGATGGTGATGGTGGTGATGGTGATGACGGTGGTGATGGTGATGGTGGTGATGGTGATGGTGGTGATGGTGGTGATGGTGATGGTGATGATGGTGGTGATGGTGATGGTGGTGATGGTGGTGATTGCGATAATGGTGATGATGGTGGTGATGGTGATGGTGGTGGTGAAGGTGATGGTGGTGATGGTGATGGTGGTGATGGTGATGGTGGTGATGGTGATGGTGGTGATGATGGTGGTGATGGTGATGGTGGTGATGGTGGTGATGGTGGTGATGGTGATGGTGGTGATGGTGGTGATGGGGATGATGGTGATGATGGTGATGGTGATGGTGGTGGTGGTGGTGATGGTGATGGTGGTGATGATGGAGGTGATTATAATGATGGTAATGATAAGCCCATGGACAGTATCTCACTCTATCCTCACTGCAAGCCTCAAAGTAGGTTTTATTACCCTCATTTGACACTTGAGAAAACTGAGGCTCTGCCAGGTGCTGTGGTTTGGCCAAGAGACACTCTTTTTATTTAGGGAGTGGAAACTGAGGCTCCAAAGTATCCACACAGACCCAGAGAAAGCCTTCGAGAAATGCCGTCTAGAAATGCCGCCCCATCCAGAAGGAGGCCCGGCAGTTTGGGGTAGGGGCTCTGTCCCTCAGCCACGTTGCATTACCTTCTCTTAAAGCAAAGGGCTGGAATACAGTCTTCGCCTTGTCTCCCCGCGGATGCGGCTCCACGCAAGCTGAAAACACTGACAAGAGCGAGAGCACCCAGCCCTAGACCGTGGGGTTTTTTTGGTCCCAATCCTGCATTTAGCAGGAGGGATCATAGAGCAGCACATGGCTTCTCCCGCGTGGATTCACCCGCATGGATATTCTAGTACTCTACTCATGCCGGGAAGCAGAGGGAGTAGCAGGCAGCATCCACGGCGAGGCTCACCAGACGCCCTGCAAACTTGGAAAGAACTGGGTGGCACGCGCCAGACCGCAGCTGAGCAGAGACAAAGCTGCAAAGCCCAGCGTCCAGCACACTGAGAAAAGCAAAGGCGCTGGATGCTGCACCGGGAGATGTCACGTGGAAGGTCAGGGGACAGCGTCTCCCTGCCCACGGCCTCTGGAACCCACTTCCTGAACCGTCAGCCCGTCTCTTTAGAAGCCGTAGCCAGAAACGGGAGCCTGTGCGGGCTTCGATCTGGAAAGTGAGTTTTCCTCTGTGCAAAACAAAAGATCTAAAGCAGACACTTCCCGTGTGAAAGCTTTCTTTCCAATCCAGCCTTGAAAAGAGGAATCTTAATCCAACCATCTGCTTCCTCCACTTCTTGTCCACCTGGCTCTCGGATGCAGTAAAGTCTGAGGCAGAGGGAGCCGTGTGGCTCTGGGAACTTAGGGCCGAGGGCGCAGGACTCCAGCATACGTTTCCTGGACACACACACCCGGAACGGCCCAGAGAGGGAGTCCAGCTCAGCTGCCTCGGCCAGGCTGGCCCTAAGCTAAGACTTTCTGAACCTGCTGCTACCTGGGAGCTGGAAGGGGCCATGAAAGGGTGTGACCTGCTGAAAAGCACTGTGATTCTGAGCCCAAACCCTTCTGTTCTGGGCGGAAGAGTCCAGGCCAGTGAACCACTCAGCAGCTTCCAAGGCCATGAACTGAGCAAAGTGTCACCAGTAATCAGAGAAACGACACCCTCTCTCCTCAAACGTGAAATAAGGCGATCGTACCCAGTGTGTCCGGGGCAGGGGAAGCCAACTCAGCAGAGGGAGATGGGGGAGGGCGACCGCGAGGTGTCTCACATGTGTCCACCTTCCGTGGATCCACCAGGAGCCGGCAAGTGCCGGAGAGCAGAGGGCGTGGTGAGGCTGACTGCCCCAGGGAGCGGGCACGGACGGGTGGGCCCAAGACGGAGGACCGGCCAGCCCCGCCCCTGCCCCGTGCCACGGGCTTCTGCAGACAGGGCATCTCCACCTCAGCCTGGATCACAGCCACCCCGCCTGGGAAGCACGCTGCGGGCGAGGAGGGACCACCCCCAACTGCAGGTCCTCTGGACGTCCCTGCGGCCCTCCTGGGACCAGCCAACACAACGTATCAAAAGCCTAAAAACCCACACTGGCATGCCAGCCACCCTATCCTGCAGAAGCACCATTCCTCACTCTTCACTGAGACCCTGCACCATGGGAAACTAGAAACGTCCACAGGGACTTTGGCAAGGGGAGCGGTGGACAAACCGACCCGTCCCTTGATGGAGCTGCACGTCCACAGCCACCGCACAGTGGTCACACGGGAGGCCCCCGGGCCTGCGCCACGGAAGGTGCGTGTGTGCCACCTGTTTCCACGTGATACACACGCGGAGAACGGCCTGGAGGTGCCAGTCCGGGACACGGCTGGTGGTCACTGTGGGGAGGGGGACGCAAAGAGGCCTCTTCTCCCTTCACTCTGCGTATCTGTATGTCATCTGCACATCTCGCATGGACTGTTCTCAAAATGTGCTCGGTTATTCTAATGAAGAATCACCGTTTGCCAAGAACGGAAAAAAAAATTTTTTTCAAACATCATTTACCCTTTGATCCACGTCGAGGAGTTTATCTTAAAGAAACAGACAAATACTCCCGACGAGCATACGAGTATGGGCATGTCATCAAAACGCTGTTTATCATAAAAGATGCAAACAGCCACGGCAGGAGAGCAGCCACATCACACAACCCTACAGAAACGGGGACCACAGACCACGAAAGCCTTTACTGACAAAGAGAGACGCTCACCACCTCTCAAGTGCGACAAACTATGGAGAATGTCATTCCGTTTTGTGACAACACAGGGTTACGATATGTGCATAGATTAAATCCTGAAGGACAGCCCCCAAAACATTCCCAGTGATTATTTTTGCTTTGTGGCTTAACGTTTTCCAGTTTTCCCAATTATTTACATGCTCGCCATTGCCAAGCAGAGCATCCCAGCCCCTTCACTGCCCCCAGGCCCCTCCCTGGAGTAACTCTCGCCCCCACCCCACATCCACCCCTGAGGCCCTTCCAGCCCATGCTGAGCGCCACCCCAGCTCAGTCACCCTCCCTCAGGACCCCGTGCTCCGCGGACAGACGTGCATTTCACCCGTAAGCCCACAAGGCAGTGAGTTCAGCTCGGGCACGGCAGGCCCTCTGCAAGCAGAAGAGAAGTCTTGCTGTGACAAGGTTGGCCTGCGGGCACTTTGGATCCCAACCCAGATTTGAGGAGGCAGCCCAAGTGTACACAGCGCTAAATTTCTAGAGGCCACTCCTGCCCCATGAGCCCGTGCTTCCAAAACTGACCCGTGTCCGCTGGAGTTGGACATCCCACCAGCCCCATTCCCGCACCTACCTTCTCTCGTTGTCGTCCAGGTGAGCAAAGAGCACGTTCTTGGAGATGGCTTTGGCCAGTGCCGTCATGGTCTTGTAGTCCTTGGGGATGACCTGCGGGGAAGCCCAGGAGAGTCAGACCTGTGGGCACCCTGGACCAGGGCCTGGACCCAGCTAGCCCTTTGGACCCTCCATGACCCCGAGAAATCGGGCCACTCAGCCTTCAAGGTGTTATTACCAGTGAGGGTAGACAGAAATCTTGAAATGCTAGCTGCATGTCACAATTTTTGGAAATCTGAAAAATAAAGAAGAGACAAGGGGCCCAGAGTGACCTGAGAATTGGCGTATCGTCCAGAACTCGGGGTCTTGGTGGACAGACGCCGGTGGGCTTCAGAGCCTGTAAAAGATGCTACAAGGGGGCTACCCTGGTGGCGCAGTGGTTGAGAGTCCGCCTGCCGATGCAGGGGACATGGGTTCGTGCCCCGGTCCGGGAGGATCCCACATGCCGCAGAGCGGCTGGGCCCGTGAGCCATGGCCGCTGGGCCTGCGCATCCGGAGCCTGTGCTCCGCAACGGGAGAGGCCACAACAGTGAGGGGCCCGCGTACCCCCCAAAAAAAAAAAAAAAAGATGCTACAAGGCCTCCAGGCCCTTGGATTATTATGTCTTTTGTTTTTATTTCTTTACTCCACTGGCTTTTTTTAGGTAATAAATACTTGTTGAAATATTTGAAAACTGGAAAAAAAAAAAAAAAAAAAGATACCTTGACCCAAGGCTGGCTCCACCCTTTCAGGTGGTTATGGAAGGGGTGGGTAGGGGCCTGGACCTTGTTGGCCAGAATGTGGGTAAAAAGTCATCCCCACGCCCGCTGAGACCAGCCTGGAAAGCTCGAGGTGTGTCCAGTGAATCAACGCCCAGCTGACGACCAGCACTGGTATTTCCAATGCCAAGATTCCTCCCTCAAAAGACACCGAGGGGAGGCTGTCTGCACCGGCACGTGACCCCCACCTCATGCTCAGCTGCCCCGAAATCTCTTCCAGGCTGGGGGCGGGTGGTGACGTCGGGACCCCACATGTGGGTACGCCTCATCTAAAACCATGGAACCCTTTACAAAGAGATCCCTGAGGGGCAGGATGGAGCCCCCTGAAAAGCCACTCCAGCTCCAACAACTGTGTAACAGCTTGGACGTGCAGGCCTTGAGAGGAAGGTCTCTTCCTACACGCTGCACCCTCTCCCCTCCTATAACACCCTGGGTTACTGTGGTGACACGTCACACTTAGGGAACCAGCTGGGTGCCATCCTAGCAACTAAACCCACATGTCTGTCCTGTTTCCTTGGTTTTACCCACATCCCACCCAGGCCACACGCAGTCGTCATGGCCCTTCAGCCCCTCTGGTCTGTGACAGTTTCTCAGAGGAGGACTGGCAGTGATTTTGCAGAACGTCCCTTCGTCTGGGTTTGTCTGGGGATCTCCTCCGGGCTGGACAGGGGTCCAGGGTTTTGGGAGGAAGAGGCCACAGAAGTGAAGTGCCCTGGTGGGCTTTTAAGCTGCACTCTTACTGGTTTTATTCCCTGATTATAAAAGGACTAAGTACTGGGGAGGAACTGGGCATGGTTGTTTCATGGGGACAGAGGTTCAGATTTGCAAGATGAAAACGTTCTGGAGATGACGGCGGTGACCGTGGCACAATGGTGAGAATGTGACCTGGATGCTAAACATGGTTAAAGAGGTGCTGTGGCCCAACTGTCCCCAAATTCACGTGTCGAAACCCTAGCCCCCATGGTAAGGTGTTTAGTGATGGGGCCTCGGGAGGTGACTGGGGTTAGGTGGGCCCCCAAGACAGGATCCGCACCCTCGTAAGTCGAGACCTAAAGATCTTGCGCTCCCCACCCCGCCCGCCACGTGAGAACAGGCGAGAAGGCGGCCACCTGGGGGCCAGGAAGAGAAGAGGGTTCTCACCAGGAACCCACCCTGCCGGCACCTGGATCTTGGACTCCCAGCCTAGAGACTGTGAGAGGGTAAATGTCTGTTGTGTAAGCCGCCAGTCTTTTGTTACGGCAGCGTGAGCTGACACAGACGGTCAATTCTACTATGCACATTTTGCCGTATTTTAAAATAAATGTTTATAATAGGTCAAAAAGTAAAAATAAAAAAAAATGTTTTAAAGAGTAAAGCTGGCTGTAGGAATGCGTAAGATGGAATGGCAGGCATGTCCAAGGCAGGGCTCAGGGACACACGCAGCCACCAGTGCTCTCACACCGGGGAGGCCCCTGACAAAGGTGTGCCCTGCTCAGCATGAGGGCCGGAGAGAGAGGGAGGGTGATGTCCAGGGCAGGGGCGGGCTACCCCCAGGCGGCTCTGAGGTTGGGGTCCAGCCTCGAGGGTGAAGCCAGAATAGGACCCACGAGGCCCTGGACACGGGGCTCCCCCTCCCACACCCCACGACCTGGCCATCCCACCCTGTCCCCAGCCTACTGGGGTCACAGAACCATGGGGGTGGGGTGGCCCCAAGAGAGCCTCAGGCAGGTACGCACCGGGCTCAGGCCAGCAGGGACCACGACGCCCTTCCGGAAGAAGAAGGGAGGCCAAGGCCCCGACGCCTGGGATGCGGGTTGGGACGCAGGGCGGGGGCGGGGTCAAGGCCCACCTTCCGCACGTAGGACACGGCATCCTCCTCTGTGTACACCTCAGCGCTCACTCCCCCACGCCGGGGCCGGGCTCGCACCACCGGGTTGGGCGGCAACGGGGACACTTCCTCATCGTGTGAGTCCGACTGGGAGGCTGACTTCTGCTGCGCCAGGATCTGTCGGTTTTCTTCCTGGAGGGGGGACAACGCAGAGCGGGTGAGAAGAGAGGCCATCTCGGCAGAACCCCAGAGTCCGTCCCGGGAGGTCACGGGGTCCCAGGAAGGCCGGGGACCCAGCGCGTCCCAGCCGGGCCCGCCCGACCCGCCTCCCTGGACTTCAAGGCTACCTCCAAGCCCACCTCTTCCCAGCCCACAGCCCTGCCGGCCACAGAGCCCTGGCTCCAGAAGGCTTTCTGTTCCTTCACACTTTGAGCAACGTGTCAAAGTTGCTACCAGACCCCAGAGCTCAGCCCACAGGGTCCAAGGCCCCGGCGAGCCTCTGAGGCCCCCCAGCCCCACGGGTTCACCCGAGGGCAGGAAGTGCCCCCACTCTGCTCACCAACGTGCAGGAAACAGGAGGTGGGCGCATAACAGGGAAGGAAACCTCTCGTTTTCTTCCCGCACTTTTCATTACTGCTTTTTAAAAACTCTGTTTACACACAGAGGGCGCAAAATCCAAAAAGTGCAAAGGTACATGGAGTGACGGGGTCTCCCACAGCCGACTCTCCAGCTCCACTTCCCCAGAGCAACCTGGCGACCAGTTGGTCCCTGGATGGGACCGGGCTTCCCAGCACACGGCCCCGGATGGTCGCAGGAGGTACCAGCTCTATAAGCTCTTGCACCTACCCACAACCCTACAGAACAGCCAAAGCCAGGAGAGCAGCTCCGACTCACGCCAACATATACAGGGTCTTCATCCAACACCCAACGCTTCCAAGGCTGAGGAACAGCCCCAGGTGCCTCGTGGGCGGGAAGGAGGGGTTTCCCTGAGGGTCAGCTCTGGACACACCAGCAACCACCGATCGCTCCAGAACTGCCTTCCAAGTACTCACCTCGCCACTCCTCTGTTACCGTGACAACAGTCATCTCATCCTTTCTGAGACCAGCGCCAACATCTCCCTGGAGCCAGGAGTCACTGGGTTATTTCCCACCCTTTGTGAATTACTGGGTGACACTCCGGAAATGTGTTATTTACATTGTACGTTAATTCTACTCAAAGTTAAGACTGTCAGTAAGACTCCCACTTTTATGGAAATCATTACAAACGTCACTGACTGTTCTTGTAAACCAGGAATTTTCACTATCAATAGAAATGTCAGTTCCATCTCAAGTGAGAGACTCTGGGCCTTTGCTCTTAGAAATTATTAAAAATAAGAACAGTAAGGGAATTCCCTGGTGGTCCAGTGATTAGGACTCCCGTGCTCTCACTGCCGAGGGCCCGGGTTCAATCCCTGGTCGGGGGAACTAAGATCCCACAAGCCGTGTGGCCAGAAAAAAAAAAAAAAAAAAAGAACAGTAAAATACACAAAAATGAGTCAGTGGGGTCTTAAAGCGGGATTTGGGAGACATGAGTGGGAAAGGCCCCTGCACTGCAGTGTAAACTGTTTATAGTGACACCGGGGCTCTGCCAGCACGCAGGAGAGAGGAACCAGCAGAGGCCCCGGGCCACCAAAGGACGTCCGGAAGGTCAGGCCATGTGGGAGTGCCCAGGCTCGGAGGTGACGGTGACACGGGGCAGAGACGTGGGCAGTGATGAAGGTGAGGTCGGGAGGAAACGACCCCAGGCTTCCCGTAGAAGCGAGGGAGCCGACAGGCGCTTATCTCAGCAAACGAGGGGACTTCTCTTAAGTTGAGGTAAAATTCGCACAACATAAAATTAACCATCAGCCGTTTTAAAGTATGCAAGCCTGTGGCATTCGGTACATTCAAAATGTTACGCAAACCTCTCTAACAGCTAGACCCAAACGCTTCCTCACCCCAAAACACCCGGGTACCCCACTGGCAACCCCTCCATGCCCTCCACCAAGGCCTAGCACCCACTAACCTACCTTCTGCCTCCGTGGATCCGCCCATTCTGGACATGGCCATGGACAGAATCATACCCGTGCCAGACTTCTCCCACTCAGCACACTGTCTTCAAGGAGCACCCATGTTGTGGCAGGTGTCAGCACGTCTCTCCTTTTGGTGGCTGAATCGTACTCCGCTGTGTCACATCTCGATGATCCATTAGTGAGCTGGTGGACATGGGCTGGCTCCATCCTTTGGCTGCTGTGAGTAGCGTTGCCATGGACGTCAGGGTGCAAGTGTGCGTCTCGGTGCTGTGTTCAATTCTCGGGGATACCCCTGGGGCAGGAATGCTGGGTCCCACGGGGGCTCGTGCTCAGCTCAGTGAAGAACCTCCCAGCGCTCTCCACCAGCCACTCCCAGCAGCAGTGCCATCCCCCAACACCCTTTGCCACTTTCTGTGTATTGGTTTGATTTTGATCTGGCCGACGTTGAGTTGGGCTCTGGACACACTGACTTCGAGATAACGGAGCGACCTGGCCTTGGGAATGGCCCACAGACCCTACAGACAGTGGCTGACCCAGGGTCCACAGTCACGGTGAGGACCCCAGGCTCCCTGTGCAGCCACCAGAAGCCATTTGTCTTCAAGAAAGCCGCGGCCCAGGCCTTGTTCTCCTGGACCCGTAAGCAGCCCTGTCCCGGCGCGGAGATGACTTTCCGTCTCTGGGAGCAAAGGGTCAAATGAGGCAGGATACGGGTGGTTCAAAACACGAAGCCACTTCAGGGGATTTTGAGAGGACACGGGGGGCCAGGAGCCAGGGCCCCCAGGGCGCAGTGGGATGACCGCCCCCAGGCTCTGCCTCGACCACGCCAGACCGTTACTTCTGGATGGCATCCCTCTCCCACCCCGGGAGATTCCAGGAAAACCTCTAATTCTCAGAGCTCCCCTTTCCTGTCTCCTGTTTTCACGCTGCTGAGTTGTCTTGGCTGCGAATGGTAGAGGGCACGGGGTCAGGACAGGCGATCCAGGCCAAAGGAATCTTCATAACAAGAGTGTGGGAACAGTGTTTCCAGAAAGCTCCGCAGCCAGAATCTGCCCCAAAACGCGTAAGGCAGCTCCAGGGACCGTCCCCGTCCTGCCCTCGGGACCCAGAGCTCCCTGGGCCATGAACGATGTGCTTCATCACCTTCTGACCACGTTTTCCTACACGAGGGGTGAAATGCAGGCTTCCAGCCTGAGAAGAGACAACACGGAGGGGGGTCTAGGGAGACTTTCCAGAACTGAGCTGACCCCCCACACACAACAGCACACACGCCTGGGAGCCTGGGACAGTGGAATCCCTCCCCTCTGCTCCCCTCCCTGTCTGGCTGGGCAAGGACACCGGCTGCCCCATCCCTCGTAGGGGACTCCTAGGGTGAGGGACGTCCCGCGTAGGGGATACCTAGGGTAAGGGACGTGTCCAGGGCACCCAGCCACCCAGCGGCAAGGCAAGAAGAGAAACACAGAGCTTCGATCATTTATTGAGCACCTTCTGTATACCAGGCCTCAGACAGAAAATGCAACAGGGAAAAAGGCATAGTTCTTTCATGAAGGAGGTTACTGTTAGAGCTCAAACAGGACAGAGATGGTGGTCACAGCAAGACAACGGGTGAGCACCACCGAAGGACCAGGTAGGTACAAGGGGCTGCACCAGCACTGGCAGGCTCTTAGACCATCCTCAGCAAGGAGGAGTCCAAGAGGGCTTCCTGAAGGAGATGCCTCCTGAGTCCACCCAGATGAGAAGAGCTGAACCAGGGGACGTGGGCAGTTCTGAGCTCACCCCTTGCCCCCCTCCTCCCCAACCTGTGGCAAATTACAGTTTGTGTGTCTCTTCATGACGTGGCAGCCCTCTCCAATGTTTGCTTCATCCATCTCTTCAGAGTCAGACTCTGATTTTATTGTCTGCTATTTCTTCGATTTCTGCTTCATTAACTTCTGCTTTTACCCTTGTAATTTTTCCTCGTTTCTGTCTTGCTGTCTTCCTCTATTCCTGGCTTCTCAGGTGGCAGCCGGGCAGTAGGTTTAAAAGGGTCCCTCAAAAATTCATGTCCACCCAGAACCTCAGAGAGTGGCTTTATCTGGAAATAACTCTTCACAGATACAATCAAGTTAAGACAAGGTCATCCTGGATTAGAGTGGCCCTAATCCAACGACGGGTGTCCTTATAAAAAGAGGAAGTTTGGACACAGACACACAGGGCCGAACACAGGGGCAGTCTGGTGATGCGTCTGCCAGTAAAGGGCAGCCCCCAGAAGCTGGGGGGGGGCTGCGGCGGACCCCGCCCCCCATCAGAGCCCCCAGAAGCGACCACCCCAAAGCCTTGATTTGGGGCTTCTGGCTTCCAGAACTGTAAATAGCTGTTTTAAGCTGCCCATTTTTTGACAATTTGCTATGGCACCCTAGGAAACTAAGACACACAGCTCACTAATTTATCATCTTATTTTCTAATGAAGCTATAAATTTTCCTCTAAGTACCAATTTTGCTGCATTCCACATGTTTTGACATGCAATGCTTTTATTGTCACTCAACCTAAATATTTCCTAATTTTTTATCATGACAATCTTTAACTGATAAACCATGCAAAAGCTCACTATTGATTTCCAAATGTATGGAGAGGCTTCTGGCTCTTTCTCTTTTTTTCTGGCTATCTTTTTATTAATAATTTGTAACTTTATTGGGTTATAGTCAAAGGATTCAGTTTCTGAGTGAGAAAAAGACTTAAACTCATCCTGGGATCCCTTGAAATAACATGTTGCACTGGGTACTTCATTCTCAAATTCTAAAGTTCTGATTTACACACACCTTTCCAGGATCTCCGATGTAACCGGATGAACACAAGGCAGATGCCGTGTCCTCCCCAGTCACGGCCCCGCTGTCACACAAGCTCGGATGGGAAACGCTGTGCTTCCCCAGGGAGCTCACCACCACGTCCTCAGCACCCGGAACAGTGCCCGGCACAGAGCAAGTGTTCAGTAAACACTGGTGAGATAAATGAATGAATGAACGAATGAAACCTTTTGGGAGAACTGGTATAACTGTCAGTGGGTGCTCTGAGCTTCATAACCCTATTTCTTAAAATACATCCTAAGGAAACAATGAGGGGTATCAAAAAGATATCTGTACCAGAGTGGCCCTTGCAGTGTTTAAAAAAAATTTTTAATCCAACAATCAACAGTAAGAGATTGCTTAGGGCTTCCCTGGTGGCGCAGTGGTTGAGAGTCCGCCTGCCAATGCAGGGGACACGGGTTCGTGCCCCAGTCCGGGAAGATCCCACATGCCGCAGAGCGGCTGGGCCCGTGAGCCATGGCCGCTGAGCCTGCGCGTCTGGAGCCTATGCTCCGCAACGGGAGAGGCCACAACAGTGAGAGGCCTGCATACCGCAAAAAAAAAAAAAGATATTGCTTAAATCAAGTTAGAAACATCTATGTAACAGGATATGCTGCACCATTAAATCATACTTTTAATATATTTAGTAATCATGTAAAGTTTGGTTTAAAACACCAAAAAGCAGGATTCAAAACTATATATAGTCAGGGAATTCCCTGATGGTCCAGGGGTTGGGACTCTGTGCTTTCACTGCCGGGGCCTGGGTTAATCCCCGGTCGGGGAACTAAGATCCTGCAAGCCGCACGGCGTGGCCAAAAAAAAAAAAAAAAATTATATATAGTCAAGAGAATGAAAAGAGAAGCCACGAACTGGGAGAGAATATTTGTGAAACACATATGTCTAAAAAAGGACTTGTATGCAAAATGTACAAAAAGCTCTTAAAACTCAACAATAAGAAAACAACCCCATTGGAAAACAGGCAAAAGATCTAGACACGTCACCAAGGAAGATCCCCAGATGGCAAATAAGCACAGGAAAGATGCTCCACCTCATATGTCTTCAGGGAAACATGAATTAAAACAGCAGTGAGGGACTTCCCTGGTGGCGCACTGGTTGAGAGTCCGCCTGCCGATGCAGGGGATGCGGGTTCGGGCCCCGGTCCGGGAAGATCCCACATGCCGCGGAGCGGCTGGGCCCGTGAGCCATGGCCGCTGAGCCTGCGCGTCCGGAGCCTGTGCTCCGCAGCGGGAGAGGCCACAACAGTGAGAGGCCCGCGTACCGCAAAAAAAAAAAAAAAAAAAACAAAAAAAACAGCAATGAGACACCACTACACACCTATCGGGACAGCCAAAATCCAGACGGTGACGACACCAAAGGCTGGCGAGGGTGTGGAGTGGCAGGAACCTCATCCGTGGCTGGTGGGGATGCACAATGGCACCGCCACTTTGTTTTTTGTTTGTTTGTTTGTTTTTGTCTTATTTTGTCTTGTTTTTTTTTGCCGCGCCACACAGCTCGTGGGATCCGAGTTCCCCGACAAAGGATTGAACCCAGGCCCTTGGCGGGGACAGCGTGGAGTCCTGACCTCTGGACGACCGGGGAACTCCTGGTGCAGCCACTCTGGAAGACAATCTCGTGTCTGTCTTGATGTAACCCAGCAATTGCACTCCTGGTATTTATCAAAATGAGTTAAAACTTACATCACATGAAAACCTACACACGGACCTGCACAGCAGCCTTGCTCACAGCTGCTAAAACCTGGAGACAAGCAAGGCGCCATTCAGCAGGTGATCGATACATAAACCTGGGGTCCGTCCAGACAAGGGGACACTACCCAGCAATAAAAATAAATGAGCTATTATTAAGTCAGGAGAAGACTTGGAGGAAGCTTAAGTATGTATCACTAACTGAAAGAAGCCAGTCTGAAAAGGCTAAACGCTGTAGCTAGAAAAGGCGAAAACTATGGAGACAGTGAAAGGATCAGGGGTTGCTGGGGGCTGGGGGGGAGGGGCGAACAGGAGGAGCAAAGGGGATTTTTAGGGCAGTGGCTACTCTGCATGACGCTATGATGATGGAAACATGTCATAGGTTTGTCCAAACCCACAGAATGTACACCAAGAGCGAACCCTCAGGGGCACCGCGGACTTTAGTCAATAGTAGCGTATCAGTGGTGGCTGTCATTCTCTCGAAGCGCTGGTTGGTGCTCTGAGGCCCGTCTGGGCCTGGGGAGGACCCCGGCCACCAGTGTCTCCAGCCACCCCTGCACCCCCAGCCTCAGCCTCCCGCAAAGCTCGCTGCCTCCACCACCCTCCAGCAGACCTTGGGACCGGCTGCCCGGTCTAAGAGCGCCCAGGACCCTCCCACCCGCACTCAGAACCCTGGGAACCCCAGCCCCCGCACCCCAGCTGCTCTGCAAACCCTCCTCATTCCACCTTCCCAGTGCCCCCACCCACTCGGCCTCCCGGACACCCGCCCCTCAGTGAAGCAGACACCGCGACGACCAGGGAAGAAACCATCGGGGCCAAAGGTATGGGGGCACCCACTTTCTTTTCCTTTTTAATTTCAAAGACTTGGTTTCCCTAAGTAGTTATAGGTTCACAGCAAACATCACAGGGAGGCACAGAGACTTCCCACACGCCTCTTGTCCCCTCGCTCGCACACCCTCCCGGGGGCCTCTCTACGCTGCAGAACGGGAGCCACCAGAACACACCCAGACTACAGCCTGGACCACCGGTCCCCGCGCCCTGCCACCTCCAGACGGCCTCCAGCCCGCCCCAGCCTCCGGCCCACCCAACGCTCCAGCGACCGCCTCCGCGGCTCCAGCCTTCCACGGCTCCGGGGTGGCACGAGCTGCCCCCGGCATTAGCCGCCAAGCCCATCGTCCCGAGGACAAGCCTTCGTCCAGAGAGCGTGCTCCCCGAAGACGGCCCCACGGTAACCCTCGCCACCCGCAGGGCACGGCCTCCTGTCGGCCCCCAGGCTGAACGCGGACTCACCCCCTCCACCCTGGCTTTTCCGGTGGCCCCCCAGCACCGGAAGGCCGGGGCAGTCAACGTGCCGGGGGGACGGACCGCCCCTCCAAGACCCTCGGGAGTTCAGTGTAGTCCCGCCAATGGACGCCTCTGTCTGCCACCAGAATGACACATGCAGTGCTGGTCACCAGGAAACACAGGCTGGTCCTCCATACAGTTACCGAACGTATCTGATGCCCAGTGTAGACCACAGCCACAGGAAGGGCCACAGGAAGGGCCATGTGGGCCCTGACAGAATTCACTTCCAGGGAAGCCGCGGGCCGGGTTCTCCCCAAGGGAAACACAGCGTAACTTGCTCGTTTCATTAAAGGTACAGAGTGAGCCTGGGTCACCAGCTGTCTGACCAACGGACCAGAGGGAAGCCACCGCTGCACCAGGAAGGAGAGCCTGCTGGATGAGGCATCTATGGCCACAAAAGAGAGCAGAGTGGTGTCGGCGAGGACTCGGGAAAGGGTGGGGGGCTCAGAGTCGCAAGACCACAAGCTCACCCGGTCCTTGGGGAGCAGATGGGCGACAAGATTCAACAGCCGTAAACACAGACACTCGGCCCCCAAAGCCCTTCCTGAAATACCTGCATAGTTACCCATTTTTTCTTTTAAATCATTTCCTTGGCATAAAGGTGGTTTCTGGAGCGGAAAAAAACAGAAAAACCTGAAAGCCATCAAACACAAAACGATGGAAATAAAGTAGAAACGATGACGCATCCACGTCATGGAAAACTTTACAGCCACAAGAGGCCACAGAAATGCTACTAATACAGATGCAAGGCAACATGAGTGCACTTAATGCCACTGAAATGCACCCTAAGAAAAGGCCAAAATGGCAAATTCTATGTCGTGTATGTTTTACCACAATAAAAAATGCTACCAAGAAGAAAAAAGCAAACAAAAACTGCACATATATACAATTATCCACATCCGTATGTAAGCGTCTCCTGCGGGTCCAGAAAAGTCCTTGGGAAAATGTAGGGCGGGTACGTAGGTGCAGGGTCACGGGCACACTTGTATAAAGTAATCTTTCCTGCACAATTTAAAATCCACTGTTAAAGGGATTGATGACTTTTATCATCACACGATCCGCCACAAGACTGAATCCTGGAGAAGCTCCAAGGCTGTGTTTGGCCGGCGGGTATGGACTATCTTCCCCCCTCAAGCCTCCACCCTGGAATAAGGCCACCTCCTCACCGGCTCACTCACAGAGGCCTGGGCACTGGGTGCCACACCCCGGCCCAGGCAGCACCCCGAGAGCTGGGCCATCCCCACCAAGCTGTGCCGGCAGCTGCAGCCTCTGTGCTTATCAAGGCCTCACACACACGCCTCCTGCTCTCCACACAAGTGGAGAAAACTGCTCCTCCCCAGGCTTCCGGCCTGGCCAGCCTCCTGCAGAGAGAGGGGCCCCGGGACCCAGCACACCGCGGCCCCAAAGCCAGAGCCTTTCCTGCTCCCAGGCTGAAGCAGCTCCCTGGTCACCGTGCTCAGCAGACGCAGCAGGAAATGAGACCCCCCGGGGGGTCTCAGGACACCTTCAGGCACTTTACATTTGGGGATCCCAGGTCCATTTGAACATCCACTGCAAACACTGGGGACGTTCTCCCCAGTAAAATGCACCCGCCTATAAAAGCTTGCACACGATTTCAGAGAATCCACCAAATCAGCCCCGAAGCCTGGAACCTAGGCCTTCCAAGTCACCCTACCTCTTCCAGACCTCGGTCCTCAGCTGTCAAAGGCAGGTAATAACTTGCCTCTCCAGGCAAGAATGATCAATGAATCTTCCTAAACCCCTGTGCTCGCCCCAGCCTCTCCCCCAAGCTCCAAACTCATAGCCTCTTTGACAACTTGAGCACATCCAAAGCCTTACTCTTAATTTTTTCCTGTCCAACCCTGTCTCCGTCTCTTCCCACTGGCCCCTTCTTGGCTCAGGACTTCACTCAGGCCTCGGACCAAACCCGAGGAGTCACCGCCCATGCCTCTTTCCTCACCCCACCCCCAATCCACCAGCAAGACCGGAAAGGCCCCCCAAAGAAAACGGCCTACCTCACCCTCTCACTCCACCCCCAGGGGACAGAAGCAGCCTCACCCCTGCCAAGTCTAACAACCAAAAGCATCTTGGCCACTGAAATGTCCCCTGGGGGCAAGAGGTCCCCCGCTGAGACCCTCTGCTCTAGTTTCACTCTGCAGCCTCAGCTCAGGTCTGGCCTGGACCCTGCCTCTGGCCTCTTAATGGGCTCCCTGCCTTGGTCCGGCGGAGAAGTCCCGTCCTGTGAGACATGTCACCTGGCTGGGGTCATCTGCGAACAAGTAGAGTTAAATGAGGATGTACTGTCACCCACCTGACCCTCCCTCTTCAAACGTGCAGGAAACAAGCACCCCCCCACCCCCCTGCTCCAGTCCCCTGTCCTCTGTGCACAGGCCAGCGACTGGACTCCTCCCATACATGGCGACCTCGGAAGTAACCAAAGATTAAAGCCACGTCGCCATGTTCACCTATCAACTAAAAAACAGGTTTTTATTTATTTTTTTAAGGTTCATTTGTTTATTTATTGGCTGCGCAGCACGTGAGATCTTAGTTCCCCAACCAGGGATCGAACCCACACCCTCTGTGTTGGAAGGGTGGAGTCTTAACCACTGGACCGCCAGGGGAGTCCCTGAAAAACAGGCTTTTAAATTAAAACAGCCAAAGCTGACTAGGGTGGGTGGCTACAAGCACACTGTCTGGTGGGGCTTGAATCAATGCTGCATTTGGAGAGCTCCTTGACAACACCAACAGGACTTCTGTGACCTGGTAATTCCACCTGGAATTTCAAAAATTCCATCTCCGAAAAGCTGTACTAAACACTACTACATACAGGAAAAAAATCTATGTACAAATATGTCCCTGTGGCATTATTTTTCTAATACATCTTTATTGGAGTATAATTGCTTCACAAAGCTGTGTTAGTTTCTGTTGTACAACAAAGTGAATCAGCCATGTGCATACATGTATCCCCATATCCCCTCCCTCTTGCGTCTCCCTCCCACCCTCCCTATCCCACCCCTCTAGGTGGTCACAAAGCACGAGCTGATCTCCCTGTGCTGTGCAGCTGCTTCTCACCAGCTATTTTACATTTGGTAGTGTACATATGTCAGTGGTACTATCACTTTGCCCCAACTTCCCCTTCCCCCCTACCCTGTGTCCTCAAGCCCATTCTCTATGTCTGCGTCTTTATTCCTGCCCTGCCACCAAGTTCATCAGTACCATATTATTTAGATTCCATGTATATGTGTTAGCATACAGTATTTGTTTTTCTCTTCCTGACTTACTTCACTCTGTATGACAGACTCTAGGTCCATCCACCTCACTACAAATAACTCAATTTCGTTTCTTTTTATGGCTGAGTAATATTCCATTGTATATATGTGCCACATCTACTTTACCCATTCATCTGTCAGTGGGCATTTAGGTTGCTTCCATGCCCTGGCTATTGTAAATAGTGCTGCAATGAACATTGTGGTACATGACTCTTTTTGAATTACGGTTTTCTCAGGGTATATGCCCAGTAGTGGGATTGCTGGGTCATATGGTACTTCTATTTTTAGTTTTTTAAGGAACCTCCATACTGTTCTCCGTAGTGGCTGTATCAATTTACATTCCCACCAACAGTGCAGGAGGGTTCCCTTTTCACCACACCCTCTCCAGCATTTATTGTTTCTAGATTTTTTGATAATGGCCATTCTGACCAGTGTGAGGTGATACCTCATTGCAGTTTTGATTTCCATTTCTCTAATAGTTAGTGATGTTGAGCATCTTTTCATGTGTCTCTTGGCCATCTGTATGTCTTTTTTGGTGAAATGTCTATTTAAACAGATGGAGAAATATACCACGTTCTTGGATTGGAAGAATCAATATTGTGAAAATCACTATACTACCTAAAGCAATCTACAGATTCAATGCAATCCCTGTTAAACTACCAATGGCATTCTTCACAGAATTAGGACAAAAAATTGTATGGAAACACAAAAGATCCCAAATAGCCAAAGCAATCTTGAGAAAGAAAAATGGAGCTGCAGTAATCAGGCTCCCTGACTTCAAACTATACTACAAAGCTACAGTAATCAAGACAGTATGGTACTGGCACAAAAACAGAAACATAGATCAGTGGTACAGGATAGAAAGCCCAAAGATAAACCCACTCACATATGGTCACCTAATTTACAACAAAGGAGGCAAGAACATACAATGGAGAAAAGACAGCCTCTTCAATAAATGGTGCTGGGAAAACTGGACAGCTACATGTAAAAGAATGAAATTAGAACACTCCCTAACACAATACACAAAAATAAACTCAAAATGGATTAAAGACCTAAATGTAAAACCAGACACTATAAAACTCTTAGAGAAAAACACTCTTTGACATAAAACCACAGCAAGATCTTTTCTGACCCCCCCCCCAGAGTAATGAAAAGTTTAAAAATAAATAAATAAACAAATGAGACCTAAGTAAACTTAAAATCTTTTGCGCAGCAAAGGAAACCGTAAACAAGATAAAAAGACAACCCTCAGAATGGGAGAAAGTATTTGCAAATGAAACAATAGACAAAGGATTAATCTCCAAAACATACAAACAGCTCATGGAGCTCAATATCCAAAAAACCAACAACCCAAATTAAAAATGGGTGGTGTTATTTTTAATATTAAAACACTGGAAAGAACTCAACTGTCTAATCATGAGGAAAACATTGAGAAAACTTTTCTGGATCTTCTCAACACATTACACAATCACTTACACTGAGGACCATGAAGAATGTATAACAAATGAACAACATAAAATATAAAATTGCATCCGTAACATGATTCCAACTATGTTTCAAAACCACAATGCACGGTTGGGGGGGAACAGGTGGAAAGGACTCCAGGTGATTTCTACTTCTTCTTTCCACTTTTGAACTTTTCAATTTTTCTTTAAAAGGCATGTATTACTTCAAAATGTGTTTTAACAGACTGTTCTAAAGGGAAGAAATGAATCCATTCCTTTGCATTACGGCTACCTCTGTCCACAGGAGTGCCCATCAGAAGTAAAACACCGCTGAGCTCAGGGACACAGAGGTGCTTAAAACAGACCTGGGCCCCAGCTGGGGTCCCGTTCAGTCCCCAGGGACAGGTAGGTCGTGATACAAAGACCACGAGGAGGAACCTGAGGTCACCCCAGAGAGAGATCTGGGTGGCCAGGGAGGAAGGCAGGAGGCGTGAGGCGGGGAGGGAAAGCTGGACGGGACCACAAGAGGCTCCTGCCCCAGCCTTTTGCTTCCTAGCCCCGAGCCCCCAGGATGAACCAGGAAGGGGGGTGAGAGCTGTCATCCACGCAGGAGTGAGCTGGGCGATTCCCTCCTCAGGAGAGAGGGGGCGGGTGTGGCACGTACACCCCCCACATGTCTGAGGGGCAGGCCAGCGAGGGAATCTGACCTCCAACGGCCCGCCACACTCTATCAGGGCTGTTTCCTTTTACCCCAGTGCCAATGGCATCTCTAAGCAGTCCCCGAAGTCGAGAACCGCCATCGACCCCCCAAGCTATAGTCACAGCCAGCAGTTCCCAAACGTCCGCACCACCTTCCAGGAGGCCTCCTGAGACCCTGAGCCACTGGAAGAAGAGAGGATTTCCGTGGCGGGAATGAAGCCACCGTGGCCTCCCTGCTCACCTCCCCGCAAAGAGCCGCAGGAGGCCGTCCCGCGGGCGCCCCGCCCCCTCCTGAGCACGCAGGCAGCGGAGGGGAGGCCCGACGGGGCTTCAGCGCCACACACACACCCCTGCACCGGCTAGGGGGTGGGCGGGGGGAGGGCCGGGTGCCGGAGCCACTAACCTTCTCCAGCTTCTCGAAGTGCTCCCGGAGGAACCTCATGGGGCGCTCGGGCTTGGAGATGCAGAGCTGCACGATGCAGTCCTTGAGCACCTGCTGGGCGCCGTGCTTCTGCACGTAGAGCTCGCAGCCCCTCAGGCCGTCGTCCTCCTCCAGCTGCTGAGCCGATGGCGAGGCCATGGCGACCCGCTGCCCGCTTCCTGCGGAGGAAAACGCGAGTCCTGCCGACCTCGGAGGGGCAGGACTCCCGCGGCCTGGGAACACGCGTCTTACACGCACCGTAAGGTTTATCTGGTGACCGACGTGACCTGGTGACACGCCAGGCGTTTTATTCTGCTGCTGTCAAAGGCCTCTCACCCTGGGGGGCAAAGCTCAACTCTAAACAGATGCTCGCGGGGATGGAGGGGGATCCGGCGGGTTCCGGGCGCGGCTGAGAAACCTGACGACGGAGAAGCGGGGCCCTGCGTGTGCAGCCCAGGCGTTTATGGGGTCTCACTTGCGTCCGTCCCTCCCCCTTTGGAGGACAGTGTGTGCCTGGAGCGCCCTCCGCGAGCTCCCGGGGAGATGGCGGGGGGACGGGGGGAGCTCTTACAGGCTCCACCGGAAAAGAAAGGGAAACAAAAACAAACGAAGCTCCGCGGACGGGCCTCCTGGGAAGATGAACCCGGCGAACAATGGCAGGGCCGCGCGTTCGGCCCGCGCTCGGCCAGGTCACAGTGACGGCCCGGAACCCGGCCAGCCCACCAGCGCCGAGCACGCAGCCCGGCCACCACGGCCTCCCAACCCCCCAGCCCCCCGACCACGGTTTCCGGCCCCGGACCGGCCAAGGGGGCGGGGGCTCCCCGAAGGCCAAACTTCCTGGGGCCTCCCGGCCGGCGGGGGTTTCCGGAACAGACCCCTCCCCAGCCCCGCGTACCTGGATGCGCGGCGCCGGAGGCCGGAGGCGGCTGCGCGGGGACGCGCGGGCGCGGGGACGGCGGGCGAGCGGGTCCCGCACTGCAGCGGCGCCGCCCTCCGTCCGCCCCCGCGCCGCGCCGATCCACCCCCAGCCCCGCCGCCCCCTTCCCGCCGACCGCGCTCCAGGCCTTCCCCCACTCCCCGCTTGCCCCTCCCCGCCCCATCTCACTCCCGCCCCTCACCCCGTCTATCTCCCACATCCCCAGGACCCACCTCTCCCTCCCCCCTAGATTTCCCCTCACCGGCAGCCTACCCCGTCCCCTCCCTCTTTCCCCCTACTCCCTCTCTTTCTCCTCCTCTTCCCTCCCCCCCGCCCCTCCCCCGCCCCCAGGGCATTCAGGCTGACCGGCCTCATGCTGCACAGAAAGACCCACAGATCCATGTGAAGCTGCGCAGCTGGACCAGGACCACTACTACCGCCCCGCAGGCTCCCTCCTCACACCTCCACCCCCTCCACTGGAGCCCCTGCGATTGCCCGGATTGTCCACCCTGGCAGGTGGCAACCACCTGCTGCCTTGGGGTGATGGCCTCCCACACCTTCACACCTGGGGTGTCACATCTGCATGTCACAGGGCCTGCATTGGTGGCCAGGCAGGTCTAGGCTACTCCTTTTCTTGGTTAAGGGCACCAGCTTCACCCAGATGCCCCAGGGGGAAATCACAGGGTCATCCTAAATTCTTCCCACCACCCATGGGCTTCCAGGAGGTCAGAGGCCATCACAGCCCCTAATCCACCAGCCCAGGCCTGCAGGAAAGGGAATCACCCTTATTTTCCTGTTGCCAAAAGTCATGTTTTGCTCCCATTCTGCCAGGGTGGTGGTGGAAACATCATCTCGGGCACTTGGGGGTCCCCAACGCTTTACCTGGAGCAGTCTGAATACCAGGAGATGGGGTAGGGATCTCAGGCCTTTAAAGGGGAAGACCTCTGCTCTCCCACCCATACTGCCCTGTCCACAAAGACACATTGCAGGGTGGCCGGCTGCCCCGCACGCACCCCAGCAGGGCTGACGCTGACCCAGCTTCTTCCTGACGGCTTGAAGCGAAAGGAAGAGGATGTGCTCAGGTGGTCAGACTAGGAGCTCTTTCCTGCCTCTTCATCCCCTGCCCTCGGCGTGCCTCCTGGCCCATCCCCACCTCAGGTACAGTCACACCTGTCCCATCACACTTATTGCAAGAGTCATTTTTGGGAACTGAAGTCCAGTCTCAACTGAATCAAAACTTTATTCCACAACTAATTTAAACTGTTGGCTGTTTCTCCGCTCCACCTGCCCGATTGCTCAGACCTCCTCTCCCCGCTTGCTGTCCCTCCCCCCCGCCCCCCAGTTACTGCTGGCTCCTCAGGGTGGCCTGGTGAAGAGGATGACAAAAAATTAGGGCCAGGTTTCACTTGACGGACTTGGGGGGGGGGCATATGCTCCAGGGCTGGCTTTTGTTCTCGGAATCTCCTGGGGTGCTCCAGGGATCTCTGCAGGGACCTTCCCCCTGCACGGTTCAGTGGGAGGGGGAGACCGTCTCCGAGGATGGCCTTCTAACCCCGAGCCCCCCCTCCACACACATAGCCTCCTCCTGGCAGGGAGCCCCCTGGACCACGTCTTGCAAGACAAGGAGCTCTCCGGGTTCAGGGCCTGGCGGTCAGCTCAGTGCACCAAGTCCACCAGAAACTTGGTTCCTCCACCTCTCTCAGCTGTGGCTGGACGAGCCCCATCCTCACACTACCACTGTGGCAGCTCCCACCAGCCTGTCCCCTGCAGACCCTTCCAGGCCACTCAGGTAGCTACTTCAGAGGCCCTGCCAGCCGGGGGCTACAAGCAGGCTCTCCCTAAGAACTCCCTCCCCACCTTCCTCAAGGAGTAGTGCGAGGCCAGGTCCCCCACCCGTGGCCCAGCCTGCAGACAAGCCCCTCCCATCTCTCCTGTGCCCCTGCCCCCTGCGTCGCCTGAGTGGGAGGGAAATGCTTCCAACACATCCAGCTCACTCACTGCTTCAAGGAGGGGAGCCAGGGACCCTCGAGAAAGCCTGGCCTCGCTCTGTGTCTGGGCCAGGCTGTGTTAACCAGTAAATGTCTGCATTGATGGCACAGCGGTTGTTTGCAGCTGATCCAAGTGGCTCCACCCTGAACGACACGATCCCTCCGGCCCTCTCCCTCCGTGATGGGGGGCAGCGAGCACAGGGTCCGTCAGGGAAACTGACTAGACCACCGGCAGCCAGTGGCCTTACGTGAGGACGGCAGGCATCCCCCTCACGGAGCAGGGACAGGAAACCGTGTGGACCAGTGATGCCATACACAGCTAGGTCGATGTCGCCACCGCTGGATGGTGACAAGTCCCGGTTTATTGGGTGTCCTGAAAACATGCAATGGTGATCATGTCATCATTCAGAAGTCCCAGCAAGTCGTGCTGGTCTGTGTGTCCCCTCCACCCACAGGGAAGGACCCACCCCAGCACAGCCAGCAGAAGGGCTTCACGTGCCCCAGCCCCGAGGTCCTCACCTCAGCCCTGGAACCTGAATCACCAAATCTTGCAAAGGTCCAACTTCAAAGCCACATTATTTTCCAACCACCCCTCTCCCCCGCCCCAAACTCCTGGCTCTGCCAAGTCCAGTTCACCCAGCAAGACTCAACAGGGACATTGCTTCTGCGGGGAACCCTCCCTGTGGCTCCCACACCTGAGGGCCAGGTTGGGCCCTGGGGTGCTGCCCAGGGCTCCCTGCAGCTGCAGCTCTATTCTAAGTGTGCCAGAGGCCATTTGCTGAACTTCTGTCCCCCCCATCCCCCCCTCCTGCAGGGCAAGGAGACAGATACCCGCTGGGGTGAGGAAAGGAGGGTTCTCACCCGCCCGCCCAGCGCTGACGTGGGCCCTGCCACCTGACCAGCGTGGGGCCGTGAGGCGGGGCCGGGGGCTTTACCTGGAAGAGCCGTCGAATCTCCCCACCCATCTAGGTGGGTGTGGCTCTCAACCCCAGCTGACAGGAACTGAAGGGACCAGGGGATGGGAGCAGAGCAAGAGGCCCAGGGTCAAGTCCCGTGACCAGCCACGTCCCTCGTGGGGGAGCGAGCTAATTCCTCCCGGGAGCAGAGAGCCAACCTGGGGGGATGTGGGAGAGGAGCTGGGGTCAGGAGAGCAGGGAGCCCAGAGCGGGGATGAAGGGGAGGGACATGGCCTGGGGCGTGGCCACAGGCTCCTGAGAGGCAGCAGGAACCAGTCAGTGCATCTAATCCACACACTGCTCCCGGGGATGGTTTGGGGGTGTGGCGGGGGGGCCCCAGGCCCATCCAAGGCACTCCCAGCAGAGGACCCAGCCCTCTGCGTGGACCCGGGGCCACCTTCAGGGGCCACAGCTGAGCCCTGCCTGGACTCCTGACCCACAGACCCTGCGGTGATCAGGGGGTGTAAGGTCCTGAGTTTATGGTGACTCCCCCAACGTCTGCAGAAAACAAAGCTGGTGACAACCTCAGGCAGCGAGGGCCGCCCGTCCCCAGGGCCCCATCATGCTTTCGTGTGTCCCTGACGAGTGTCTTCCCCCATCCATGTTGTCCTCAGGCATCCTGCCCTCTGTTCCTCCCCGCACCTGCTCAGGACGTCCTTCGATTGACTGCCCGCGCCCCCGCGCCCCAAGCGCCGAGCACCGAGCACGGGCTCCGCTAGGAGGATGAGCTGCTGCGGATGCCGGGGACCCCGAGCGCCCCATGAGAACCGGCCGGAGGAGACAGCGAGTGAATGGACCAACCCAGCGCATCTGCTTACAAGAGTTGATTATGCTGGCGAAATGACACACTTCACCACGTTTGTAACCAGGACACTGAACGAGGGGGTCCTGGAACAGACCTGAAGCTGCTTTTTCCTACCTTGGCCGGGTCTTTTTTTTTCTTTTTTGCGGTACGCGGGCCTCTCACTGTTGCGGCCTCTCCCGTTGCGGAGCACAGGCTCCGGACGCGCAGGCTCAGCGGCCATGGCTCACAGGACCAGCCGCCCCGCGGCACGTGGGATCTTCCCGGACCGGGGCACGAACCCGCGTCCCCTGCATCGGCAGGCGGACTCTCAACCACTGCGCCACCAGGGATGCCCTTGGCCGGGTCTTTAAAATGTATTCGGAGAAGGAGTTTCCTTCTCTGCTCCTACCTATACATTTTGGCTCAAACGTAGAGAATTTCAAAGTTCTACTGTCATGTTAAGATATAAACCCAGGGTCAACTCGGTCATTGTAAGTGTCCAGAGCTATGAAATGATCATAACTCCAGCCTGACTTTAAAGTTAAAGCCTTTCCCTTCCTCTGGTGAGGCTGAGGCGGGAGGCGGGCCGGGAAAAGGACCGAGAAGTTTTGCTTTTTCCCTCTTACCCCACCATCCACCTGCCCCAAACCTGACCTTGGAACAGCCTCTAGCAACTGGAATTCCCAGCCCAGGCCACTGAGCCAGGTGCCTCATGGACATGGGATCATACAACACGTGGCCTTTCGTGCTGGCTTCTCTCACTGTGCTTAACGTGGTCGAGGTTCATCCACACGGTAGCAGGTGTCAGCTCCGCGTTCCTGTTGAAGGCTGAGAGTCAGATATATGCCTCGTGTATTGTGTATCCACCCGCCCATCGCGGGCGGGTGGGGTGCTCCCGCCTTTCAGCTGCTGTGAATATGCTGCTGCGAAGGAGGGTGTCAAACCCGAGAGTCCTTGCTTCCCCTTCTTTCACCTGTACATCCAGATGGGGAATTGCCGGATCACTTGCTCATCCTGTTGAATTTTTTCAGGAACCGCCACACTGTTTCCACGGTGGCTGCACTACTTCACATTCCCGCCGGCGGGCCTCAAGCGGCCTAATTCCTCCACATTCTTCCTCCCAAATGTCTGTCCGTTTCTGCTTGTTTTTTATAAGAACCACCCTAACAGGTGAGGTGGTGGCCAGACCTTCACAACAGGCACGAGCAGCTGGGCCCTCCTCTGCCACACTCTGACGGCCACAGCGAATTACAGGCCAGCTGGGGCTCCACTTTACTGGGAGAGGACTGGCCATGTGTGCAGAGCTGGGGAAAAATGGGCTACTTTGGAAACAACTACACTGAACATGTTTTTTGGCTGTGGGATCTTGGCAGACATGCCTTAGAGAGCCTCCCTTCTAGTCGTAACTTGCTAAGATTTTAAACGACAAATGGGCGTCAAATCTCATCAAGTGCTTTACCTGCAACTACTGAGATGATCACACCACTTTTCTCCTTTTCTAAAAATGTGGTTGGGCTTCCCTGGTGGCGCAGTGGTTAAGAATCTGCCTGCCAATGCAGGGGACCCGGGTTCAAGCCCTGGTCTTGGAAGATCCCACACGCCAGAGAGCAACTAAGCCTGTGTGCCACAGCTACTGAGCCTGTGCTCTAGAGCCCATGAGCCACAACTACTGAGCCCACGAGCCACAACTACTGAAGCCCGCGTGCCTAGAGCCCGTGCTCCACGACAAGAGAAGCCACCACAGTAAGAAGCCCGTGCACCACAACGAAGAGTAGCCCCCGCTCGCCACAACTAGAGAAGCCTGTGTGCAGCAACAAAGACCCAACTCAGCCAAAAATAAATAAATAAATTTATTTATGTTTTTAAAAATGTGGTAAATCACATTAATTTTTTTTAAACATCTTTATTGGGGTATAATTGCTTTACAATGGTGTGTTAGTTTCTGCTTTATAACAAAGTGAATCAGTTATACATATACATATGTTCCCATATGTCTTCCCTCTTGCGTCTCCCTCCCTCCCACTCTCCCTATCCCACCCCTCCAGGCTGTCACAAAGCACCGAGCTAATATCCCTGTGCCTTGCGGCTGCTTCCCCCTAGCTATCTACCTTACTACGTTTGTTAGTGTGTATATGTCCATGACTCTCTCTCGCCCTGTCAAAGCTCACCCTTCCCCCTCCCCATATCCTCAAGTCCGTTCTCCAGTAGGTCTGCGTCTTTATTCCTGTCTTACCCCTAGGTTCTTCATGAGATTTTTTCCCCTTAAATTCCATATATATGTGTTAGCATACGGTATTTGTCTTTTTCTTTCTGACTTACTTCACTCTGTATGACAGACTCTAGGTCTATCCATCTCATTACAAATAGCTCAATTTCATTTCTTTTTAAGGCTGAGTAATATTCCATTGTATATATGTGCCACATCTTCTTTATCCATTCATCCGATGATGGGCACTTAGGTTGTTTCCATCTCCGGGCTATTGTAAATAGAGCTGCAATGAACATTTTGGTACATGACTCTTTTTGAATTTTGGTTTTCTCAGGGTATATGCCCAGTAGTGGTATTGCTGGGTCATATGGTAATTCTATTTGTAGTTTTTTAAGGAACCTCCATACTGTTCTCCATAGTGGCTGAACCAATTCACATTCCCACCAGCAGTGCAAGAGTGTTCCCTTTTCTCCACACCCTCTCCAGCATTTATTGTTTCTAGATTTTTTGATGATGGCCATTCTGACTAGTGTGAGATGATATCTCATTGTAGTTTTGATTTGCATTTCTCTAATGATTAATGATGTTGAGCATTCTTTCATGTGTTTGTTGGCATTCTGTATATCTTCTTTGGAGAAATGTTTATTAGGTCTTCTGCCCATTTTTGGATTGGGTTGTTTTTTTGTTATTGAGCTGCATGAGCTGCTTGTAAATTTTGGAGATTAATCCTTTGTCAGTTGCTTCATTTGCAAATATTTTCTCCCATTCTGAGGGTTGTCTTTTGGTCTTGATTATGGTTTCCTTTGCTGTGCAAAAGCTTTGAAGTTTCATTAGGTCCCATTTGTTTATTTTTGTTTTTATTTCCATTACTCTAGGAGGTGGGTCAGAAAGGATCTTGCTGTGATTTATGTCATGGAGTGTCTGCCTATGTTTTCCTCTAAGAGTTTGATAGTTTCTGGCCTTACATTTAGGTCTTTAATCCATTTTGAGCTTATTTTTGTGTATGGTGTTAGGGAGTGATCTAATCTCATACTCTTACATGTACCTGTCCAGTTTTCGCAGCACCATTTATTGAATAGGCTGTCCTTTCTCCACTGTACATTCCTGCCACCTTTATCAAAGATAAGGTGTCCATATGTGCATGGGTTTATCTCTGGGCTTTCTATCCTGTTCCATTGATCTATCTTTCTGTTTTTGTGCCAGTACCATACTGTCTTGATTACTGTAGCTTTGTTGTATAGTCTGAAGTCAGGGAGCCTGATTCCTCCAGCTCCTTTTTTCGTTCTCAAGATTGCTTTGGCTATTCGGGGCACATTAATTTTTAATGTTAAAAAATTAACTTGCATTCCTGGAATAAACTCAATCTGGTCTCAATGTATTATCCTTTCTAAAGTGCCTATTTCCGGATTTAATTTGTTAAGATTTTGTTTAGGATTTTTGCATCTGTGTTGAAAAAAGTTGATCTCTAATATTCCCTTCTGTAATTTCCCTCTCACTTTTTGGGATCAAGGCTGTGACACTGGCTCCACAAAATGAGTTGGGAGATGTTCTCTCTTCCTATTTTCAGATTGGAGTTATTTCCTTTAAAAAAAAAAAACTAAGTTGAATTTTATTAAAATTTAAAACTTCTGCTCTGCCAATTACTGTTAAGAAAATGAAAAGCCACCGAGTGAGAGAAAATAGTAAAACATATATCTGATAAGACGTATCAAAATATATAAATCTTAAAACTCAACAATAAATACAATTAAAAATGGACAAAAGATCTGAATGTACATCTCACTAAATAAGATATAAAATGGAAAACAAGGATATGAAAAGATTCACATCATACGCCATAAGGAATTGCAAATAAAACAACAAGACGCCACTACAGACCCATTAGAATAGCTAACATTCAAAAAAAACTGACAATACCAATTGCTGGCAAGGATGTGACGCAATGGTCACTCTCATTCATTACTGTCTGGGAATGCAAAATGGTACAGGCACTTTAGAAGACAATTTGGCGGTTGGAGTTATTTCCTTATTAAGTGTTCTGAAGTGTTTGCTGCCATCTGTGATTATAGCCTTTATTGTGGGAAGCTTTGAAATGATAAATTCAACTTCTTTAATAGGTAGTAGACTATTCTGAGTTTCTATTTCTTCTAGTGGAGATTTTAGTAAATTATGTTTTCCTAGGATTTCCTCTATTTCATATATTTTTTTGGCATAAAGTATTATTACTTTAGTATATTTTTAATGTTTAGAACCTTTCATGATAAACTTTTACCCTCATGTTGGTATTCGTGCTTTTGAACTTCTTTTTTCCTTGTCAGTCCTGACAGGTGGGTTATCGATTTTATTAGCCCTTAAAAAGAATAAACTCTTGGTTTTAATAATCTGTGTTGTATGTATGTTCGTTTTACTGTTTCATTAATTTCTGTTCTAACCTTTATCATTTCCTTTCCTTTACTGTGTTCAGATTTGTCCGTATATTTTCCTGTTGGGGAAAAACAAATCAACTTTTTTTTTTTTTACCCTAAACGGGCCACTGGAAGCAATTACAAAAGTATTTGTGGAACTAAAGAAAAACATCTGACATCAATCTGACTCTTGTCCCTTTGAAGGCACCCTGTTCTCTCTCTGGCAGTCTCCCACAAACTCCTGTTTTTCTTTGGTATTCCTAAGTCTCACAACATGTCAATACGTGTGCCTCACTGGTGCTGTGTAGTTCCTTCAATCTGAAGGTCTTTCACTTTTAACTCTGGCAAATTTGTCTCGGTTATCCCTTTGAATACCTTCTCTGCCCCATTTTGATTATCCCTTTTTCTAGGCCGTGTACTAACCAGAAATTAGCGTTATCTGCTTCTATCATCCACCTTTTACGCAGCTTCTTTTATGTAGCTTCTTATTCCTGTTTCATGTTGCTCAGATAAAGACTTTTCTCTCCGTGGTCCCCCTGTTCTACTGCCCCTGCTTATTCTATTCAGTCTGGAAGAATGTCTGGGGACGGGACAAGAGGCCAGATCCCCCCTAAGTACTCATGTAGCCACCACCACAGTCAGGACACTCAAGCACCATCACTATACAAGGCTCCTTCTGCCACCCGTGTAGTCGCACCCAGCCCCACCCCTAACCCCTGGGGACCACTCACGTGTCCCCCATCTCTGTAATTATCTCATGCATGTTATACACATGGAATCACACTATTGGTATCTTGTATGATTGTATTCTTTTACTCAGCATAATCCCCTAGAGATGCATCCAAGTTCTTGCATGTATCAATAGTTCCTTCCTCTTTATTTCTGAGTAGAACCGAGTTAATTTCCATGTTTGAAGATTGTCTTTCTGTTACTGATTTTTAGTTTGATTCCATTTTTTGTCAGAGAAAATGCTCTCTGTGACTTCACTTCTTTTACATTTGCTGAGGTCTGTTTTATGGATACAGTCTATCCTGGCATGTCCCTGGGCACCTGTGAATAACGGGCATCCTGCCCTGTTGGGTGGAGGGTCTGTAAATGTCCACTGATCCCTTTGGTTGATGGTGTTCTGTGTCCTTGTGGAATGTCTAGTAGTTCCAGCAGTTGTGGAGAGTGGGTGCTGAGGTCCTCACCTGTAACTGGGGGTTGGTCTCTCTCCTTTCAGCTCTGCCAGTGTTTGCTTCATGTATCTTGAAGGTCTGTTGTTTGGGTCATAAACATTTGCGATTGCTATGTAACTTCCTGGTGGATGGATCCTTTTATTCTTATACAATGGACCTCCTTTTCTGTAGAAATTTCCCTCGCTCTGAAGGGAAATTAGCTGATATTAGTCATTGTGCTTTTTATAAATGAATGTTTACACGATGTCTTTTTCCTTTTTCTTTCAACCTACCCACATCATTACGTTTGAAGTGAGTTTTAGCATACGGTAAATGACATATAGTTGGGTCGTGGTTTTTTATTCCCTCTGCAAATCTTTGTCTTCTAACTGGTGTGTTTGGCCCCTTTACATTTTGAACTATTGAAAGAGGCTAAGTTTGCCATTCTATTATTTGTGTTTGTTTCCTCGTGCCATATTATGGGATACTTGAATATCCTTTAGAATCCCACTTTATAACGTATTGAGTATATCACTGTTTACTTTTCTCAGTGGCTGTTCTACATGCTCCTGTGCACGTATGTAATTATCAGTTTACTGGTACCGATGTTTCACATCTAGTGCAGTGTAGAAACCTCCCTTTACCCTCACTTTTCAAATATAATTATTGTAAATATTTCCCCCATGCGCACAGAGCTCATCGGTATTATAATTTTTATATATAAATTGATTTATTTTTGGCTGCATTGGGTCTTTGTTGCTGCATGCTGGCTTTTCCCTAGGTGCGGAGAGCAGGGTCTACTCTTTGTTGTGGGGCACAGGCTTCTCATAGCGGTGGCTTCTCTTGTTGCGGAGCACAGGCTCTAGGCACCTGGGATTCAGTAGTTGTGGCACATGGGCTCTAGAGTGCAGGCTCAGTAGTTATGGTGCACAGGCTTAGTTGCTCTGCAGCATGTGGGATCTTCCCAGACCAGAGATCGAACCCTTGTCCCCTGCATTGGCAGGCAGATTCTTAACCACTGCACCACCAGGGAAGTCCCAGTATTATAGTTTTTGCTTCAACAATCAGATATAAAAAATATACCACTTCCTTCTGGCCGCTGTGATTTCAGATGAGAAATCTGTCATTCACACTGGTGTTCCTCTCTAGGAAACACATCATTTCTCTCTGGCTGTTTTTACTTTTTTTTTTTCTGTCTTTAGTCCTCACAGATTTAATTATGATGTTTCTTAGTATGGATTTTCAGAAGGCTTATCCTACACAGGGGTTCCTTAGCTTCTTGTACCTATGGGTTTATGTCTTTCACCAAATTTGGGAAGTTTTCAGCCATTATTTCTTCAAACAGTTTTTCAGCCCACATTCTCCCTCCTCCTGTTCTGAGACTCTGGTGATAAAAACGATTGTCCTGCAGATCTGAGGCTCTGTGCACTTTTTTGTTGTTGTTGTTGTTTTTGCGGTACGCGGGCCTCTCACTGTTGTGGCCTCTCCCGTTGCGGAGCACAGGCTCCGGACGCGCAGGCTTAGCGGCCACAGCTCACGGGCCCAGCCGCTCCGCGGCATGTGGGATCTTCCCGGACCGGGGCACGAAACCGTGTCCCCTGCATCTGCAGGCGGACTCTCAACCACTGCGCCACCAGGGAAGCCCCATAAATATTTTTAAAAGCATTTTTATAACTGCCTTAAAATCCTTTTCAGATAATTCCAAGATTTATCTTGGTGTTCACGTCAGTTCACTTCTTTTCATGTTCAAATAATGGTTTTCCTTGGTTCTTGGTATGATCAGTGGTTTTTTACTGTATACTGGACATTTTGGTTATTGTGTTAGAAGAATCCTGATTTTATTTAAATCTTCTATTTCAGAGACTTCCCTGGCAGTCCAGTGGTTCAGACTTCGCCTTCCAATGCAAGGGGTGCAGGTTCTATCCCTGGCCAGGGATCTAGGATCCTGCATGCCTCGCAGCCAAAACACCAAAATATATTTAAAAAAAAAAAAAAAAGAAGCACTATTGTAACAAATTCAATAAAAACTTTAAAAAATGGTCCACATCAAACAAAAAATTAATCTTCTATTTCAGCAGAAAGTCATCCCATTTAGGTTTAGTGTATAAATTCCAGCCTACTTTTATGGCCTGTGGTTCCAATGATAGTTTTATTTCCCCAGCCCTTGCAGTGCCCTTCCTGTCTGCTCCATTGTCCCGGTGCTACCCCGGCTGTCACTCCATCCCTGTGGGTGCTGCCTGCAGTGTCAGAAGGCATGTGGCCAGGCTGCCTGGTGGTTCAACAAAGATCTCAAGAAATAGCACAACAGAGAAGCTTACGACTCACAGGTCCTGGAGGAGGTACAGGCAGAGTGCCCAGGAGTCAGGACCCGGGGCGCACACCTGTATTAGGTCCACAGGGCTGTCCTTTGGGGTTCCTGGGCTAAGGCTGGATAGGTCAGTTCAAACCAGAGGGAGCAGGGTTTTGGTGAGCTTCACAGGGGTTTAATATATGGGGCCCACAGGGAGAGAGGTTATCACAAGGGTGTTGGGCGGGGGGTCACATCAGGAACTTCGGTTTACTGGTGACTCTGCGGGCTGTCATCTAGGTCACGCACTCGAGGGAGGGCTCCTGTCAGTTCAAGGCCCCGCAGGCAGCGGGCCACACAGAACAGATGCCGAGGCAGTGATCGTGTACTCAGTGAGTGGCCTGTCGGCAGGTCTGGGTTGCAGCCCCCTCTAGCGCCTATTCCAGGAACCTGTAAGCAAAAAAGAGAAACCCCAGGGACCCATCCCATGGCTGTTCCTCCAGTGCTGGAGTCCCCAGTCAGCCCGTCTCCTTTCCAGCTCAGAGCCTTTCCCCATTGTCTGCTGAACTAGCTGCAAGGTACTTAGTTGTACTTCGTGGGGAGCAGCTGGGAAAGTGAGTCTGCAGCACCTTCTGGGGCGGGAAGTCCACCACCCCCATTTAAGTGTTTACTCACTCATCTCAGCCAGAGCACGGCCTTCGCAACGGCCTCATGTGGCGACTGCCTGGCTCCCTGCTAACCTGTTCTGCAACAGCCAAAGCAGTTTTCTAAAAACACAAACCTTACGCGAAACTCTTCCACCTTAAATCCTCCCTTGCATCCCCCACTGGGACCCAGTGGAGCCACCCAGAGGACCCTGCTCCCCCTGGGCCCCTGGGCTCTAGCCACAGGGCACTTTTCTTCATTTCCCAGAACAGTGTCAGGCCCCCTCCCCGTATTTGTTCCTGCGGCTGCCCAAACAAGTACCATAAATAAACCTGGCAGCTTAAACAACACAAATTTATCTCCCCACTGCTCTGGAATCCAGAAGTCCAGGATCACGGTGTCAGAGGCTGCTTCCCCCAGAGCCGCTGAGGGAGTGAGTCTGCTCCAGGCCGCTCCCCTAAGCTTGCAGATGGCCATCCATGTTCATGATCGTTCTCCCCGTGTGCCTGTCTGTCTCCAGTTTCCCCTTTCTATAAGGACACAGTCATATGGATTAGGGCCCATCCTAATGGCCCCTTCTTAACTTGATGAGTCTGAATGGCCCTATTGCTAAGTAAGGTCATGTTTTGAGGTCCTGGGGGGGTCAGGACTCCACTACGTGAACTTTGGGGGGCACAACTGAGCAGTCCCACTCTCACCATAGACCTTTGCCCATGCTGTCCCCTCCCTCTGCAACGCTTTCACCCCCCCTTCACCTAGTTAACTCTTAATTACCCACTATATTACGCTGGGGCTGTCACCTCCTCCAGGAAGCCTTCCAGTCTACGCCAAGTTCCTTGGCCTTCATCCCTCAGGACCACGGTAACTGCACGCTGATTAACGTGTCACCCACTAGACGAAGACCCGAGCCGGAGAGACCACGTGCCCTCTCCACGTCACCGTATCCGACGGAACTGGTCCGACCCGGCCATGCAGGAGGGGTGAGGGTCACAGTAGCCACCTAAGGACACGAAAGGGCACGACCACCACGCCTCCCTGTACACAAGTCCGCAGCGGCCATCATATCGGGCTCCAGACCTGCCCAGGACCCCCGGCCTGGCCCGCGTCCCCTCAGCCCTCCGACTCCCCGCCCCGGCCCCGCCCCCCGGCCGTGTCCTGTCAGTGTTCCGAGCTGCCAATAAAGTTACTCTCGGAGCCGACCGGAAAACGCGCCGTAATCCGCGCCGCGACCGTCGTAAAAGCGCCGGTCTCCCCTGGTGACTAGCAACGCAGGGAAGATGGCGGCGCTGGTGGCGACCGAGGCCGCGGCGTCCCCGGACCCGGCGGAAGCCGCCGAGACGGCCGAGGCGGCGGAGCTAAGCCGCGTACTGAGCCGCATGCTGCCCGGTCTGGAGGCCGACAGCAAGCTGGGCCGGCGGCGCGCGCTGGAGGCGCTGCAGCGCACCCTGGAGGCGGCGCGGCCCGAGGCGCCCGACGGCGACCCCGCCGCCGCAGCCGCCGCCTTTCAGGGCCCGTGGGCGCGCTTGCTGCTGCCGCGCCTGCTGCGCTGCCTGGCCGACCCGGCCGAGGGCTGCCGCGCGCTGGCCGTGCACCTGCTGGACTTGGGCCTGCGGCGAGCCGCCCGGCCCCGTGACGCCCTCCCGCGCCTGCTGCCCGCTCTCGCCGCGCGCCTGGCCGGCCCCGAGCCCGCGCGCCGCCCACCGCCCGAGGTCTGCGAGGAGCTGCGCCTGGCGCTAGTGCAGCTGCTCCACCGGGCCATACGCCTGAGCGGCGCTGCGCTCGCGCCCCACCTGGACGACGCGGTGCGCGTGCTGCGCTGCACGCTGCTTGACCCTTTCGCCGCCGTGCGCCGAGAGAGCTGCGAGTGCGCCGCGGGCCTGGCGCGCGCCACGCCAGGTGCCCGCCCTTGTCTCCTCCCACGTCGCCCCCTCCCCAAGCCCGCCCTCGTCCGCACCCTGTTGCACCCGCAGCCTGGAGCGCAGTGCCTGCCCGCAGTGGATGCTCGTTTGTTGCCGAGTGAAGCATCTCCCCGTCTCAACGCCGTCCCCTTTGTCCCCCACCCCCCAGTTCTGCGCACGGGGTCTCTCCTCTGGCTCCCCGCACACTGGGCAGTAGTGGACCGAAGCCTGCATTGATCTCAGGACCCGAACGCTGAAAGAATTCGCCCCAAGTATCACAGAAATAGCGACCTTACAGAAGGGTCTCAAGCAGCGGCACAACTGCTGAACCAGAGGGTTCGCTTGGCTGTCACGAAGAGCCCCTGGTCGTGACTTCCTGTGAGGCCTTTAGGAAGTGGGGTGGCTTTGCCTGGATCAGCGGTGCTGATCCAGCTTCCTGCGGTCGTGCTGGCTGTCTGGCTGCAGGCTCATCCAGAGGTGGGGACGCGCAGTGTCTCCCCACTCAGCGCACTCTGGAGTGCCTGTCGCAGCCATCTGCAGCTTCATGTTCTCCCCTCCCAGCTCTTGTGTTCAGCTGAGATGGGTCCAGCCCCAGCCTTTTCCCTTTGGTCCTCCCAAGTCTCTGGGTCGGAGAGGTGTTGTTTGGGTCACACGCCCAACTCTGCACCTCTTCTGGTGCTGGGGTACAAAGCTGTGTGTGGCCAGCCCAAGGGAACTGGGCCAGGGTTGACGCTCACAGGCTCCCCTGGTGACTGATGGTCTCCCCGTCCCACAGACCACTTCCACATGCAGTCGGAGTCCTTGATCGGCCCCCTGATGCAGTCCATCTCCCACCAGCACTGGAAGGTGCGGGTGGCCGTCATCGAGGCCACGGGCACGGTGATCCAGTTTGGCAGCGGGAAGTCAGTGGACGACGTCCTTCCTCACTTTGCTCAGCGGCTCTTTGATGATGTCCCCCAGGTAACCAGAGTTTCTCCTCCAGGCAGTCCCTTTTCTCCACCAGAAGTGTGCCAGTGTGCTATCTGTCACTCCCTCACTTTTGTCTTTTTTTAAAGACACTATATGTGACGTTAAATGTCCTTCCATCATTCGCGGTCACAGGTGTTCCTATTTCACGTCTTTGAGAAGCTGGGGGAGACCTGAGTTGTCATAATATATTTGTTATTCTTAATCCTAAGGAATGGGGAAGAGGACTGCTTCCTTTTAGGAAGAAACTCTAAACTGAGTATTTCCACGGTTTGCAGAAGCATCTGTAACATCCTCCTCCATCAAGGTGATTTAATCAAAAAGCCGCAGAGGTTGGCAAACGAGGCCTGGGAGGAGGATGGAGCCAGGGTTGGTGTGTCGGGGTAATTCCTTCCATTGGCTTTGGGGCCTGAGGAGAGACAGACAAGACAGGCAGGCAGGTGGAGGTGAGAGAACCGGCTCTTTTGTTGGCAGAAGCCAGCTCAGAGGGCGTGTCGTGGATTTGAGGCCGTGGGGAGCAGAGTGAAGGCTGTGAGGGCAGGCTCTCTCCCAAAGGAAGGATGGGGTGAAGGGCTTCGGTCCCTTGGGGTAGGAGGAGCGGTGGTTGCCGGTGGGGGACTTGCAGGGTGGTCGGCCCGTGGCCCCTGTGCCCCAACAGCAGAAGTGCCAGCCTCCTCGTGTCCTGTCCATCCATACATTAAATATCATCTCATTCCTTCCCACAGAAGTCCTCCGCGTCCGAGGCTTGGGGCTGCTGTAAGGTACGCAGGGCCCCCAGCTGGAGCTGGCCTCCCGCTCCAGGCCTGGGTCTGGCCCCAGGCCGCTCGCAGCAACCCACCCTGCCTCCAACCACACGTTCTTGATTTGTTTCTTTCTTCTTTTTTTTTTATTGGCGTATAGTTGATTTACAACGTTGTGTTAATTTCTGTTGTGCGGCAAAGTGATTCAGTTAGACATATATGTACGTTGTCTTTTAGACGCTTTTCCGTTATGGTTTATCACAGGATGTTCAATATAGTTCCCCGTGCTCTACAGTAGGACCTTGTTGTTTACCCATCCTGTATATACTAGTTTGCATCTGCTAATCCCAAACTCCCACTCCATCCCTCTCCCACCCTCCTCCCCCTTGGCAACCACAAGTGTGTTTTCTATGTCTGTGAGTCTATTTCTGTTTCATAGATAGGTTCATTTGTGTCGTATTTTAGATTCCACATATAAGTGATATCACATGGTATTTGTCTTTCTCTGACTTACTTCACTTAGTATGACAATCTCTAGGTCCATCCGTGTTGCTGCAAGTGGCATTATTTCATTCTTTTTTTACGTCTGAGTAATATTCCACTGTATATATATACCACATCTTCTTTATCCATTCATCTGTCCATGGACATTTAGGTTGTTTCCATATCTTGGCTATAGTGAATAGTGCTGCTGTGAACATAGGGGTGCATGAATCTTTTCGAATTATGGCTTTCTCTGGATATATGCCCAGGAGTGGGATTGCTGGATCATATGTTAGCTATAGCTTTAGTTTTTTGAGGAGCCTCCATACTGTTCTCCATAGTGGCTGCACCAACTTACATTCCCACCAACACTGTAGGAGGGTTTCCTTTTCTCCACACTCTCCAGCATTGGTTATTTGTAGACTTTTTAATGAGGGCCATTCTGACCTGTGTGAGGTGATACCTCACTGTAGTTTTGATTTGCATTTCTCAAATAATTACCAATGTTGAGCATCTTTTCATGTGCCTGTTGACCATCTGTATGTCTTCTTTAGAGAAATGTCTATTTAGGTCTTCTGCCCATTTTTCGATTGGGTTGTTTGGTTTTTTGTTGTTGAGCTGTATGAGCTGTTTGTATATTTTGGTAATTAATCCCTCGGTCACATCATTTGAAAATATTTTCTCCCAGTCCATAGGTCATCTTTTTGTTTTGTTTATGGTTTCCATGGCTGTACAAAAGATTGTGAGTTTGATTAGGTCCCATTTGTTTATTTTTGCTATTATTTCTGTTGCTTTGGAGACTGACCCTTTGTATGATTTATGTCAGAGAATGTTTTGCTTATGTTCTTTTCTAGGAGTTTTATGGTGTCATGTCTTAAGTTTAAGTTTTTAAGCCATTTTGAGTTTATTTTTGTGTATGGTGAGAGGGTGTGTTCATTGATTTACATGCGCCTGTCCAACTGTCCCAACACCACTTGCTGAAGAGACCGTCTTTTCCCCATTGTGTATTCTTGCCTCCTTTGTCAAAGATTAATTGTCCATAGTTGTGTGGGTTTATTTCTGGGCTCTCTAGTCCATTGATCCATATGTTTGTTTTTGTGCCAATACCATGCTGTTTTTTTTTTTTAATAAATTTATTTATTTTTGGCTGCGTTGGGTCTTCGTTGCTGCACACGGGCTTTCTCTAGTTGTGGCGAGCGAGGGCTGCTTTTTGTTGCAGTGCACGGACTTCTCATTGCAGTGGCTTCTTGTGGCGCATGGGCTTAGTTGCTCTGTGGCATGTGGGATCTTCCCAGACCAGGGCTTGAACCCGTGTCCCCTGCATTGGCAGGCGGATTCTTTTTTTTTTTTTTTTCGGTACGCAGGCCTCTCACTGCGGTGGCCTCTCCCGTTGCGGAGCACAGGCTCCAGACGCGCAGGCTCGGCGGCCATGGCTCATGGGCCCAGCCGCTCCACGGCATGTGGGATCTTCCCAGACCGGGGCACAAACCCGTGTTCCCTGCATCGGCAGGCGGACTCTCAACCACTGCGCCACCAGGGAAGCCCGGCAGGCGGATTCTTAACCACTGCACCAAGGAAGCCCCTACCATGCTCTTTTGATTACTGTAGCTTTATAGTATTGTCTGAAGTCTGGGAGGGTTATGCCTTCTGCTTTTTTCTTTTTCCTCAGGTTTGCCTTGGCAATTCTGGATCTTTTATGATTCCATGTAAATTTTAGGATTATTTGTTCTCTATGAAAAATGTCATGGGTAATTTGATAGGTATCACATTAAATCTATAGATTTCTTTATGTTTTATAGCTTTCAGCACATAAGTCTTTTACCTCTTTGGTCAGGTTTATGCCTAAGTATTTTAATTTTTTGGTTGCAATTTTTAAAAGTTTTTTTTGTTTTAATTTCCTTATGATGTTTCATTGTTAGTGTAAAGAAATGCAACGAATTTCTGTATGTTAATCTTGTATCCTGCTACTTTGCTGAATTTGTTCATCAGTTCTAGTAGTTTTTGTGTGGAGTCTTTATGGTTTTCTAAATATAGTATCATGTCACCTGCATATAGTGAGAATTTTACCTCTTCTGTTCCAACTTGGATACCTTTTATTCTTTTTTCTTATCTGATTGCTGTGGCTAGGACTTCCAATATATGTTGAATTGAAGTGGTGAGAGTGGAGGAAGACTTTCAGCTTTTCACCATTGAGTATTGTGTTGGCTGTGGGTTTGTCACAAATAGCTTTTATTATGTTGAGATATGTTATTTCTATACCCACTTTGGTAAGAGTTTTTATCATGAATGGATGTTGAATTTTATCAAATGCTTTTTCTGCATCTCTTGAGATGAGCATGTGGTTTTTGTCTTTTGTTGATGTGGTGTTTCACATTGATGGATTTGCGTATGTTGAACCATCCTTGTGACCCTGGGATGAGTCCAACTTGGTCGTGGTGTATGATCTTTTTTATGTGTTCTTGGATTGGGTTTGGTAACATTTGGTTGAGAATTTTTGCATCTATATTCATCGAAGATATTGGCCTATAATTTTCTTTTTTGGTGGTGTCTTTGTCTGATTTTGGTATCAGGGTGATGGTGGCTTCATAGAATGTCTTTGGGAATGTTACCTCCTTTTCAGTCTTTTGGAAGAGTTTGAGGAGGATAGGTGTACATTCTTTGTATGGTTGGTAGAATTCCTCAGTGAAGCCACCCAGTCCTGGATTTTTGTTTGCAGGGAGTTTTTGTTTTGTTTTTGTTTTTGTTTGTTTGTTTTTTGCCACACCATGCAGCCTGTGGGATCTTAGTTCCCCAAGAAGGGATTGAACCTGGGCCCTCGCAGTGAAAGCGCCAAGTCCTAACCACTGCACTGCCAGGGAATTCCCTGCAAGGAGCTTTTTTTTTTTTTAAATTAATTACTTTATTTATTTATTTATTTATGGCTGTGTTGGGTCTTCATTTCTGTGCGAGGGCTTTCTCTAGTTGTGGCAAGTGGGGGCCACTCTTCATCGCGGTGTGCAGGCCTCTCACTATCACGGCCTCTCTTGTTGCGGAGCAGAGGCTCCAGACACGCAAGCTCAGTAATTGTGGCTCACGGGCCCAGTTGCTCCGCGGCATGTGGGATCTTCGCAGACCAGGGCTCGAACCCATGGCCCCTGCATTGGCAGGCAGGTTCTCAGCCACTGCACCACCAGGGAAGCCCAGGGAGCTTTTTTATTACAGATTCTACTTAACTTCTAGTAATTGGTCTGTTTAAGTTTTCTATTTCTTCGTGTTTCAATTTTGGTGAGCTGTATGTTTCTAGACACTTGTCCATTTCTTCTAGGTTGTCAAATTTGTTGACATATAATTGTTCATAGTATTCTCTTATGGTCTTTTGTATTTCTGCAGTATCAGTTGTTATTTTTCCCTTTTCATTTCTTATTTTATTTATTTGGGACCTCTCTCTTTTCTTCTTGGTGAGCCTAGCCAGAGATTTGATGATTTCCTTTTATATTATGCTTGTGTTCTCTTCTTTTTGGGTTTTGTGAATCTGTTGTATGTTTTCGATTTGTGGTTACCCTGTTTTTCAAGTATGTTAACCCATAGTTATATCTACTTACTTTAGACTGATAGTCATTAGGGGCTCAAACACATTCTAAAAGAAAAAAAATCGACATTTTCTTACTCTTCTCGCCCACGTTTTATGATTTTGCTGTCCTCTTTTACATCTTCATAGTTATCCTTTCGTCATTCATTGTGGCTATTGTTGCTGTCACAAAAATTTTTTACATTTTTTTTAACCTGTATACTGGCTTATTTAAGTGATTTACTTTCCAATTGTGATTTTTCTCTTTCCTATAGCTTCTTGCTTCTTTTCTATCTAGAGAAGACTTTTCAATATTTCTTTTAGGATAGGTTTAGTATTGCTGTGTTCTTCTAGTTTTTGCTTCTCTGAGAAATTCTTTTTCTCTCCTTCTATTCTAAATGGTAATCTTGCTGGATAGAGTATGCTAGGTTGCAGACTTTTCCCTTTCAGGACTTTGAATATATCTTGCCACTCCTTTCTGGCCTGCAGCGTTTCTGTAGAGTAATCCGCTGATCGTCTTATGGGGGCTCCCTTATAATTAACTCTTTATTTTGATTTGTTTCATTTTTTAAAACAGCTTTATCAAGCCATAATTTACATACCATACAATTCCCTCACTTAAAGCGTTCAATGTTTTTGATATATTACATCATTAATTTTAAATTTTTTCGTAAAATGTTTATAACAAAATTTGCCATTTAAGCCATTTTTAAGTGCACAGTTCAGTGATATTAAGCACATTCACAGTGCTGTGCAACCATCACCACCCTCCAAAACTTTTTTTATCATCGCGAACAGAAACTGTGACCATTAAGCAATTACTCCCCATCCCCCCCACCCCCCTAATGACCTCTAATCTTTCTGTCTCTCTGGATCTGACAATTTAGCTGTTTCATGTAAGTGGAATCAGGATGGGGTCTGTTGTGACTGGCCTCTCTCAACTCAGCATCGTGTTGGTGAGGTCCACCCGTCTGTGGCAGGTGTCAGTGCTTTGCTCCTTTTAAGGCTAAATAGCATCCACCGTGTGGACAGACCACACTGTGTTCCTCCATTCATCCGTCCACGGACTCTTGGGTTGTTGCCACCTTTTAGCTGTTGTGCATAGGGATGCTGAGGACGATGGTGTGCAGGGATCCGTTTGAGTCCTGCTTCACTTCTTTCGGGTAAACACTCAGGAGTGGAATTGCTGTGTCCGTCCTACAGTAACACATGTGTAGCTTGTTGAAGTCACCAAACTGTTTTCCACGTGGCTGCACTGCTTTGCATTCCTACCAGCAATGTACAAGGGATCCAGTTCCTCTGCATCCGTGAGCTGGTATCTCCCTGTGGTTTTGACTTGCATTTTCCTGAGGATTAGTGATTAGTGATGTTGGGTACCTTTCTCTGTGCTGGTCACAGTTACTTTATACCATGAAACATTGAACTTGCACGAGTCAGGACAGTTTTGCTAGTGTGTGTGCAGACAGCCAGAATGGCTCCAGGTGCCTGTTCTATTACACAGGAAGATTAGAGGCTCTGATCACTTACCCAGGAAGTGATGAGAGGCCCATCCCTCCCTACTTTCTCAGCAGGGGACCCAGAGCGATGTCCTCGCTTTTCCTTCGGGAGCCTGGTCACTTGAGGTCTGCAGGATATGTCCAAGGAGGTGGGAAGGGGTGGTGTCCCGGTGCAGCAGGGCTGTCACAGCTTCCTCCAGGCCCAGAAAGGCCCCGGCCCCCTGAGTGCACCATCCAGGTGAGAGCATCCAGCTCAGGTTAAGTCACTGCCTATAAACAGGCACGTGCCCTCGGTTGCCCCAGGCTCGCCCTGACCTTCGGGCGCTCCCTCTGCACATTGCTCGTCTCTGACTGTGGGTGTTTCATCTAGAAGACGGAGTTCTGTGTGCTTTGTGTAGGCGGGATAAAGCACTGACCCTGTTGTTGAGGCTCCAAGGATGTGACCGTATAGATGTTTGCCCAGGAGCCTGCCTGGGAACAGCCCCACCTGCCCCGCTGCTGGCGCCCCACAGGCGATCAGCTCAGGCCCTTGGGCGCTTGTGCGCACCTGCCCTGGGCCAGAACCCTGGTGGAAGGGAGAGGGAGCAGGTCTGATTGGCCCCCAGCCCCTCACTGGTGCTCAGGAATGACGGGGGGGGCCACGGGGAGGGGGGTAGATGGAAGGGGAGGGGAGGGGCGGATGAAAGAATGAAACTTACCTCCCAGGTGAGTTTCAGTGACGTAGAGGAGAACCTGAAGCCGAGGCAAGGCGGCTGCTCCTGGTCCAGTGCTGGCTACTTTGGGAGCCCGCGGGGTGCGATGTAACCCGAGCCCCCATGGGTGGTATCCTGCCCGACTAAACTGGAACGGGCATCAGAATCCTTGGGTCCAATCAGAACATGATAAAAACAGAGGCCTGTTGCTGCTCCCTGGGTCACATGCGACATGAAGCTCACCTCTTCCCTGCAGTGGGTGAGGTGGGTAGAGGCACGCACGTCACCTTCTTGGACATAGGCGGCCAGTGCCCAGCCCAGCCAGGAGGTTCCCACACAGGAGGCCGCAAACGTGCCACAGGGCTGAGGCGGGGCTGCAGGACCTGCTGTGGCCAGTGGAGGGTCCGGCCTGAGCCCGGAGGACAGGGGTTGAAGCAGCGAGACCTAGGGAGCTAGCATCTCGTTCCAGGCCCGAGATGGGGATGCAGAGCTGCCAGAGCACCTGAGCGGGCTCTGGGGCCTCTGTGTGCCCGCACGGGGGACCTGGGGCTGCCGCGGGCCTCACGCGCGTGAAGACCGCTCACCCTCCTCTGCTTGCAGGTGCGCCAGGCGGTGGCGCGCGTGGTCGGGGGCTGGCTGCTGCACCTGCGGGACCGCTACTCATTCTTGCACAGGCTCATTCCGCTTCTCCTGAGCAGCCTCGATGATGAGATCCCCGAGATCGCGTAAGTGGCAACGTGGCGGACAGGCCGAGGTTCTGGGTGCCAGGGCAAGCACGTCCCGCCCCAGAGCCGCCGTGCCGTGCGCCTCCCTCCTGCTCGCCTCACCAGGCGCTGGCTTTTCCTAAGCTGTTGTTTACGGCGGTGGTTGTTTCCTTTGGTCCAGAGTCTTGCGGGAGCCACCGTGTCCCCGCATCCTGCGTGCTTGGAGGCCACGGGACTTCGACAGTACAGTTTTGCATCTTTAGCACTTTGCTTGGGTTAGTGATGGAGGCATGGCAGACTCACTGGTGAGCTCCCTCGGGCAGAGACCCGGCCGCCCCCCCGAGGGCGCCCCCTGACCCGGGTCTGTGTTGTGCGGCAGGTGCGGGGCAGCCGGCCTCTGGGAGCAGGTCGGGCTGCGCTGGCAGATGGAGAACGAGGAGGACCTCAAGGACAAGCTGGACTTCGCTGGCCCGCCCCCCGCACACCACCCCTCACCAGGTGAGCGCGGCCAGCCCAGGCCAGCGGTGCAGCAGGGCGAGTCCCGGAGGTAGAGCCGGACGGCGGGAAGGGCCTCCCTCGCGGTCCTGGGCGGGCCTCCCTGGGTACGTGAGGGCGCGGCCAGCCGAGGAGCGTGAGCCTGATGGGGAAACGTTGGAAATGGGTGGTGCTTTGTCATCTCACAAAGCTGTTCTGTGAGCTTCACCTGGAGAAGCAAACACACAGGTAGCCAGTGAGACGCAGTCCTCGTGTTCCGGGTGATGCTACCCTCAGAACAGAGCCTCCCGTTGCTGGACCTCCCGTCCTGCCCCTTGTCGTGGTTCTCTGCCAGACCGTGAGCGCCCGCGGGTGCGTGTGTGTGTGCGCAGGCACGCCATGTGTTCCCTTAGCTCTTGAGTCAGATCCGGGCTGCATTTCCAAGGAAGCCCCCTGCCTGCCGGGCTGCGGCCCCCCTCTTTGCCCCTCAACCCCACACGTGTCTAGTTTCTTCTGCTCTGGAAACACTTTCTGTGTAGGAACGAAGTCCCTTCCACTGAACTTGATCGGACGCCTGTATCACTGCAGTCTGTCTGCAGGTGTCTTCTTACAGTGGAGTGACGGTGGAGTGCCACTGGCAGGGACAGAGCCTGGTATACATGCACCGGGTCAGACAGGCAGCACCATGGGAGGGACCGGGACCGGGGCCCACAGGCCCCTCCAGCCCTGGTCAGGTGAAGTCAGGCTCGGACGGCCACCCTGGAGGGGACGCCTTGCACGAAGGGCAGCATGAAGACAACTGCTCACGCCTCGTGTGCACCCGCTGCTGTTCACTGTGAGACCCAGAAGGCGGCTCCTCCCCCATACCTGGGAGGCCCGTGGTTTTTTTTTTGGTCCACATGTTTATTCATGCAGCTTCACCTCCCACGCCGCACAACTGCTACAAGGGGTAATCACGCATGTTTTGGAAAAGGTACAAAAATTAGTTGCCAGCAGGATTTTTTCTGATTGAGTAAAGTTTGAGAATGCACCGTCTTTTAAATTATCATGTCTGCCGTATCAAGTACAGGAAAGGAGGCTTCAGAGCCATCTTCAGAGTGAGGCGTGCATCTCTGGAAATGCCTCTCGGGCTGTGTGCCCGCCTGTCAGTGGACCACTCCCCAGACGGTCCTAACCTGTCCCCTCATCCCACAAACTTTCCACAAGGGACATGTCGTCAGGAAGAAAAGGGCATTTATTGTTTTCCTTTTTGTTTTTTACAAAATTATAACAAGCTCACTTAAACCATCAGCAGGATCTGAAACATTTAGAACTAGTTCTCTCATATACCATAAAAAGAGAAAAGCAACAGGAACAAAAATCAAAGTGAGGCCTCAGTACAAGCTGTTCTTTTTACTAAAACATGCTTTAAACTTTGACATGTCACCGTCTCATTTCTATCTCTAGAGTTGTTTTGAGTCTTTAAGGTCAAAATCTTGTAATCAAAATCCTCGAAGGCTTTTTTATAGAAATTGAGAAACTTATCCTGAAATTCATAAGGAAACGTAAAGGACCTAGCACAGCCAAAACTTTGAAGACAAAGGCCTAGGTTGAAAGATGAGTACTTCTGGTTTTAAGACATAAAACGCAGTAATCAAGATGGTGAGGTTGTGAACATAAAAACAGACCGACATGGACTTCCGTGGTGGCGCAGTGGTTAAGAATCTGCCTGCCAATGCAGGGCGCACGGGTTCGATCCCTGGTCCAGAAAGATCCCACATGCCGCGGAGCAGCTAAGCCCGTGTGCCACAACTACTGAGCCTGTGCTCTGGAGCCCGCGAGCCACAGCTACTGAGCCCGTGTGCCACAACTACTGAATCCCACGTGCCTAGAGCCCGTGCTCCACAACAAGAGAAGCCACTGCAATGAGAAGCCCGTGCACCGCAATGAAGAGTAGCCCCCACTCACCACAACTAGAGAAAGCCTGTGCGCAGCAACGAAGACCCAATACAGCCAAAAATAAATTAAAAAAATAAAAAATCAGACCAACAGACCAGTGGAACAGAGCAGAGTCCAGAAACAGACACAGGCGTGTGGACTCTGAATTTTGGCAAGTTGCAAAGACAAGGGGAGAAAAGACGTCTCAGCAATGGTGCTGGAATCACTGGATGTGCAAAAAAAGTGGGCTTGGATGCAACCATCCTGATAAATGAAAATTAACCCGAAATGCCATGTGGATCTAAGGGTACGACCTAAATACACTCCACAAAAGAATGACTGATAAATTGCTTTTCATCAAAATGAAAACTTCTGCTCTTTGAAAGACATTAAGAGAATGAAACGACAGGGCACAGACTGAGATGTTTGCAAATTGTTTACATAAGGATTTGTGTCCAGAGCACAGAGAGAACTCTCAAACTCAATATCAAGAACACAATCCAGTTTTTTTAGTGGCAAAAAAAGTTTGAAAAGACACTTCACTGAAGACACACAGATGTCAAACAAGCCCATGAGTCAGTGCTCCAGGGCATTGCTCGTGAGGAGAATGCACATCAAAGCCACAAGGAGATGCCCCTCCCTGCCTGGAGGCTTGACCTAAGACTGCCCATGCCAGGTGTGGTGCAGACATGGAGGAGCTTCAGGCCTTGTGCACGGCTGGGGAGGGCAGACAGCAGTGCAGCAGCGTTGGAAAACCGCTCGGCCATTTCTTAATCAGTATAGTGCCCACCTTCCATGTGCTTAGCCGTGGCGCTCCAGGGCGCCCACCCAAGAGAAGTCTCGTCGGCGACAGCCCACGGCAGAACCGCTCAGACGTCCATCGGCAGGTAGACAGACAGACTGTGGTCTGTCCGTGTGCTGGAACGCTGCTCAGCAGTGAGCAGGGCCCGGCGCCCCCCACCACTTGCTGGGCCTTGGAGCGGAGGAAGCCCGGCAGAGAGGAGCGTGTGCTGCGCAGCTGCACTCACAGAAAATCGGGAAATTGCGGCTCCCCGTAGCGACAGGAAGCCGGCCGGGGCTGCCCGGGGGGAGGGGAGGGCATCGTCGGGAGCACAGGGACCTTCTGGGTGACAGGTGCGCGTTATCTTGATGGCCGCGATGGTTCACAGTGGTATCCATCTGTCAGAACTACAGGGTTGTGCCCTTCGAGCATGTAGTTTACTGTGTGTCACACCTCAGGATCGCTGTAAAGACTTAAAGTAAATTATGACACTTGGTGGCGTCATTTCTGTCTTCAGAGTTGGTTTGAGTTTTTTAAGACCTCAAAATAAAACCCGTAGGTGTGCCTTAAGTGAGGAATGTGTAGTAAGTGACTTCGCACATGAATCGTTGAGATCTTGTTTGTAAATTTCACGGGTTCCCATCCATCTTTATGACCCACAGGGAGCCGCCCGGGGCTGGGCTGCCGGGAGCTGGTCTTCAGAAACCTCTCCAAGATCCTTCCCGCCATCTGTCACGACATCACCGACTGGGTGGTGGCGACCAGGGTGAAGTCGGCGCAGCTGCTGGCGGTACTGCTGCTGCACGCGGAAGGCCACATCACGCAGCACCTGGAGCCCATCCTGCGCACCCTGCTCCACGCCTGTGCCGACGAGGAGAAGGCCGTGGTCCGCAGTGTGAGTGGCATTCCGCTGTCCTCAGGGGCTGCACGCACCCTTCCTAGTTCTGCAGTCTGTGAACTTGGACACATATCAGCAGTCACGCAGTCGCCCCGTTTGAAGGTGTAGATGTTTCTGTGGCCCCCGGGCTCTCCCCAGCCTTCTGCATCCAGCCTGCGTGCCCATAAAAAATGGCGTTTAGTGGTTCTCTTTAAGCATGTGCAGGTGAGTGGCCCTGTGTCTGAAGGTAAACACATCCTCCACCCGCAGGCCACTGCAGTGGTCACTGCTCGGACAGACGTGCAGAGCCGCCCCCGTGAGTCCAGCTCAGGCAGCCGGGCCTCAGAGAGGACGCTCTGACAGCCCTGCCCACGCCAAACGGCATGAACTCCTTCCCCTGGCACTTCTGAGCTCATGAGGGGACTCACCAGTTTTCGTGGGCGTTTGAGCACATGTTAGGAAGAGACGGGCCTGCAGGGCTGCTTCTGGCAGGTGGAAGCGGGCACGGCAGACGCAGAGCAGGGAGGGGCTGAGAGGGGCGGCAGCCTCAGGCCTCCTCCGTCTGCCCTCAGTGCACGAGATCTGCAGAGCTGATCGGGACCTTCGTCAGCCCGGAGGTGTTTCTGAAGTTGATCTTGTCAATGCTGAGGAAGTCTCCCTCCCCCTCCGGCCTCCTGGTCTTTGCCTCTGTCATCCGAGGCTGCCCGAGGGAGGCCCTCCGGCCGCACGTGAAGGTCATCGCCGTGGAGCTGGCCCACGCTCACATCTGCCAAGGGTCTGAAAATGTAAGCATGCGCGGGAGAGGGTGGGGCTGGGGGGATCGTAGAGTCCACCCATCTCCATGGTGACTCGGTCCCCCGTGGGACCATCTACACATAGCAGTTGTCAGTCCCACAGGCCTCTCGGGGACATCTGACCGGCATGGTAGCTGGGATGCAGCCCTGATGTCCTCCTGCTTGGACCCACGTGCCTCCTGGCCCGTTCTTCTCCATCCACCATGGCGGCCGTTTAAAGTAAAATGAAACAAAGTGCAAACAAAGGCAGTTCCTCAGTCACGCTGGCCACATGTCGAGCGCCCAGTAGCCCGTGTGGCCAGCACTGGGCGGTGTCAGAGCGCATCCGTCGTCGAGGGCAGTTCTGCTCTACGGGTGGCGCTGCTGTGGGTGGTCTCAGCTGGAGACCCCCACCCCACCCACCCCCAGAGAACCTGTGAGTCCACGCCCCGTCTCTTGGTCCATGTCGCACACGGTGTCTCCATGGCGAGCTTATTCTTACCCCGGTCACTTGGCTTCTAACGGGGCTTCCAACAGGCAACCTGACCTGGCAACCGTTATTGGGAGTTCTGCTTGGTGGTTACAGATTTGTTTTGTCTTAAATTGAGCAGTAAATCCATTACATCTGAAGCTGAAACAATGTAGGTAGTTAGGCTTAGTCATTTGGAATAATTTACAATTGTTTGCTGTTGAAGGAAAAATAACGACCTTGTTTTCGTGTGGCTGTGATGGGCTTAAACCCTGAGTCTTTGCATTGGCCAGTCACCCTCCCATCTCTCTGTAGAGCAACGAGAGTTTGCCTCGCCAGGCATCTGACCCATGCACTGCAGGCCCCCTGGGCCATGGGAAGCTGGCCCCGCACAGCTGACACTTGACAGTGGCTGCCATGGCCACAGAGCTGGACCACAGGGGTGCCCAGCTACCGCTCAGCTGCCGGGAGATGCACTTCCACACCTGCATCTGGCCTTAACTCTGACATACGTTCACAGTCGTGTGGGAACCATCTTACTAAGCCTGTAAGGCAGCTTCTGAAACCCAGATGGGGGGGATGGAACAGAGGTCTTGGAGGGGGGGACGTTCGTGGGCTTTTTCACCTGCTCCTGGTGTTTTCAACCATATTTCAACTTTTCCCAAAACCCATTTTTAAGATAAACTATGATTATCTAAAAATGTGGAAAAAAGTTCCACATTTTTACTCAACTGGTTCCAACAAGGATTTTCATTCCAGAAGCATTTCTGTTCTAGAAGGTGCAGCTTGAAAGTTTGTGTAGGTGTTTCAGTACACGTGTTGCAAGCTGTACAGCAAAGGAAACGTCTTTTCACACCTGAGTGTTGTTACAGGAAACCTTGGTCCCTCGATCCATCTAGTTCAGAGCACACACTTGGTTCCTCTTCCTCCAGTCCTTCCAGGAAAGATTTACTCGGTCCTGCAAACAGAGGGGCCCCTTCCTGACAGTTCCATCCACACACGTGTCTCTAGACACGTTCCAGCCTTTGGCCAAGGGACCAGCCGGTGTGAACCCCAGTCGTGCGACCCACTCCCATCCTCGCACGCCTGTGGCCAGAATGCACGGCTTCCGCACAGGGAGGGGTCGTCCTAGTGTTTCCTACAGTCGTTTTCCAGGGACTGTGAGGACAGACCTCAAATGCTTCAAGACCAAACTAAATGTAAAGCCCCGGCTTGAGCCAACAGGGCCCCAGAGACGTTCTGCTCATCTGCCTGGGCCTGGGCTCAGCTGACAGGACCTGAGCCTCTGCTTTGAAATCTGGGGACTGAGATGAAGAAACGGTTGATAAAACAGAAGTAACTCGTTTCCTCCTGTTTACTCAGGAATCGGGTGTGGGGTCTGGGATGGGAGTGCCTGGCGCTTTCCCCGGTGAAGTTGTGGCATCTCCCTCTGTGTCAGTTCCCTCTGTGTCTTGTTTTCTTTTTCTGTGTGTGTGTGTGTGTGTGTGTGTGTGTGTGTAGGTAGGTAGGTAGGTAGGTAGGTAGGTGTTGAAAATCCTCTGGTTAAATATCGTGAAATCCGTGAACATTAAGGCCCCGTTTCCTCAGAGGTGGTGCCGTGTTCACAGCAGGAGGGCAATGCTTGTGAAGGACACAGACCTTTGGTTAGTTCCAGCATCTGGAGGTGTCGTGAGATGGCTCAGCCAATGCTGAGAGCAACTCCCTGTTTATTTTATTTTTTTTAATTTTTAAAATTTATTGTTGTCTGCGTTGCATCTTCATTGCTGTGCACAGGCAGCGAGTAGGGGCTACTCTTCGTTGCGGTATGCGGGCTTCTCATTGCAGTGGCTTCTCTTGTTGCGGAGCACGGGTTCTAGGTGTGTGGGCTTCAGTAGTTGTGGCGCGTGGGCTTCAGTAGTTGTGGCGCGTGGGCTTCAGTAGTTGTGGCACACGGGCTCAGTAGTTGTGGCTCACGGGCTCTAGAGCGCAGGCTCAGTAGTTGTGGCGCACAGGGTTAGTTGTTCCTCAGCACATGGGATCTTCCCAGACCAGGGCTCGAACCCGTGTACCCTGCACTGGCAGGTGGATTCTTAACCACTGCACCACCAGGGAAGTCCCAATCCCTGTTTATTTTAATTGAAAGAATGGTAGCTCCTTAAATATGTATTGTAGGTCATTTAGAAATTAGCCAAAATCATGCCCTCAAAAAAATCAATCAGTCAATCCAGGTCTGAAAGAAATGGGGCTGTGGGAAAAGTAAGTGTTTGAATAAAACACCAATTTTGGCTTCTCGGGGGAGTTAGGACCCCTGAGTGGCTGGGGACATGCCACAGTGAATTTTTTGTTTAAACTTCTATGATTTATATCACTTGTGAACGAGTCTTAGGATTTTAGAGCTGATTCAGAATTTAGAACCAACCCATTGTCTAGCCAAATCTTCACCAAACTTTTGAGCTCACACCCCCATTAGTAAAAAAAAAAAAAAACCTTAAGCATCTTGCCCTGGTTCCCTCTGTCCTTTATGAAACATAGCAGAGCAGGCGTGTGGGAGGGGTGTTCTAGGCAGTTCTTCCTCTGGGGCCCCCACCCCATGCTCACTCCTGGCCCCCATTTCACAGTGGATGAGGCTGGAGCCTGGGAGGTGAGAGAAGGGCTCGACCCAACCGAGGTGTCACCTTGACCCCCGGCAGTCTGGAAGCATCTTTGAATCACAGAATTTTATTTTTCTTAACTTAGTATTATAGAAACACTCAGAAGTGCACAGAAGGGGAGGGGAGCAGTGTGCACCCCTCGTGCCTGCCGCCCGGTTCCAGCCACATCCCCCTCGGTCCAGCTTCTCTCTGACTTTGGGGGTGGGGTGGGAAGAGCTGGGGTACTGAGAGCAAATCCAGATTCCCTGTCCTTCCACTTGTCACTATTACAGTGTGTGTCACTAACACATGCAAACTTTTTAAAAATGTAACTCAAATACCATTAAGCACTTAACAGAGTTGCCGTGAATTCCTCGATTCTCAGGGATTCAACAGGGATTCGGTTTCCCTGTTGTGCAGAGGGACACCCTCTTTATGGCTGATGTGCCAGAATCCTGGCCCAGTCCACTCGTGGGGTCGCCGTGGCTCCATGGCCCTGGTCGGTGGGGCCTCGTCTGGGCCGCCGAGCGGGTGCAGGGGTGGCTGATGGTGCCCTGCTCTCTCCACAGCGCCTGTACGGGGAGCGCCTGCTGCAGTGCGTGCAGGCCGTGGTGTCCGTGAGCCGGGAGGACTGCCGAGGGGCCGGCGTGCCGCTCATGGAGGTGCTGGTGACTGTCTTGGCGCTGTGGGGACCCGCGGGCCTTGGTGCCAAGGTGAGGGGGCCCTCCTGCCTTGCCTCAGCCCCTGGACGGGAGGCTGCCATCTGTCAGTCTCTGCTGTCAAACTCCAAGCCTCGGGCTTGCCCAGCGAACTGGCTACCTAAGATGAAAGAGTCTAGAACATGCGGGGTGATTCGTTCTCTAGGCGGCCTCAGGGACACACGGGATTTTAAATTCCCTCCAACTGCCCATTGGCTTCAGGATCTCAGAGTGAGGCAGGCTGCTTAATCTTGGAGAAACAGGCAAGAAACGAGGCCTCCCTCGTCTTAAATCTGCATTTGAGTGAGGTTAAGAATACACATGTGCACCGGAGGTCAGGAGAGAAAATAATATCATGATTGTCCTATTTGGTTGCAGCCCAGCTTTACACAATTGTTTCCATTCCCCTGGCTCTGTATTTTTTTTTCAAATTCTTTTCTCCATTGAACTTCCTTGCTTCTTTATTGTTTTGGCCGTGCCGCGCAGCATGTGGAATCTTAGTTCACCAAACAGGGATCGAACCTGCATCCCCGGCGTTGGAAACACGGAGTCTTAACCACTGGACCTCCGGGGAGGTGGCCCCCGCCCCGGGCTCTGTATTTAACTTAAAATCTTCTGACATCCAGCTCCCTGCGGCTGCGAGGACCATCCAGAGACCCGGCTGTCTGACCGCTTCTCCCCAAGCCGAGAACCCGGCTTCTCCCCCTGGTTCTGTCTCCCCCTCTCCATCCACACTGTGTCCGGGAGGCTCCCCGCCTGCCCTCCCCTTCCCCGGGGCCTTCGTAAACTGTGTTTTCTTTCTCTCTTACAAAACCCCCTTTCCGGAGGGCACGTGTCCCATCAGGGAGGTCATCACTGTAGGGCTGTAAATACTAGAAAAGCCGAGTCTGTCATTACGGGCGAGTCTGCAGGCCAGACTGGGGCCCCGGGACAGCCGCACAGCATGCTGGGGGCGTCCTGTTCCTACAGCCCTGGGGGAGGAGGGTCCGGTCCTCCGTCTCCTCTGTGCCCGCAGAGCAGCAGACACGCTGTCCCCGGAGGTCTGGTCAGGTGAAGCACTCTGAGAGCGAGGACGTGGGCCCATCTTTGGAACCCGTGGTTTAAGTCTGTTCAGTGCCGGCCCTGAAACTGCCTGCTCCCCCTTCTCCATAGATGGAGCCTGGCTGGGACTCCAGGGTGAGCCTCCCACCCTGCAGGGACTGCCCTGCCCTGGGTGGTGCCTCATGGGGGGTGGGGGGACTGTGCCTGAACTGCCTGCCCATTGTTTGTCCATTTCGTTATTTCTCATACAGACAGGAGGGGCATCGCGGGAGCCCCGGGCCACGTGGCGTGTGCCCGAGTGGCTCTCCCTCCCTCAGGTGGTGAGGACGGGTCTCCAGTGGGGTCTGTGAGTCCCAAGATCGCATTGTCCCAGCCTGTCACTTGCTCCCCCAGGTTCAGGAGGCGCTGGCCGAGCTGGCTGCGGTGGAGAGCGTGGACGGCAGCCAGGACCTCTTCCGAGCGCACGTGGGCGCCCTTCTGGAGCGGCTGGCTGCCTCGCACCGGGACTGGACCGGCCACTCCACGGGGTTCCTGCAGTTTGACGTGGTGCTTGCTCACTCAGGTGAGCCTCAGACGGGCGCCCCGGGTGGGGTTCGGAGCGCTGGTCCCGTGGTGGCCCCAGCAGCCCCGGCACAGACGGGCACAGCTGCTCAGCACCACCCAGGAGGTGGCACGCCAAGGCCTGGTTCTTCAGAGTCACTCACGGTCACCCTCAGCCTGCGGAGAACAGCTGTTTTAAGGAACAAAACCTTAATTTAAAAGATGCTGCGAACTCTGTAGTGAAGACTTGCTGTAACGTGGGTCTTTAAAGTCTGCCCAGGCACACATTTTTATGTTAAACCTTTTTTTTTTTGGGGGGGGAATAATTAGTTCAAGAGTGTGACATAGGACCAATGTACGTTTTTAATTTTGTTTATTTATTTATTTGGCTGTGTCGGGTCTTAGTTGCGGCACGCGGAATCTTTCGTTGCAGCACGTGGGCTCTTCATTGCAGCACACAGGCTTCTCTCGTTGTGGCACATGGGCTTCTGTCTAGTTGTGGTGCATGGGCTCAGTAGTTGCGGCATATGGGCTGCAGAGCATGTGAGCTCAGTAGTTGTGGCGCGTGACCTTAGTTGCCCTGCAGCATGTTCATTCCTGGACCAGGGATTGAACCTGCGTCCTCTGCATGGGAAGGCAGATTGTTTTTTGTTTTTTGGGTTATTTTTGCGGTACGCGGGCCTCTCACTGTTGTGGCCTCTCCCGTTGCGGAGCACAGGCTCCGGACGCGCAGGCTCAGCGGCCATGGCTCACGGGCCCAGCCGCTCCACGGCATGTGGGATCTTCCTGGACCGGGGCACGAACCCACGTGCCCTGCATCGGCAGGCGGACTCTCAACCACTGTGCCACCAGGGAAGCCCGGGAAGGCAGATTCTTAACCACTGGGCAACCAGGGAAGTCCCTATGTTAAACCTTGAAAGCGTGACTTTGCGTGGCGTCCTGTGTGGCCCGTGCTCTTCAGTGGCGTGCCCGTGCTCTTCAGTGGCGTCCCCGTGCTCTTCCCCCAGGTGCTGCCTACCCTCTGTGCCCGCTTGGCCTCCCGCCCCGGGGGTTAGGGTAGGACCGGCAGGGCAGCGGGACTCCGAGCTCGTGGCCTTGCACGCCATGCTCCTGGCCACAGTGCACCCTGGCAGCAGCAGAGCTTCGGGCTACAGTGGACCCTCCAGTCACGCTTGTTTTGCTTTGACCCTGGGCTTTGAGGTGATGCCTCTGAAAAGACTGAAGTCCTGACTGAGTACAGAAGTAGCAGACCGGGAGTAAACCAGAGGGCCTGAGGGTGACGGCTTCACTTCTGACACATGATGTCCCGGGTCAGCACAGGGCCTGGCGGGGAGGGCAACTGGTGACCCGATTCTTCTGAGCTGCGGCTCACGTCTAGACCCCGGAGACTGTGTTCTCCCCATCACGTGCAGGTCCGGGTCCTGAGCACCGTCACTGCATCTGGGATCTTTCCAGGCTCGGGGACAGTGGCACAATTTGTTCATCTAGTAACAGGCATGGGAAAGGATGCTGGCTGCCAGGCTCAGGGTCAGACATCAAGCAGCCTACATGGTCTGAATGTTGGGTTTTGGTTGGCCTTTAAAAGATTGCTTGGGGACTTCCCTGGTGGCGCAGTGGTTAAGAATCTGCCTACCAATGCAGGGGATACAGGTTCAAGCCCTGGTCCAGGAACATCCCACGTGCCGCGGGGCAACTAAGCCCGTGCGTCACAGCTAGTAAGCCTGTGCTCGCGAGCCACAACTACTGAGCCCACGTGCCACAACTACTGAAGCCCACGCGCCTAGAGCCCGTGCTCCACAACAAGAGGAGCCACCACAATGAGAAACACATGCACCGCAACAAAGACCCAACACAGCCAAAAATAAATAAATTTTAAAAATAAATTAAAAAAAAAAGTTTGCTTGACTTTAAATTTTTTAAAGAATTTGGTAAGATGTAGGGAAAAAAAGAAAGCTTACATACCGAACAGTTAGAGCCATGGTGGGGGGAGGGTCAAAGGGAGAGGCGGAACCTGGCGTCCTGTGCTGAGAGCATCCTTCCCGGGGCTGAGGGTGCATGTCCGCTGGCCGTGCCCAGCATGCACCTCCGCTCGCGGCCAGAGCGGCTGCGGGGCTCCGTCCTCCCATCCTCCTGCCACGTAGGAATGAGGCCCCTGTCTGTGCTCTAGGCCCTGCCCTCGGAGAAGCCTTGCCCCAACTGGTCCCCATCCTCAGGAGCTGCCTCCAGCCAGCCCGGGACCCACCCATGCGCCTGAAGCTCTTCTCCACCCTGTCGGGGCTGCTGCTGGGAGCCTGGGAGACGGTGGACTCGCAGGGGTAGGTCGGCTCCACCCACACGTGGTCTGCCATGCTGCCCCCCACGCGGTCCCCCCATTCTGCCCCCCACGCAGTCCCCCCATGCTGCCCCCCATGCTGTGCTGCGGCTGAGTGGTCCCCACGTGCCCCCGCACTGAGGTCTCAGGTGGGACCTGGGGTGACCCTGAGCTCTGGGTCCTGCTGTCGTGTGACTCCCCACACAGCCAGCGCCCCAGGGAAACGGCGTAGTCCCCGCAGCGAGTGCACCGCATAGAGAGACACTAAATCAGTCGCATTCTTGTGGTCCTTAAAATTCCGTTGAATGAAAAAGTTTTAGGGAACATTAACTACTAATTGTTTATACATTAGCTGTTCTCAGCTTTAAAAGGCTCCTGGTACCTTTCAGGCCTCACAGAGAATTGATTGAATGACCGTTAAGGTTAGAACTTAGGAAACTCCTCTCCTCCGGAGGGACTTGAGGCAGCATAAACACCCGGGCCTCCAGCGCGGGGCTCCGAAGGGAAGGAGGCGGGCGGCCCAGACTGGCCGTGAGGCGGCCCAGAGCAGAGCCATCTGCAGGCCCCGCCCTCTCCCTTTGCAAAGCGACACAGCGTCCTGGCAGGATGGGCTGTGGGGCTTCAGGCAGTGAGATGCTGTTTGCTCTTTGGGGACCCATCCCCTGAGAGGGAGCAAATCTTTGTCGTCGGCCTGTCCTGGACTTTCCTAGGGAAATAATGGGTCATTATTCAGACTTCACTTCTCTGGGTGTTACTCTGATCTCTGCTCTTGGGCCTCTAGCCAGCCCATTGTATTGCAGGAAATTTTATTTCCTGCTTGTCTGCAAAGACTTCAAGGGTTAGAATAGACTATAAAAAGGTTACTGAGTTGGGTCTGGCAGCTGCCCCGTGAGGAGAGAGCCGGCAGATCAGTCACTACCCCTTGGGGCCCTGCTCCGCTGCGTCCCCCTGAGGACAGCCAACCCCCGGGAACGAAGCCCCCGCTCTTGAACCGAGTTCCCTCAAGAAGCT